>NW_027464593.1:3135714-3446785 GCF_043290135.1 Rhipicephalus microplus
GCGGTCAGGAGGCTGTGTCGTTTTCATACGTAGTAGTATCGCGGTTGTTGAAAATGTGTCTACCTGCGATAGCGGTAGGCTGGTTGTGTGCGACTTCAGTGTTTCTGGAATGCCTTGGCGCGTTGTGTGTGTTTATGCACCGAATAGATCGCACGAACGGGAATTTTTTTTCAGAGCGATTGAAGGATTCTTGAAAACGGAAAGAAATGTTGTGGTTCTAGGGGACTTCAATTGTGTCTGTAGAGCTGAGGATAAGACAACGAGCTTCAATGTGCGCGATAGAAGCGCTGAGCTGTTGAATAAAATAGTGAACGAGACAGGGCTGGAAGATGTCGGTTATGTAATGACGCGAGAGGGTGAAGTAGGATATACGCACTTTCAAGGTCATTCGCACGCGAGGTTAGACAGAATATATTTGTCGGCAAAGTTGGTGCCACTATGCTCATCTTATCAAATTCAACATCTTAGTTTTAGTGATCATTGTCTGGTCAAGGTCAACATTGGCGAAAAACGTAAGGCTGCGAAGTTTAATTGGTTTCTATGGAAATTTAATGAAAAGCTGCTGCAAGATGAAATATTTGTCACAAAAACCAAAGAATGTCTTTCAAATGCTCTTCGTTTGGAGACCAATAACTTCATAGCTGTGTGGGAGCAAATGAAGTGTGATATAAAGATGATAGCGATTGAAAGAGCCTGTGTATTACGTAATCGGGAAAGGCAACAAGAGAGGCAGTTACAAAGCGAACTAGACTACATGTTAAGCGTAGAAAATGAAGTGCCGGGAAAATTTAAGAAAGAAATAAAGGAGGCGAAAGCAAAGCTCGAATTCATCGACGACGAAAAGTACCGCGGAGCAATGATAAGGGCTCGCACTGAACGGCTGTGGATGGGTGAAACGCCCACTAAGCGGGTGCTCAGTGAAGAAAAGAAACATGCAGCAAACAAAGAGATAAATGAAATTCGATACCGCAATTACATTACCCGGGACCGCGAACAGATAAAGCACGCCTTTGTCGAGTTTTATACGCAACTCCTTAGCCATACAATCGATGACCCCGAACGATTCAAAGAGGACTTTCTGACCCTTATGCCGAGATTGGAAGACTCTGAGCGGGAGCTACTGGAAGTAGAAATCACTGTGGCAGAAATTGAATCAGCTATAGATAACCTGGGTAACGGCAAGTCACCAGGGCCGGATGGGCTTGGTGCTGCCATATACAAATTTTTTAAGACAGAAATGGCACTGGCATTACACCGAGTGATCAGAGAATGCTACGACAAGCAGCAAACACCTCATTCATTTAGGACAGCACACGTAGTATTAATCCCCAAAACTGATGACCCCGCAAAGCTACTTTCAGTGGAATCCTACCGACCTATCAGTTTGAGCAACACTGACTATAAAATATACACGAAGGTCCTAGCAAGACGGCTCCAAAGTGTTGTCACATCCCTTGTCGGCCCGCATCAGACATGTGGGATTAAGGGCAGAACCATATTCACAAATATACACGTAACCAGAAGTATTCTAGAATGCTGTGATGCAAATAATGACCGCGTGGCCATGATTCAGCTAGACCTGCACAAAGCGTTCGATAAAGTCGTACATGAAATTTTGTTTTTATTGCTGGAACATGTGAATGTAGGAACTGTCATTACAGAAGGCGTTAGAATGGTGTATCATGACTGCAGGGCTAATTTAGTAATCAACAAAGAAGTAAGTGCTTCAATTCCTGTGCGCTCGAGCGTGAAGCAAGGTTGTGCCTTGTCGCCACTCCTTTTCGCGCTTTACTTAGAGCCCTTCTGTTTACGAATACTTGCATCACCAAGTATAAGAGGGTATACGTTTCTGACCAGTGGAATTAGAATTTTAGCCTATGCTGATGACGTCGCAGTGTTTTGCAGTGACAAAGAAAGTGTGCAAGAAGTTGTACGAATAGCTAGGGAATTCTGTGCAGCAACGGGCAGCGCGATTAGTTGGCCAAAATGTCTAGGCGTTTGGCATGGCCAGTGGCAAAGCACACCCGAAGTTTACTGTAACATGAATTGGAAAATCATGCCCGGAAAGTACCTCGGTGTGCCTTTGGATCACTACCGCAATGCTACGGAGTATTGGTCTGAGGAACGTCAACGCATTAAAAATTGTACTGATAAGTGGGGAGGTCGCAATTTATCAATGTTTGCAAAAGCGTCCGTGTGCAATGTATTTCTGATTGCAAAAGTGTTTTATGTATTACAAGTGTTAACCATGACCCGCACTTCGGTCCAGAAAATGCACCGAGTATTCGCGACCTTTATATGGGGGTCGCAGTGGGAGCGCACGAGCCGGTGCAATTTATTTCATAGGGTAAAATATGGTGGTCTGGGGCTTTTGCATTTGTTTTTTAAGCAGTTGGTGAGCAGATTCATGTTCGCTCGAGATCAAACTGACAATTTCTTGAGAACTGTGATCCAAGCAAGACTGCAGACCCCCTTATCTGATTTCGTCGTGTCATCTTTTTCCTTCGAAGCTGGACCACTCAGTCCTTATTTGCGAGAAGTAGTTACAGCTACACGCCTGCTCAAGGAAAGATTTTCGTACGAATACTTGTCCGACGTGACTAAAAAGAAACTGTATCGTGACCTTCTTGATGTCTTCCTGCCAGTGCCCGTCTACCGAGCTTCGTGCAGGCTAGGTTCTGAGCGTGACGTGTTTAAACGTGTTAAGAGAATGCCGGTCAGACCCTCTGTCAAAACATTCTTCTTTCAAGTGCATACCGGCACTCTCCCTGTACTGCCATGGCTAAAAAGTAAAGGGCTTTTTGTACCGTGGTCCGTCAACTGTCTAATCTGCGGCAAACCAGAAACGATAAATCATATCTTTCTCGACTGCCATGATGCTGTGTTCTTGTGGGACGTACTACAACGGACTATAAAAAAAGAACTACCTATCAACGCTTTTGGAATCCGTTTTCTTCCGTGTGCAGCTGCAGGGGAAGTGCCGAGTGACATGTTAATGTTGCTTTGCATGCATAGTGTGTGGAGGACAAGAATGGATGTTCGACATATGCGTGTAGACGCACGTTCAGCGAGAGACTATTTTGTTGAGAGTATGCTGTATACACGAGACGTGTTTAAAGCGCTGCCTGAACCCCCCGAGTGGTTACCTGTGCTCGACCAATTGGCTTCTGTGAAGCCTTTTTAAACCAAGTGCACTGGCCAAGTTGAAGCTGGTGTTTTAGTAAGTGTACATATTTTGTATGTATTTCCTTTGCTTGTGGTTATTAAAAGGCAATAAAGAAAAAAAAAAAAAAAAGTCTCTGTTGCGCAATTCGCTAGCGCATTGGGCTGTTAACGAAAAGGTTTGAGGTTCGAACCCTCCCATGAGCGGTGTGTCTCTTTTTTTCTTTGCGCTGATACTTTCGGAAAAATGTTCTGATGGTGGTGAGAGTGGAGCACGACTACCTCCGTGACGCAATCTGCTAGTGCGTCGGCTGTTAAGCAAAAGGTTGGAGGTTTGAGCCCTCCCAAAAGCAGTGTGTCACTTTTTTTCTTTGCGCTGATAGCCTTGGAGAAACGTTCTGACGGTGGTGAGAGTGGAGCACGACTGTCTCTGTTGTGCAATTGGCTAGCGCGTTGGGCTGTTAACGAAAAGGTTGGAGGTTCAAACCCTCCCATGAGCGGAGTGTCTCTTTTTTTCTTTGCGCTGATAGCCTTGGAGAAACGTTCTGACGGTGGTGAGAGTGGAGCACGACTGTCTCTGTTGCGCAATTGGCTAGCGCGTTGGGCTGTTAACGTCGGTTGGAGGTTCGAACCCTCCCATGAGCGGTGTGTCTCTTTTTTTCTTTGCGCTGATAACTTTAGAAAATTGTTCTGATGGTGGTGAGAGTGGAGCACGACTACCTCCATGACCCAATGGGCTAGCGCGTTCGGCTGTTAACCAAAAGGTTGGAGGTTCGAACCCTCCCATGAGCGGTTTGTCTCTTTTTTTTTGAACTGATACCTTTGGAAAAATGTTCTGATAGTGGTGAGAGTAGAGCACGACTACCTCCGTGACGCAATTGGCTAGCGCATTCGGCTGTTAACCAAAAGGTTGGAGGTTCGAGCCCTCCCATGAGCGGTGTGTCGCTTTTTTTTCTTTGCACTGATATCTTTGGAGAAGTGTTCTGACCGTGGTTAGAGTGGAGCACGACTGTCTCCGTGGCGCAATTGGCTAGCGCGTTGGGCTGTTAACCATAAGGTTGAAGGTTCGAACCCTCCCATGAAAGGTGTGTCTCTTTTTTTCTTTGCGCTGATACTTTTGAAAAATGTTGTGATGGTTGTGAGATTGGAGCACGACTACCTCCGTGACGCAATTGGCTAGCGCGTTCGGCTTTTGACCAAAAGTTTGGAGGTTCGAGCCCTCCAGAGAGCGGTGTGTCTCATTTTTTTTCTTTGCGGTGATAGCTTTGGAGAAATGTTCTGACTGTGGTGAGAGTGGCGCACGACTGTTTCTGTGGCGCAATCTGCTAGTGCGTCGGCTGTTAAGCAAAAGGTTGGAGGTTCGAGCCCTCCGAGGAGCAGTGTGTCGCTTTTTTTCTTTGCGCTGATAGCCTTGGAGAAACGTTCTGACGGTGATGAGAATGGAGCACGACTATCTCTGTTGCGCAATTCACTAGCGCGTTAGGCTGTTAACGAAAAGGTTGGAGGTTCGAACCCTCCCATGAGCGGTGTGTCTCTTTTTTTCTTTGCGCTGATAGCCTTGGAGAAACGTTCTGACGGTGGTGAGAGTGGAGCACGACTGTCTCTGTTGCGCAATTGGCTAGCGCATTGGGCTGTTAACGAAAAGGTTGGAGGTTCGAACCCTCCCATGAGCGGTGTGTCTCTTTTTTTTCTTTGCGCTGATACCTTTAGAAAATTGTTCTGATTGTGGTGAGAGTGGAGCACGACTACCTCCATGACCCAATTGGCTAGCGCGTTCGGCTGTTAACCAAAAGGTTGGAGGTTCGAGCCCTCGCGAGAGCGGTGTGTCTCTTTTTTTTCTTTGCGCTGATTGCTTTGGAGAAATGTTCTGATGGTGATGAGAGTGAAGCACGACTACTTCCGTGACGCAATTGGCTAGCGCGTTCGGCTGTTAATCAAAAGGTTGGAGGTTCGAGCCCTCCCGAGAGCGGTGTGTCTCTTTTTTTTCTTTGCGCTGGTAGCTTTGGAGAAATGTTCTGACGGTGGTGAGAGTGGAGCACGACTAGTTCCGTGACGCAATTGGCTAGCGCGTTTGGCTGTTAATGAAAAGGTTGGAGGTTCGAGCCCTCCCGAGAGCGCTGTGTCTCTTTTTTTTCTTTGCGCTGATAGCTTTAGAGAAATGTTCTGACGGTGGTGAGAGTGGAGCACGACTACTTCCGTGACGCAATTGGCTAGCGCGTTCGGCTGCTAAGCAAAAGGTTGGAGGTTCGAGCCCTCTCGGGAGCAGTGTATCGCTTTTTTTCTTTGCGCTGATACTTTTGAAAAATGTTGTGATGGTGGTGAGATTGGAGCACGACTACCTCCGTGACGCAATTGGCTAGCGCATTCGGCTGTTAACCAAAAGGTTGGAGGTTCGAGCCCTCCCTTGAGCGGTGTGTCGCGTTTTTTTCTTTGCACTGATATCTTTGGAGAAGTGTTCTGTCCGTGGTTAGAGTGGAGCACGACTGTCTCCGTGGCGCAATTGGCTAGCGCGTTGGGCTGTTAACCATAAGGTTGGAGGTTCGAGTCCTCCCATGCGCGGTGTGTCGCTTTTTTTTCTTTGCACTGATATCTTTGGAGAAGTGTCCTGACCGTGGTGAGAGTGGAGCACGACTGTCTCCGTGGCGCAATTGGCTAGCGCGTTGGGCTGTTAACCATAAAGTTTGAGGTTCGAACCCTCCCATAAGGGGTGTGTCTCTTTTTTTCTTTGCGCTGATAGCTTTAGAGAAATGTTCTGACGGTGGTGAGAGGGGAGCACGACTACTTCCGTGGCGCAATTGGCTAGCGCGTTCGGCTGTTAATCAAAAGGTTGGAGGTTCGAGCCCTCCCGAGAGTGGTGTGTCTCTTTTTTTTTCTTTGCGCTGATAGCTTTGGAGAAATGTTCTGACGGTGGTGAGAGTGGAGCACGACTACTTCCGTGACGCAATTGCTAGCGCGTTCTGCTGTTAATCAAAAGGCTGGAGGTTCGAGCCCTCCCGAGAGCGGTGTGTCTCTTTTTTTTTGCGCTGATAGCTTTGGAGAAATGTTCTGACGGTGGTGAGAGTGGAGCACGACTACTTCCGTGACGCAATTGGCTAGCGCGTTCGGCTGCTAACCAAAAAGTTGGAGGTTCGAGCCCTCTCGGGAGCAGTGTATCGCTTTTTTTCTTTGCTCTGATAGCTTTGGAGAAACGTTCTGACGGTGGTGCGAGTGGAGCGCGGTCGGGTCCGTGGTGCAATGGCTAGCGCGATTGGCTGTTAACCAAAAGGTTGGAGGTTCGAGCCCTCCCATGAGCGGTGTGTCGCTTTTTTTTCTTTGCACTGATATCTTTGGAGAAGTGTTCTGACCATGGTGAGAGTGGACCACGAACTGTCTCCATGGTGCAATTCGCTAGCGCGTTGGGCTGTTAACCAAAAGGTTGGAGGTTCGAACCCTCCCGTGAGCAGTGTGTCTCTTTTTTCTTTGAACTGATACCTTTGGAAAAATGTTCTGATAGTGGTGAGAGTGGAGCACGACTACCTCCATGACGCAATCTGCTAGTTCGTCGGCTGTTAAGCAAAAGGTTGGAGGTTCGAGCCCTCCCAGGAGCAGTGTGTCGCTTTTTTTCTTTGCGCTGATAGCCTTGGAGAAACGTTCTGACGGTGGTGAGAGTGGAGCACGACTGTCTCTGTTGCGCAATTGGCTAGCGCGTTGGGCTGTTAACGAAAAGGTTGGAGGTTCGAACCCTCCCCTGAGCGGTGTGTTTTTTTTTCTTTGCGCTGATACCTTTGGAAAAATGTTCTGATGGTGGTGAGAGTAGAGCACGACTACCTCTGTGACGCAATTGGCTAGCACGTTGGGCTGTTAACGAAAAGGTTGGAGGTTCGAACCCTCAAATGAGCGGTGTGTCTCTTTTTTTCTCTGCGCTGATACCTTTGGAAAAATGTTCTGATGGTGGTGAGAGTGGAGCACGACTACCTCCGTGACGCAATTGGCTAGCGCGTTCGGCTGTTAACCATAAGGTTGGAGGTTCGAGCCCTCCCAAGAGCGGTGTGTCTCTTTTTTTTCTTTGCGCTGATAGCTTTGGAGAAATGTTCTGATGGTGGTGAGAGTGGAGCACGACTACTTCCGTGACGCAATTGGCTAGCACGTTCGGCTGTTAATCAAAAGGTTGGAGGTTTGAGCCCTCCCGAGAGCGGTGTGTCTCTTTTTTTTCTTTGCGCTGATAGCTTTGGAGAAATGTTCTGACGGTGGTGAGAGTGGAGCGCGACTGTCTCCGTGGCGCAGTCTGCTAGTGTGGCGGCTGTTAAGCAAAAGGTTGGAGGTTCGAGCCCTCCCGGGAGCAGTGTGTCGCTTTTTTTCTTTGCGCTGATAGCTTTGGAGAAACGTTCTGACGGTGGTGCGATTGGAGCGCGGTTGGGTCCGTGGTGCAATGGCTAGCGCGATTGGCTGTCAACCGAAAGGTAGCAGGTTCGAGCCCTCCCATGAGCGGTGTGTCGCTTTTTTTTCTTTGCACTGATATCTTTGGAGAAGTGTTCTGACCATGGTGAGAGTGGAGCACGAACTGTCTCCATGGCGCAATTGGCTAGCGCGTTGGGCTGTTAACCAAAAGGCTGGAGGTTCGAACCCTCCCATGAGCGGTGTGTCTCTTTTTTTCTTCGCGCTGATACCTTTGGAAAAATGTTCTGATGGTGGTGAGAGTGGAGCACGACTACCTCCGTGACGCAATTGGCTAGTGCGTTCGGCTGTTGACCAAAAGTGTGGAGGTTCGAGCCCTCCCGAGTGCGGTGTGTCTCTTTTTTTTCTTTGCACTGATAGCTTGGGAAAAATGTTCTGACGGTGGTAAAAGTGAAGCAAGGCTGTCTCCGTGGCGCTATCTGCTAGTGCGTCGGCTGTTAAGCAAAAGGTTGGAGGTTCGAGCCCTCCCGAGAGCGGTGTGTCTCTTTTTTTTCTTTGTGCTGATAGCTTTGGAGAAATGTTCTGACGGTGGTGAGAGTGGAGCACGACTGTTTCCGTGGCATAATCGGCTAGCGCGATCAACCGTTATCAAAAAGGTTGGAGGTTCGAGCCCTCCCGAGAGCGGTGTGTCTCTTTTTTTTCTTTGCGCAGATAGCTTTGGAGAGATGTTCTGACGGTGGTGAGAGTGGAGCATGACTGTCTCCGTGGCGCAATCTGCTAGTGCGTCGGCTGTTAACCAAAAGGTTTGAGGTTCAAGCCCTCCCATGAGCGGTGTGTCGCTTTTTTTTTGCACTGATATCTTTGGAGAAGTGTTCTGACCGTGGTGAGAGTGGTGCACGACTGTCTCCATGGTGCAATTCGCTAGCGCGTTGGGCTGTTAACCAAAAGGTTGGAGATTCGAACCTTCCCATGAGCAGTGTGTCTCTTTTTTTCTTTGCGCTGATACCTTTGGAAAAATGTTCTGATTGTGGTGAGAGTAGAGCACGACTACCTCCGTGACGCAATCTGCTAGTGCTTCGGCTGTTAAGCAAAAGGTTGGAGGTTCGAGCCCTCCCGAGAGCAGTGTGTCGCCTTTTTCTTTGCGCTGATAGCCTTGGAGAAACGTTCTGACGGTGGTGACAGCGGAGCGCGGTTGGGTCCGTGGTGATGTGGCTAGCGCGATCGGCTGTTAACCAAAAGGTTGGAGGTTCGAGCCCTCCCATGAGCGGTGTGTCGCTTTTTCTTTTTTGCACTGATATCTTTGGAGAAGTGTCCTGACCGTGGTGAGAGTGGAGCATGACTGTCTCTGTGGCGCAATTGCCTAGCGCGTTAAGCTGTTAACCATAAGGTTGGAGGTTCGAACCCTCCCATGAGCGGTGTGTCTCTTTTTTTCTTTGCGCTGATACCTTTGGAAAAATGTGCTGATGGTGGTGAGAGTGGAGCACGACTACCTCCGTGACGCAATCTGCTAGTTCGTCGGCTGTTAAGCAAAAGGTTGGAGGTTCGAGCCCTCCCAGGAGCAGTGTGTCGCTTTTTTTCTTTGCGCTGATAGCCTTGGAGAAACGTTCTGACGGTGGTGAGAGTGGAGCACGACTGTCTCTGTTGCGCAATTGGCTAGCGCGTTGGGCTGTTAACGAAAAGGTTGGAGGTTCGAACCCTCCCATGAGCGGTGTGTTTTTTTTCTTTGCGCTGATACCTTTGGAAAAATGTTGTGATGGTGGTGAGAGTGGAGCACGACTACCTCCGTGACACAATTGGCTAGCACGTTGGGCTGTTAACGAAAAGGTTGGAGGTTCGAACCCTCTCATGAGCGGTGTGTCTCTTTTTTTCTCTGCGCTAATACCTTTGGAAAAATGTTCTGATGGTGGTGAGAGTGGAGCACGACTACCTCCGTGACGCAATTGGCTAGCGCGTTCGGCTGTTAACCAAAAGGTTGGAGGTTCGAGCCCTCCCAAGAGCGGTGTGTCTCTTTTTTTTCTTTGCGCTGATAGCTTTGGAGAAATGTTCTGATGGTGGTGAGAGTGGAGCACGACTACTTCCGTGACGCAATTGGCTAGCACGTTCGGCTGTTAATCAAAAGGTTGGAGGTTCGAGCCCTCCCGAGAGCGGTGTGTCTCTTTTTTTTTCTTTGCGCTGATAGCTTTGGAGAAATGTTCTGACGGTGGTGAGACTGGAGCGCGACTGTCTCCGTGGCGCAGTCTGCTAGTGCGGCGGCTGTTAAGCAAAAGGTTGGAGGTCGAGCCCTCCCGGGAGCAGTGTGTCGCTTTTTTTCTTTGCGCTGATAGCTTTGGAGAAACGTTCTGACGGTGGTGCGAGTGGAGCGCGGTTGGGTCCGTGGTGCAATGGCTAGCGCGATTGGCTGTTAACCAAAAGGTTGGAGGTTCGAGCCCTCCCATGAGTGGTGTGTCGCTTTTTTTTCTTTGCACTGATATCTTTGGAGAAGTGTTCTGACCATGGTGAGAGTGGAGCACGAACTGTCTCCATGGCACAATTGGCTAGCGCGTTGGGCTGTTAACCAAAAGGCTGGAGGTTCGAACCCTCCCATGAGCGGTGTGTCTCTTTTTTTCTTCGCGCTGATACCTTTGGAAAAATGTTCTGATTGTGGTGAGAGTGGAGCACGACTACCTCCGTGACGCAATTGGCTAGCGCGTTCGGCTGTTGACCAAAAGTGTGGAGGTTCGAGCCCTCCCGAGAGCGGTGTGTCTCTTTTTTTTTCTTTGCACTGATAGCTTTGGAGAAATGTTCTCACGGTGGTAAAAGTGGAGCAAGGCTGTCTCCGTGGCGCAATCTGCTAGTGCGTCGGCTGTTAAGCAAAAGGTTGGAGGTTCGAGCCCTCCCGAGAGCGGTGTGTCTCTTTTTTTTCTTTGTGCTGATAGCTTTGGAGATATGTTCTGACGGTGGTGAGAGTGGAGCACGACTGTTTCCGTGGCATAATCGGCTAGCGCGATCAACCGTTATCAAAAAGGTTGGAGGTTCGAGCCCTACCGAGAGCGGTGTGTCTCTTTTTTTTCTTTGCGCTGATAGCTTTGGAGAGATGTTCTGACGGTGGTGAGAGTGGAGCACGACTGTCTCCGTGGCGCAATCTGCTAGTGCGTCGGCTGTTAACCAAAAGGTTGGAGGTTCGAGCCCTCCCATGAGCGGTGTGTCGCTTTTTTTTCTTTGCACTGATATCTTTGTAGAAGTGTTCTGACCGTGGTGAGAGTGGAGCACGACTGTCTCCGTGGCACAATTGGCTAGCGCGTTCGGCTGTTAACGAAAAGGTTGGAGGTTCGAGCCCTCCCACGAGCGGTGTGTCGCTTTTTTTTCTTTGCACTGATATCTTTGGAGAAGTGTTCTGACCGTGGTGAGAGTGGTGCACGACTGTCTCCATGGTGCAATTCGCTAGAGCGTTGGGCTGTTAACCAAAAGTTTGGAGGTTCGAACCCTCCCATGAGCGGTGTGTCTCTTTTTTTCTTTGCGCTGATACCTTTGAAAAAATTTTCCGATGGTGGTGAGAGTGGAGCACGACTACCTCCGTGACGCAATTGGCTAGCGCGTTCGGGTGTTGACCAAAAGTTTTGAGGTTCGAGCCCTCCCGAGAGCGGTGTGTCTCTTTTTTTCTTTGCGCTGTTGCTTTGGAGAAATGTTCTGACGGTGGTGAGAGTGGAGCACGACTGTCTCCGTGGCGCAATCTGCTAGTGCGTTGGCAGTTAAGCAAAAGGTTTGAGGTTCAAGCCCTCCTGAGAGCGGTGTGTCTCTTTGTTTTCTTTGCGCTGATAGCTTTGGAGAACTGTTCTGACGGTGGTGAGAGTGGCGCACGACTGTTTCCGTTGCAGAATCGGCTAGCGCGATCAACTGTTATCCAAAAGGTTGGAGGTTCGAGCCCTCCCGAGAGCGGTTTGTCTCTTTTTTTCCTTGCGCTGATAGTTTTGGAGAAATGTTCTAACGGTGGTGAGAGTGGAGCACGACTGTCTCCGTGGCGCAATCTGCTAGTGCGTCGGCTGTTAACCAAAAGGTTGGAGATGCGAGCCCTCCCGTGAGCAGTGTGTCGCTTTTTTTTTCTTTGCACTGATATCTTTGTAGAAGTGTTCTGACCGTGGTGAGAGTGGAGCACGACTACTTCCGTGACGCAATTTGCTAGCGCGTTCGGCTGTTAACGAAAAGGTTGGAGGTTCGAGCCCTCCCACGAGTGGTGTGTCGCTTTTTTTTCTTTGCACTGATATCTTTGGAGAAGTGTTCTGACCGTGGTGAGAGTGGTGCACGACTGTCTCCATGGTGCAATTCGCTAGCGCGTTGGGCTGTTAACCAAAAGGTTGGAGGTTCGAACCCTCCCATGAGCGGTGTGTCTCTTTTTTTCTTTGCGCTGATACCTTTGACAAAATGTTCTGATGGTGGTGAGAGTGGAGCACGACTACCTCCGTGACGCAATTGGCTAGCGCGTTCGGGTGTTGACCACAAGTTTTGAGGTTCGAGCCCTCCCGAGAGCGGTGTGTCTCTTTTTTTCTTTGCGCTGATAGCTTTGGAGAAATGTTCTGACGGTGGTGAGAATGGAGCACGACTGTCTCCGTGGCGCAATCTGCTAGTGCGTCGGCTGTTAACCAAAAGGTTGGAGATTCGAGCCCTCCCGTGAGCAGTGTGTCGCTTTTTTTTCTTTGCACTGATATCTTTGTAGAAGTGTTCTGACCGTGGTGAGAGTGGAGCACGACTACTTCCGTGACGCAATTTGCTAGCGCGTTCGGCTGTTAATCAAAAGGTTGAAGGTTCGAGCCCTCCCGAGAGCGGTGTGTCTCTTTTTTTTCTTTGCGCTGATAGCTTTAGAGAAACGTTCTGACGGTGGTGAGAGTGGAGCACGACTGTCTCTGTTGCGCAATTCACTAGCGCGCTGGGCTGTTAACGAAAAGGTTGGAGGTTCGAACCCTCCCATGAGCGGTGTGTCTCTTTTTTTTCTTTGCGCTGATACCTTTGGAAAAATTTTCTGATGGTGGTGAGAGTGGAAAACGACTGTCTCCATGGTGCAATTCGCTAGCGCGTTGGGCTGTTAACCAAAAGGTTGGAGGTTCGAACCCTCCCATGAGTGGTGTGTCTCTTTTTTCTTTGAACTGATACCTTTGGAAAAATGTTCTGATGGTGGTGAGAGTGGAGCACGACTACCTCCGTGAAGCAGTCTGCTAGTTCGTCGGCTGTTAAGCAAAAGGTTGGAGGTTCGAGCCCTCCCAGGAGCAGTGTGTCGCTTTTTTTCTTTGCGCTGATAGCCTTGGAGAAACGTTCTGACGGTGGTGAGAGTGGAGCACGACTGTCTCTGTTGCGCAATTGGCTAGCGCGTTGGGCTGTTAACGAAAAGGTTGGAGGTTCGAACCCTCCCATGAGCGGTGTGTTTTTTTTCTTTGCGCTGATACCTTTGGAAAAATGTTCTGATGGTGGTGAGAGTGGAGCACGACTACCTCCGTGACGCAATTGGCTTTCACGTTGGGCTGTTAACGAAAAGGTTGGAGGTTCGAACCCTAAAATGAGCGGTGTGTCTCTTTTTTTCTCTGCGCTGATACCTTTGGAAAAATGTTCTGATGGTGGTGAGAGTGGAGCACGACTACCTCCGTGACGCACTTGGCTAGCGCGTTCGGCTGTTAACCAAAAGGTTGGAGGTTCGAGCCCTCCCAAGAGCGGTGTGTCTCTTTTTTTTCTTTGCGCTGATAGCTTTGGAGAAATGTTCTGATGGTGGTGAGAGTGGAGCAAGACTACTTCCGTGACGCAATTGGCTAGCACGTTCGGCTGTTAATCAAAAGGTTGGAGGTTCGAGCCCTCCCGAGAGCGGTGTGTCTTTTTTTTCTTTGCGCTGATAGCTTTGGAGAAATGTTCTGACGGTGGTGAGAGTGGAGCGCGACTGTCTCCGTGGCGCAGTCTGCTAGTGCGGCGGCTGTTAAGCAAAAGTTTGGAGGTCGAGCCCTCCCGGGAGCAGTGTGTCGCTTTTTTTCTTTGCGCTGATAGCTTTGGAGAAACGTTCTGACGGTGGTGCGAGTGGAGCGCGGTTGGGTCCGTGGTGCAATGGCTAGCGCGATTGGCTGTTAACCAAAAGGTTGGAGGTTCGAGCCCTCTCATGAGTGGTGTGTCGCTTTTTTTTCTTTGCACTGATATCTTTGGAGAAGTGTTCTGACCATGGTGAGAGTGGAGCACGAACTGTCTCCATGGCACAATTGGCTAGCGCGTTGGGCTGTTAACCAAAAGGCTGGAGGTTCGAACCCTCCCATGAGTGGTGTGTCTCTTTTTTTCTTCGCGCTGATACCTTTGGAAAAATGTTCTGATGGTGGTGAGAGTGGAGCACGACTACCTCCGTGACGCAATTGGCTAGCGCGTTCGGCTTGTGACCAAAAGTGTGGAGGTTCGAGCCCTCCCGAGAGCGGTGTGTCTCTTTTTTTTTCTTTGAACTGATAGTTTTGGAGAAATGTTTTCACGGTGGTAAAAGTGGAGCAAGGCTGTCTCCGTGGCGCAATCTGCTAGTGCGTCGGCTGTTTAGCAAAAGGTTGGAGGTTCGAGCCCTCCCGAGAGTGGTGTGTCTCTTTTTTTTCTTTGTGCTGATAGCTTTGGAGAAATGTTCTGACGGTGGTGAGAGTGGAGCACGACTGTTTCCGTGGCATAATCGGCTAGCGCGATCAACCGTTATCAAAAAGGTTGGAGGTTCGAGCCCTCCCGAGAGCGGTGTGTCTCTTTTTTTTCTTTGCGCTGATAGCTTTGGAGAGATGTTCTGACGGTGGTGAGAGTGGAGCACGACTACTTCTGGGACGCAATTGGCTAGCGCGTTCGGCTGTTAATCAAAAGGTTGGAGGTTCGAGCCCTCGCGAGAGCGGTGTGTCTCTTTTTTTCTTTGCACTGATAGCTTGGGAGAAATGTTCTGACGGTGGTGAGAGTGGAGCACGACTACTTCCGTGACGCAATTGGCTAGCGCGTTCGGCTCTTAATCAAAAGGTTGGAGGCTCGAGCCCTCGCGAGAGCGGTGTGTCTCTTTTTTTTCTTCGCGCTGATAGCTTTGGAGAAATGTTGTGATGGTGGTGAGAGTGGAGCACGACTACTTCCGTGACGCAATTGGCTAGCGCGTTCGGCTGTTAATCAAAAGGTTGGAGGTTCGAGCCCTCCCGAGAGCCGTGTGTCTCTTTTTTTCTTTGCGCTGATAGCTTTGGAGAAATTTTCTGATGGTGGTGAGAGTGGAGCACGACTACTTCTGTGACGCAATTGGCTAGCGCGTTCGGCTGTTAATCAAAAGGTTGGAGGCTCGAGCCCTCCCGAGAGCGGTGTGTCTCTTTTTTTTCTTTGCGCTGATAGCTTTGGAGAAATGTTCTGATGGTGGTGAGAGTGGAGCACGACTACTTCTGTGACGCAATTGGCTAGCGCGTTCGGCTGTTAATCAAAAGGTTGGAGGTTCGAGCCCTCGCGAGAGTGGTGTGTCTCTTTTTTTTCTTTGCGCTGATAGCTTTGGAGAAATGTTCTGATGGTGGTGAGAGTGGAGCACGACTACTTCTGTGACGCAATTGGCTAGCGCGTTCGGCTGTTAATCAAAAGGTTGGAGGCTCGAGCCCTCCCGAGAGCGGTGTGTCTCTTTTTTTTCTTTGCGCTGATAGCTTTGGAGAAATGTTCTGATGGTGGTGAGAGTGGAGCACGACTACTTCTGTGACGCAATTGGCTAGCGCGTTCGGCTGTTAATCAAAAGGTTGGAGGTTCGAGCCCTCGCGAGAGTGGTGTGTCTCTTTTTTTTCTTTGCGCTGATAGCTTTGGAGAAATGTTCTGACGGTGGTGAGAGTGGCGCACGAGTGTTTCCGTGGCGCAATCTGCTAGTGCGTCGTCTGTTAAGCAAAAGGCTGGAGGTTCGAGCCCTCCCAGGAGCAGTGTGTCGCTTTTTTCTTTGCGCTGATAGCCTTGGAGAAACGTTTTGACGGTGGTGAGAGTGGAGCACGACTGTCTTTGTTGCGCAATTCGCTAGCGCGTTGGGCTGTTAACGAAAAGGTTGGAGGTTCGAACCCTCCCATGAGCGGTGTGTCTCTTTTTTTCTTTGCGCTGATACCTTTAGAAAAATGTTCTGATGGTGGTGAGAGTGGAGCACGACTACCTCCGTGACGCAATTGGCTAGCGCGTTCGGCTGTTAACCAAAAGGTTGGAGGATCGAGCCCTCGCGAAAGCGGTGTGTCTCTTTTTTTTCTTTGCGCTGATTGCTTTGGAGAAATGTTCTGATGGTGGTGAGATTGGAGCACGACTACTTCTGTGACGCAATTGGCTAGCGCGTTCGGCTGTTAATCAAAAGGTTGGAGGTTCGAGCCCTCGCGAGAGCGGTGTGTCTCTTTTTTTTCTTTGCGCTGATAGCTTTGGAGAAATGTTCTGATGGTGGTGAGAGTGGAGCACGACTACTTCCGTGACGCAATTGACTAGCGCGTTCGGCTGTTAATCAAAAGGTTGGAGGTTCGAGCCCTCGCGAGAGCAGTGTGTCTCTTTTTTTTCTTTGCGCTGATAGCTTTGGAGAAATGTTCTGATGGTGGTGAGAGTGAAGCACGACTACTTCTGTGACGCAATTGGCTAGCGCGTTCGGCTGTTAATCAAAAGGTTGGAGGTTCGAGCCCTCCCGAGAGCGGTGTGTCTCTTTTTTTGCGCTGATAGCTTTGGAGAAATGTTCTGATTGTGGTGAGAGTGGAGCACGACTACTTCTGTGACGCAATTGGCTAGCGCGTTCGGCTATTAATCAAAAGGTTGGAGGTTCGAGCCCTCGCGAGAGCGGTGTGTCTCTTTTTTTTCTTTGCGCTGATAGCTTAGGAGAAATGTTCTGACGGTGGTGAGAGTGGAGCACGACTACTTCCGTGACGCAATTGGCTAGCGCGTTCGGCTGTTAATCAAAAGGTTGGAGGTTCGAGCCCTCGCGAGAGCGGTGTGTCTCTTTTTTTTCTTTGCGCTGATAGCTTTGGAGAAATGTTCTGATGGTGGTGAGAGTGGAGCACGACTACTTCTGTGACGCAATTGGCTCGCGCGTTCGGCTGTTAATCAAAAGGTTGGAGGTTCGAGCCCTCCCGAGAGCGGTGTTTCTCTTTTTTTTGCGCTGATAGCTTTGGAGAAATGTTCTGACGGTGGTGAGAGTGGAGCACGACTACTTCCGTGACGCAATTGGCTAGCGCGTTCGGCTGTTAATCAAAAGGTTGGAGGTTCGAGCCCTCGCGAGAGCGGTGTGTCTCTTTTTTTTCTTTGCGATGATAGCTTTGGAGAAATGTTCTGATGGTGGTGAGAGTGGAGCACGACTACTTCTGTGACGCAATTGGCTAGCGCGTTCGGCTGTTAATCAAAAGGTTGGAGGTTCGAGCCCTCCCGAGAGGGGTGTGTCTCTTTTTTTTTCTTTGCGCTGATAGCTTTAGAGAAATGTTCTGATGGTGGTGAGAGTGGAGCACGACTACTTCCGTGACGCAATTGACTAGTGCGTTCGGCTGTTAATCAAAAGGTTGGAGGTTCGAGCCCTCGCGAGAGCAGTGTGTCTCTTTTTTTTCTTTGCGCTGATCGCTTTGGAGAAATGTTCTGATGGTGGTGAGAGTTGAGCACGACTACTTCTGCGATGCAATTGGCTAGCGCGTTCGGCTGTTAATCAAAAGGTTGGAGGTTCGAGCCCTCCCGAGAGCGGTGTGTCTCTTTTTTTTGCGCTGATAGCTTTGGAGAAATTCTGATGGTGGTGAGAGTGGAGCACGACTACTTCTGTGACGCAATTCGCTAGCGCGTTCAGCTAATAATCAAAAGGTTGGAGGTTCGAGCCCTCGCGAGAGCGGTGTGTCTCTTTTTTTTTCTTTGCGCTGATAGCTTTGGAGAAATTTCTGAAGGTGGTGAGAGAGGAGCACGACTACTTCTGTGACGCAATTGGCTAGCGCGTTCGGCTGTTAATCAAAAGGTTGGAGGTTCGAGCCCTCCCGAGAGCGGTGTGTCTCTTTTTTTTCTTTGCGCTGATAGCTTTGGAGAAATGTTCTGACGGTGGTGAGAGTGGAGCACGACTACTTCCGTGACGCAATTGGCTAAGGCGTTCGGCTGTTAATCAAAAGGTTGGAGGTTCGAGCCCTCGCGAGAGCGGTGTGTCTCTTTTTTTTCATTGCGCTGATAGCTTTGGAGAAGTGTTCTGATGGTGGTGAGAGTGGAGCACGACTACTTCTGTGACGCAATTGGCTAGCGCGTTCGGCTGTTAATCAAAAGGTTGGAGGTTCGAGCCCTCCCGAGAGCGGTGTGTCTCTTTTTTTTCTTTGCACTGATTGCTTTGGAGAAATGTTCTGATGGTGGTGAGAGTGGAGCAAGACTACTTCTGTGACGCAATTGGCTAGCGCGTTCGGCTGTTAATCAAAAGGTTGGAGGTTCGAGCCCTCCCGAGAGCGGTGTGTCTCTTTTTTTCTTTTGCGCTGATAGCTTTGGAGAAATGTTCTGATGGTGATGAGAGTGGAGCACGACTACTCCTGTGACGCAATTGGCTAGCGCGTTCGGCTGTTAATCAAAAGGTTGGAGGTTCGAGCCCTTGCGAGAGCGGTGTGTCTCTTTTTTTTCTTTGCGCTGATAGCTTGGGAGAAATGTTCTGACGGTGGTGAGAGTTGAGCACGACTACTTCCGTGACGCAATTGGCTAGCGCGTTCGGCTGTTAATCAAAAGGTTGGAGGTTCAAGCCCTCGCGAGAGCGGTGTGTCTCTTTTTTTTCTTTGCGCTGATAGCTTTGGATAAATGTTGTGATGGTGGTGAGAGTGGAGCACGACTACTTCCGTGACGCAATTGGCTAGCGCGTTCGGCTGTTAATCAAAAGGTTGGAGGTTCGAGCCCTCCCGAGAGCCGTGTGTCTCTTTTTTTTTCTTTGCGCTGATAGCTTTGGAGAAATGTTCTGATGGTGGTGAGAGTGGAGCACGACTACTTCTGTGACGCAATTGGCTAGCGCGTTCGGCTGTTAATCAAAAGGTTGGAGGCTCGAGCCCTCCCGAGAGTGGTGTGTCTCTTTTTTTTTCTTTGCGCTGATAGCTTTGGAGAAATGTTCTGATGGTGGTGAGAGTGGAGCACGACTACTTCTGTGACGCAATTGGCTAGCGCGTTCGGCTGTTAATCAAAAGGTTGGAGGTTCGAGCCCTCCCGAGAGCGGTGTGTCTCTTTTTTTCTTTTGCGCTGATAGCTTTGGAGAAATGTTCTGATGGTGATGAGAGTGGAGCACGACTACTCCTGTGACGCAATTGGCTAGCGCGTTCGGCTGTTAATCAAAAGGTTGGAGGTTCGAGCCCTTGCGAGAGCGGTGTGTCTCTTTTTTTTCTTTGCGCTGATAGCTTGGGAGAAATGTTCTGACGGTGGTGAGAGTTGAGCACGACTACTTCCGTGACGCAATTGGCTAGCGCGTTCGGCTGTTAATCAAAAGGTTGGAGGTTCGAGCTCTCGCGAGAGCGGTGTGTCTCTTTTTTTTCTTTGCGCTGATAGCTTTGGATAAATGTTGTGATGGTGGTGAGAGTGGAGCACGACTACTTCCGTGACGCAATTGGCTAGCGCGTTCGGCTGTTAATCAAAAGGTTGGAGGTTCGAGCCCTCCCGAGAGCCGTGTGTCTCTTTTTTTTTCTTTGCGCTGATAGCTTTGGAGAAATGTTCTGATGGTGGTGAGAGTGGAGCACGACTACTTCTGTGACGCAATTGGCTAGCGCGTTCGGCTGTTAATCAAAAGGTTGGAGGCTCGAGCCCTCCCGAGAGCGGTGTGCCTCTTTTTTTTTCTTTGCGCTGATAGCTTTGGAGAAATGTTCTCATGGTGGTGAGAGTGGAGCACGACTACTTCTGTGACGCAATTGGCTAGCGCGTTCGTCTGTTAATCAAAAGGTTGGAGGTTCGAGCCCTCGCGAGAGTGGTGTGTCTCTTTTTTTTCTTTGCGCTGATAGCTTTGGAGAAATGTTCTGATGGTGGTGAGAGTGGAGCACGACGACTTCTGTGACGCAATTGGCTAGCGCGTTCGGCTGTTAATCAAAAGGTTGGAGGTTCGAGCCCTCCCGAGAGCGGTGTGTTTCTTTTTTTTTCTTTGCGCTGATAGCTTTGGAGAAATGTTCTGACGGTGGTGAGAGTGGCGCACGAGTGTTTCCGTGGCGCAATCTGCTAGTGCGTCGGCTGTTAAGCGAAAGGTTGGAGGTTCGAGCCCTCCCAGGAGCAGTGTGTCGCTTTTTTTCTTTGCGCTGATAGCCTTGGAGAAACGTTCTGACGGTGCTGAAAGTGGAGCACGATTGTCTTTGTTGCGCAATTCGCTAGCGCGTTGGGCTGTTAACGAAAAGGTTGGAGGTTCGAACCCTCCCATGAGCGGTGTGTCTCTTTTTTTCTTTGCGCTGATACCTTTAGAAAAATGTTCTGATGGTGGTGAGAGTGGAGCACGACTACCTCCGTGACGCAATTGGCTAGCGCGTTCGGCTGTTAACCAAAAGGTTGGAGGATCGAGCCCTCGCGAGAGCGGTGTGTCTCTTTTTTTTCTTTCCGCTGATTGCTTTGGAGAAATGTTCTGATGGTGGTGAGAGTGGAGCACGACTACTTCTGTGACGCAATTGGCTAGCGCGTTCGGCTGTTAATCAAAAGGTTGGAGGTTCGAGCCTTCCCGAGAGCGGTGTGTCTCTTTTTTTTCTTTGCGCTGATAGCTTTGGAGAAATGTTCTGACGGTGGTGAGAGTGGAGCACGACTACTTCCGTGACGCAATCTGCTAGTGCGTCGGCTGTTAAGCAAAAGGTTGGAGGTTCGAGCCCTCCCAAGAGCAGTGTGTCGCTTTTTTTCTTTGCGCTGATAGCCTTGGAGAAACGTTCTGACGGTGGTGAGAGTGGAGCACGACTGTCTCTGTTGCGCAATTGGCTAGCGCGTTGGGCTGTTAACGAAAAGGTAGGAGGTTCGAACCCTCCCATGAGCGGTGTCTCTTTTTTTGCGCTGATAGCCTTGGAGAAACGTTCTGATGGTGGTGAGAGTGGAGCACGACTGTCTCTGTTGCGCAATTGGCTAGCGCATTGGGCTGTTAACGAAAAGGTTGGAGGTTCGAACCCTCCCTTGAGCGGTGTGTCTCTTTTTTTCTTTGCGCTGATACCTTTAGAAAAATGTTCTGATGGTGGTGAGAGTGGAGCACGACTACCTCCGTGACGCAATTGGCTAGCGCGTTCGGCTGTTAGCCAAAAAGTTGGAGGTTCGAGCCCTCGCGAGAGCGGTGTGTCTCTTCTTTTTTCTTTGCGCTGATGGCTTTGGAGAAATGTTCTGACGGTGGTGAGAGTGGAGTACGACTACTTCCGTGACGCAATTGGCTAGCGCGTTCGGCTGTTAATCAAAAGGTTGGAGGTTCGAGCCCTCGCGAGAGCGGTGTGTCTCTTTTTTTTCTTTGCGCTGATGGCTTTGGAGAAATGTTCTGATGGTGGTGAGAGTGGAGCACGACTACTTCCGTGACGCAATTGGCTAGCGCGTTCGGCTGTTAATCAAAAGGTTGGAGGTTCGAGCCCTCGCGAGAGCAGTGTGTCTCTTTTTTTTCTTTGCGCTGATAGCTTTGGAGAAATGTTCTGATGGTGGTGAGAGTGGAGCACGACTACTTCTGTGACGCAATTGGTTAGCGCGTTCGGCTGTTAATCAAAAGGTTGGAGGTTCGAGCCCTCCCGAGAGCGGTGTGTCTCTTTTTTTTGCGCTGATATCTTTGGAGAAATGTTCTGATGGTGGTGAGAGTGGAGCACGACTACTTCTGTGACGCAATTGGCTAGCACGTTCGGCTATTAATCAAAAGGTGGGAGGTTCGAGCCCTCGCGAGAGCGGTGTGTCTCTTTTTTTTCTTTGCGCTGATAGCTTTGGAGAAATGTTCTGATGGTGGTGAGAGTGGAGCACGACTACTTCTGTGACGCAATTGGCTAGCGCGTTCGACTGTTAATCAAAAGGTTGGAGGTTCGAGCCCTCCCGAGAGCGGTGTGTCTCTTTTTTTTGCGCTGATAGCTTTGGAGAAATGTTCTGATGGTGGTGAGAGTGGAGCACGACTACTTCTGTGACGCAATTGGCTAGCGCGTTCGGCAGTTAATCAAAAGGTTGGAGGTTAGAGCCCTCCCGAGAGCGGTGTGTCTCTTTTTTTTCTTTGCGCTGATAGCTTTGGAGAAATGTTCTGATGGTGGTGAGAGTGGAGCACGACTACTTCTGGGACGCAATTGGCTAGCGCGTTCGGCTGTTAATCAAAAGGTTGGAGGTTCGAGCCCTCGCGAGAGCGGTGTGTCTCTTTTTTTCTTTGCGCTGATAGCTTGGGAGAAATGTTCTGACGGTGGTGAGAGTGGAGCACGACTACTTCCGTGACGCAATTGGCTAGCGCGTTCGGCTCTTAATCAAAAGGTTGGAGGCTCGAGCCCTCGCGAGAGCGGTGTGTCTCTTTTTTTTCTTCGCGCTGATAGCTTTGGAGAAATGTTGTGATGGTGGTGAGAGTGAAGCACGACTACTTCCGTGACGCAATTGGCTAGCGCGTTCGGCTGTTAATCAAAAGGTTGGAGGTTCGAGCCCTCCTGAGAGCCGTGTGTCTCTTTTTTTCTTTGCGCTGATAGCTTTGGAGAAATGTTCTGATGGTGGTGAGAGTGGAGCACGACTACTTCTGTGACGCAATTGGCTAGCGCGTTCGGCTGTTAATCAAAAGGTTGGAGGCTCGAGCCCTCCCGAGAGCGGTGTGTCTCTTTTTTTTCTTTGCGCTGATAGCTTTGGAGAAATGTTCTGATGGTGGTGAGAGTGGAGCACGACTACTTCTGTGACGCAATTGGCTAGCGCGTTCGGCTGTTAATCAAAAGGTTGGAGGTTCGAGCCCTCGCGAGAGTGGTGTGTCTCTTTTTTTTCTTTGCGCTGATAGCTTTGGAGAAATGTTCTAATGGTGGTGAGAGTGGAGCACGACTACTTCTGTGACGCAATTGGCTAGCGCGTTCGGCTGTTAATCAAAAGGTTGGAGGTTCGAGCCCTCCCGAGAGCGGTGTGTTTCTTTTTATTCTTTGCGCTGATAGCTTTGGAGAAATGTTCTGAGGGTGGTGAGAGTGGCGCACGAGTGTTTCCGTGGCGCAATCTGCTAGTGCGTCGGCTGTTAAGCAAAAGGCTGGAGGTTCGAGCCCTCCCAGGAGCAGTGTGTCGCTTTTTTCTTTGCGCTGATAGCCTTGGAGAAACGTTTTGACGGTGGTGAGAGTGGAGCACGACTGTCTTTGTTGCGCAATTCGCTAGCGCGTTGGGCTGTTAACGAAAAGGTTGGAGGTTCGAACCCTCCCATGAGCGGTGTGTCTCTTTTTTTCTTTGCGCTGATACCTTTAGAAAAATGTTCTGATGGTGGTGAGAGTGGAGCACGACTACCTCCGTGACGCAATTGGCTAGCGCGTTCGGCTGTTAACCAAAAGGTTGGAGGATCGAGCCCTCGCGAAAGCGGTGTGTCTCTTTTTTTTCTTTGCGCTGATTGCTTTAGAGAAATGTTCTGATGGTGGTGAGATTGGAGCACGACTACTTCTGTGACGCAATTGGCTAGCGCGTTCGGCTGTTAATCAAAAGGTTGGAGGTTCGAGCCCTCGCGAGACCGGTGTGTCTCTTTTTTTTCTTTGCGCTGATAGCTTTGGAGAAATGTTCTGATGGTGGTGAGAGTGGAGCACGACTACTTCCGTGACGCAATTGACTAGCGCGTTCGGCTGTTAATCAAAAGGTTGGAGGTTCGAGCCCTCGCGAGAGCAGTGTGTCTCTTTTTTCTTTGCGCTGATAGCTTTGGAGAAATGTTCTGATGGTGGTGAGAGTGAAGCACGACTACTTCTGTGACGCAATTGGCTAGCGCGTTCGGCTGTTAATCAAAAGGTTGGAGGTTCGAGCCCTCCCGAGAGCGGTGTGTCTCTTTTTTTTGCGCTGATAGCTTTGGAGAAATGTTCTGATTGTGGTGAGAGTGGAGCACGACTACTTCTGTGACGCAATTGGCTAGCGCGTTCGGCTATTAATCAAAAGGTTGGAGGTTCAAGCCCTCGCGAGAGCGGTGTGTCTCTTTTTTTTCTTTGCGCTGATAGCTTAGGAGAAATGTTCTGACGGTTTTCAGAGTGGAGCACGACTACTTCCGTGACGCAATTGGCTAGCGCGTTCGGCTCTTAATCAAAAGGTTGGAGGTTCGAGCCCTCGCGAGAGCGGTATGTCTCTTTTTTTTCTTTGCGCTGATAGCTTTGGAGAAATGTTCTGATGGTGGTGAGAGTGGAGCACGACTACTTCTGTGACGCAATTGGCTAGCGCGTTCGGCTGTTAATCAAAAGGTTGGAGGTTCGAGCCCTCCCGAGAGCGGTGTGTCTCTGTTTTTTGCGCTGGTAGCTTTGGAGAAATGTTCTGACGGTGGTGAGAGTGGAGCACGACTACTTCCGTGACGCAATTGGCTAGCGCGTTCGGCTGTTAATCAAAAGGTTGGAGGTTCGAGCCCTCGCGAGAGCGGTGTGTCTTTTTTTTTGCGCTGATAGCTTTGGAGAAATGTTCTGATGGTGGTGAGAGTGGAGCACGACTACTTCTGTGACGCAATTGGCTAGCGCGTTCGGCTGTTAATCAAAAGGTTGGAGGTTCGAGCCCTCCCGAGAGCGGTGTGTCTCTTTTTTTTCTTTGCGCTGATAGCTTTGGAGAAATGTTCTGATGGTGGTGAGAGTGGAGCACGACTACTTCTGTTACGCGATTGGCTAGCGCGTTCGGCTGTTAATCAAAAGTTTGGAGGTTCGAGCCCTCCCGAGAGCGGTGTGTCTCTTTTTTTCCTTTGCGCTGATAGCTTTGGAGAAATGTTCTGATGGTGGTGAGAGTGGAGCACGACTACTTCTGTGACGCAATTGGCTAGCGCGTTCGGCTGTTAATCAAAAGGTTGGAGGTTCGAGCCCTCCCGAGAGCGGTGTGTCTCTTTTTTTTCTTTGCGCTGATAGCTTTGGAGAAATGTTCTGATGGTGGTGAGAGTGGAGCACGACTACTTCTGTTACGCGATTGGCTAGCGCGTTCGGCTGTTAATCAAAAGTTTGGAGGCTCGAGCCCTCCCGAGAGCGGTGTGTCTCTTTTTTTTCTTTGCGCTGATAGCTTTGGAGAAATGTTCTGATGGTGGTGAGAGTGGAGCACGACTACTTCTGTGACGCAATTGGCTAGCGCGTTCGGCTGTTAATCAAAAGGTTGGAGGTTCGAGCCCTCGCGAGAGTGGTGTGTCTCTTTTTTTTCTTTGCGCTGATAGCTTTGGAGAAATGTTCTAATGGTGGTGAGAGTGGAGCACGACTACTTCTGTGACGCAATTGGCTAGCGCGTTCGGCTGTTAATCAAAAGGTTGGAGGTTCGAGCCCTCCCGAGAGCGGTGTGTTTCTTTTTTTTCTTTGCGCTGATAGCTTTGGAGAAATGTTCTGAGGGTGGTGAGAGTGGCGCACGAGTGTTTCCGTGGCGCAATCTGCTAGTGCGTCGGCTGTTAAGCAAAAGGTTGGAGGTTCGAGCCCTCCCAGGAGCAGTGTGTCGCTTTTTTTCTTTGCGCTGATAGCCTTGGAGAAACGTTCTGACGGTGGTGAAAGTGGAGCACGATTGTCTTTGTTGCGCAATTCGCTAGCGCGTTGGGCTGTTAACGAAAAGGTTGGAGGTTCGAACCCTCCCATGAGCGGTGTGTCTCTTTTTTTCTTTGCGCTGATACCTTTAGAAAAATGTTCTGATGGTGGTGAGAGTGGAGCACGACTACCTCCGTGACGCAATTGGCTAGCGCGTTCGGCTGTTAACCAAAAGGTTGGAGGATCGAGCCCTCGCGAGAGCGGTGTGTCTCTTTTTTTTCTTTCCGCTGATTGCTTTGGAGAAATGTTCTGATGGTGGTGAGAGTGGAGCACGACTACTTCTGTGACGCAATTGGCTAGCGCGTTCGGCTGTTAATCAAAAGGTTGGAGGTTCGAGCCTTCCCGAGAGCGGTGTGTCTCTTTTTTTTCTTTGCGCTGATAGCTTTGGAGAAATGTTCTGACGGTGGTGAGAGTGGAGCACGACTACTTCCGTGACGCAATCTGCTAGTGCGTCGGCTGTTAAGCAAAAGGTTGGAGGTTCGAGCCCTCCCGAGAGCGGTGTGTCTCTTTTTTTCCTTTGCGCTGATAGCTTTGGAGAAATGTTCTGATGGTGGTGAGAGTGGAGCACGACTACTTCTGTGACGCAATTGGCTAGCGCGTTCGGCTGTTAATCAAAAGGTTGGAGGTTCGAGCCCTCCCGAGAGCGGTGTGTCTCTTTTTTTTCTTTGCGCTGATAGCTTTGGAGAAATGTTCTGATGGTGGTGAGAGTGGAGCACGACTACTTCTGTTACGCGATTGGCTAGCGCGTTCGGCTGTTAATCAAAAGGTTGGAGGCTCGAGCCCTCCCGAGAGCGGTGTGTCTCTTTTTTTTTCTTTGCGCTGATAGCTTTGGAGAAATGTTCTCATGGTGGTGAGAGTGGAGCACGACTACTTCTGTGACGCAATTGGCTAGCGCGTTCGTCTGTTAATCAAAAGGTTGGAGGTTCGAGCCCTCGCGAGAGTGGTGTGTCTCTTTTTTTTCTTTGCGCTGATAGCTTTGGAGAAATGTTCTGATGGTGGTGAGAGTGGAGCACGACGACTTCTGTGACGCAATTGGCTAGCGCGTTCGGCTGTTAATCAAAAGGTTGGAGGTTCGAGCCCTCCCGAGAGCGGTGTGTTTCTTTTTTTTTCTTTGCGCTGATAGCTTTGGAGAAATGTTCTGACGGTGGTGAGAGTGGCGCACGAGTGTTTCCGTGGCGCAATCTGCTAGTGCGTCGGCTGTTAAGCGAAAGGTTGGAGGTTCGAGCCCTCCCAGGAGCAGTGTGTCGCTTTTTTTTTTGCGCTGATAGCCTTGGAGAAACGTTCTGACGGTGGTGAAAGTGGAGCACGATTGTCTTTGTTGCGCAATTCGCTAGCGCGTTGGGCTGTTAACGAAAAGGTTGGAGGTTCGAACCCTCCCATGAGCGGTGTGTCTCTTTTTTTCTTTGCGCTGATACCTTTAGAAAAATGTTCTGATGGTGGTGAGAGTGGAGCACGACTACCTCCGTGACGCAATTGGCTAGCGCGTTCGGCTGTTAACCAAAAGGTTGGAGGATCGAGCCCTCGCGAGAGCGGTGTGTCTCTTTTTTTTCTTTCCGCTGATTGCTTTGGAGAAATGTTCTGATGGTGGTGAGAGTGGAGCACGACTACTTCTGTGACGCAATTGGCTAGCGCGTTCGGCTGTTAATCAAAAGGTTGGAGGTTCGAGCCTTCCCGAGAGCGGTGTGTCTCTTTTTTTTCTTTGCGCTGATAGCTTTGGAGAAATGTTCTGACGGTGGTGAGAGTGGAGCACGACTACTTCCGTGACGCAATCTGCTAGTGCGTCGGCTGTTAAGCAAAAGGTTGGAGGTTCGAGCCCTCCCAAGAGCAGTGTGTCGCTTTTTTTCTTTGCGCTGATAGCCTTGGAGAAACGTTCTGACGGTGGTGAGAGTGGAGCACGACTGTCTCTGTTGCGCAATTGGCTAGCGCGTTGGGCTGTTAACGAAAAGGTAGGAGGTTCGAACCCTCCCATGAGCGGTGTCTCTTTTTTTGCGCTGATAGCCTTGGAGAAACGTTCTGATGGTGGTGAGAGTGGAGCACGACTGTCTCTGTTGCGCAATTGGCTAGCGCATTGGGCTGTTAACGAAAAGGTTGGAGGTTCGAACCCTCCCTTGAGCGGTGTGTCTCTTTTTTTCTTTGCGCTGATACCTTTAGAAAAATGTTCTGATGGTGGTGAGAGTGGAGCACGACTACCTCCGTGACGCAATTGGCTAGCGCGTTCGGCTGTTAGCCAAAAAGTTGGAGGTTCGAGCCCTCGCGAGAGCGGTGTGTCTCTTTTTTTCTTTGCACTGATAGCTTTGGAGAAATGTTCTGATGGTGGTGAGAGTGGAGCACGACTACTTCCGTGACGCAATTGGCTAGCGCGTTCGGCTGTTAATCAAAAGGTTAAAGGTTCGAGCCCTTCCGAGAGCGGTGTGTCTCTTCTTTTTTCTTTGCGCTGATGGCTTTGGAGAAATGTTCTGACGGTGGTGAGAGTGGAGTACGACTACTTCCGTGACGCAATTGGCTAGCGCGTTCGGCTGTTAATCAAAAGGTTGGAGGTTCGAGCCCTCGCGAGAGCGGTGTGTCTCTTTTTTTTCTTTGCGCTGATGGCTTTGGAGAAATGTTCTGATGGTGGTGAGAGTGGAGCACGACTACTTCCGTGACGCAATTGGCTAGCGCGTTCGGCTGTTAATCAAAAGGTTGGAGGTTCGAGCCCTCGCGAGAGCAGTGTGTCTCTTTTTTTTCTTTGCGCTGATAGCTTTGGAGAAATGTTCTGATGGTGGTGAGAGTGGAGCACGACTACTTCTGTGACGCAATTGGTTAGCGCGTTCGGCTGTTAATCAAAAGGTTGGAGGTTCGAGCCCTCCCGAGAGCGGTGTGTCTCTTTTTTTTGCGCTGATATCTTTGGAGAAATGTTCTGATGGTGGTGAGAGTGGAGCACGACTACTTCTGTGACGCAATTGGCTAGCACGTTCGGCTATTAATCAAAAGGTGGGAGGTTCGAGCCCTCGCGAGAGCGGTGTGTCTCTTTTTTTTCTTTGCGCTGATAGCTTTGGAGAAATGTTCTGATGGTGGTGAGAGTGGAGCACGACTACTTCTGTGACGCAATTGGCTAGCGCGTTCGACTGTTAATCAAAAGGTTGGAGGTTCGAGCCCTCCCGAGAGCGGTGTGTCTCTTTTTTTCTTTGCGCTGATAGCTTGGGAGAAATGTTCTGACGGTGGTGAGAGTGGAGCACGACTACTTCCGTGACGCAATTGGCTAGCGCGTTCGGCTCTTAATCAAAAGGTTGGAGGCTCGAGCCCTCGCGAGAGCGGTGTGTCTCTTTTTTTTCTTCGCGCTGATAGCTTTGGAGAAATGTTGTGATGGTGGTGAGAGTGAAGCACGACTACTTCCGTGACGCAATTGGCTAGCGCGTTCGGCTGTTAATCAAAAGGTTGGAGGTTCGAGCCCTCCTGAGAGCCGTGTGTCTCTTTTTTTCTTTGCGCTGATAGCTTTGGAGAAATGTTCTGATGGTGGTGAGAGTGGAGCACGACTACTTCTGTGACGCAATTGGCTAGCGCGTTCGGCTGTTAATCAAAAGGTTGGAGGCTCGAGCCCTCCCGAGAGCGGTGTGTCTCTTTTTTTTCTTTGCGCTGATAGCTTTGGAGAAATGTTCTGATGGTGGTGAGAGTGGAGCACGACTACTTCTGTGACGCAATTGGCTAGCGCGTTCGGCTGTTAATCAAAAGGTTGGAGGTTCGAGCCCTCGCGAGAGTGGTGTGTCTCTTTTTTTTCTTTGCGCTGATAGCTTTGGAGAAATGTTCTAATGGTGGTGAGAGTGGAGCACGACTACTTCTGTGACGCAATTGGCTAGCGCGTTCGGCTGTTAATCAAAAGGTTGGAGGTTCGAGCCCTCCCGAGAGCGGTGTGTTTCTTTTTATTCTTTGCGCTGATAGCTTTGGAGAAATGTTCTGAGGGTGGTGAGAGTGGCGCACGAGTGTTTCCGTGGCGCAATCTGCTAGTGCGTCGGCTGTTAAGCAAAAGGCTGGAGGTTCGAGCCCTCCCAGGAGCAGTGTGTCGCTTTTTTCTTTGCGCTGATAGCCTTGGAGAAACGTTTTGACGGTGGTGAGAGTGGAGCACGACTGTCTTTGTTGCGCAATTCGCTAGCGCGTTGGGCTGTTAACGAAAAGGTTGGAGGTTCGAACCCTCCCATGAGCGGTGTGTCTCTTTTTTTCTTTGCGCTGATACCTTTAGAAAAATGTTCTGATGGTGGTGAGAGTGGAGCACGACTACCTCCGTGACGCAATTGGCTAGCGCGTTCGGCTGTTAACCAAAAGGTTGGAGGATCGAGCCCTCGCGAAAGCGGTGTGTCTCTTTTTTTTCTTTGCGCTGATTGCTTTAGAGAAATGTTCTGATGGTGGTGAGATTGGAGCACGACTACTTCTGTGACGCAATTGGCTAGCGCGTTCGGCTGTTAATCAAAAGGTTGGAGGTTCGAGCCCTCGCGAGACCGGTGTGTCTCTTTTTTTTCTTTGCGCTGATAGCTTTGGAGAAATGTTCTGATGGTGGTGAGAGTGGAGCACGACTACTTCCGTGACGCAATTGACTAGCGCGTTCGGCTGTTAATCAAAAGGTTGGAGGTTCGAGCCCTCGCGAGAGCAGTGTGTCTCTTTTTTCTTTGCGCTGATAGCTTTGGAGAAATGTTCTGATGGTGGTGAGAGTGAAGCACGACTACTTCTGTGACGCAATTGGCTAGCGCGTTCGGCTGTTAATCAAAAGGTTGGAGGTTCGAGCCCTCCCGAGAGCGGTGTGTCTCTTTTTTTTGCGCTGATAGCTTTGGAGAAATGTTCTGATTGTGGTGAGAGTGGAGCACGACTACTTCTGTGACGCAATTGGCTAGCGCGTTCGGCTATTAATCAAAAGGTTGGAGGTTCAAGCCCTCGCGAGAGCGGTGTGTCTCTTTTTTTTCTTTGCGCTGATAGCTTAGGAGAAATGTTCGGACGGTTTTCAGAGTGGAGCACGACTACTTCCGTGACGCAATTGGCTAGCGCGTTCGGCTCTTAATCAAAAGGTTGGAGGTTCGAGCCCTCGCGAGAGCGGTATGTCTCTTTTTTTTCTTTGCGCTGATAGCTTTGGAGAAATGTTCTGATGGTGGTGAGAGTGGAGCACGACTACTTCTGTGACGCAATTGGCTAGCGCGTTCGGCTGTTAATCAAAAGGTTGGAGGTTCGAGCCCTCCCGAGAGCGGTGTGTCTCTGTTTTTTGCGCTGGTAGCTTTGGAGAAATGTTCTGACGGTGGTGAGAGTGGAGCACGACTACTTCCGTGACGCAATTGGCTAGCGCGTTCGGCTGTTAATCAAAAGGTTGGAGGTTCGAGCCCTCGCGAGAGCGGTGTGTCTTTTTTTTTTGCGCTGATAGCTTTGGAGAAATGTTCTGATGGTGGTGAGAGTGGAGCACGACTACTTCTGTGACGCAATTGGCTAGCGCGTTCGGCTGTTAATCAAAAGGTTGGAGGTTCGAGCCCTCCCGAGAGCGGTGTGTCTCTTTTTTTTCTTTGCGCTGATAGCTTTGGAGAAATGTTCTGATGGTGGTGAGAGTGGAGCACGACTACTTCTGTTACGCGATTGGCTAGCGCGTTCGGCTGTTAATCAAAAGTTTGGAGGTTCGAGCCCTCCCGAGAGCGGTGTGTCTCTTTTTTTCCTTTGCGCTGATAGCTTTGGAGAAATGTTCTGATGGTGGTGAGAGTGGAGCACGACTACTTCTGTGACGCAATTGGCTAGCGCGTTCGGCTGTTAATCAAAAGGTTGGAGGTTCGAGCCCTCCCGAGAGCGGTGTGTCTCTTTTTTTTCTTTGCGCTGATAGCTTTGGAGAAATGTTCTGATGGTGGTGAGAGTGGAGCACGACTACTTCTGTTACGCGATTGGCTAGCGCGTTCGGCTGTTAATCAAAAGTTTGGAGGCTCGAGCCCTCCCGAGAGCGGTGTGTCTCTTTTTTTTCTTTGCGCTGATAGCTTTGGAGAAATGTTCTGATGGTGGTGAGAGTGGAGCACGACTACTTCTGTGACGCAATTGGCTAGCGCGTTCGGCTGTTAATCAAAAGGTTGGAGGTTCGAGCCCTCGCGAGAGTGGTGTGTCTCTTTTTTTTCTTTGCGCTGATAGCTTTGGAGAAATGTTCTAATGGTGGTGAGAGTGGAGCACGACTACTTCTGTGACGCAATTGGCTAGCGCGTTCGGCTGTTAATCAAAAGGTTGGAGGTTCGAGCCCTCCCGAGAGCGGTGTGTTTCTTTTTTTTCTTTGCGCTGATAGCTTTGGAGAAATGTTCTGAGGGTGGTGAGAGTGGCGCACGAGTGTTTCCGTGGCGCAATCTGCTAGTGCGTCGGCTGTTAAGCAAAAGGCTGGAGGTTCGAGCCCTCCCAGGAGCAGTGTGTCGCTTTTTTCTTTGCGCTGATAGCCTTGGAGAAACGTTTTGACGGTGGTGAGAGTGGAGCACGACTGTCTTTGTTGCGCAATTCGCTAGCGCGTTGGGCTGTTAACGAAAAGGTTGGAGGTTCGAACCCTCCCATGAGCGGTGTGTCTCTTTTTTTCTTTGCGCTGATACCTTTAGAAAAATGTTCTGATGGTGGTGAGAGTGGAGCACGACTACCTCCGTGACGCAATTGGCTAGCGCGTTCGGCTGTTAACCAAAAGGTTGGAGGATCGAGCCCTCGCGAAAGCGGTGTGTCTCTTTTTTTTCTTTGCGCTGATTGCTTTAGAGAAATGTTCTGATGGTGGTGAGATTGGAGCACGACTACTTCTGTGACGCAATTGGCTAGCGCGTTCGGCTGTTAATCAAAAGGTTGGAGGTTCGAGCCCTCGCGAGACCGGTGTGTCTCTTTTTTTTCTTTGCGCTGATAGCTTTGGAGAAATGTTCTGATGGTGGTGAGAGTGGAGCACGACTACTTCCGTGACGCAATTGACTAGCGCGTTCGGCTGTTAATCAAAAGGTTGGAGGTTCGAGCCCTCGCGAGAGCAGTGTGTCTCTTTTTTCTTTGCGCTGATAGCTTTGGAGAAATGTTCTGATGGTGGTGAGAGTGAAGCACGACTACTTCTGTGACGCAATTGGCTAGCGCGTTCGGCTGTTAATCAAAAGGTTGGAGGTTCGAGCCCTCCCGAGAGCGGTGTGTCTCTTTTTTTTGCGCTGATAGCTTTGGAGAAATGTTCTGATTGTGGTGAGAGTGGAGCACGACTACTTCTGTGACGCAATTGGCTAGCGCGTTCGGCTATTAATCAAAAGGTTGGAGGTTCAAGCCCTCGCGAGAGCGGTGTGTCTCTTTTTTTTCTTTGCGCTGATAGCTTAGGAGAAATGTTCTGACGGTTTTCAGAGTGGAGCACGACTACTTCCGTGACGCAATTGGCTAGCGCGTTCGGCTCTTAATCAAAAGGTTGGAGGTTCGAGCCCTCGCGAGAGCGGTATGTCTCTTTTTTTTCTTTGCGCTGATAGCTTTGGAGAAATGTTCTGATGGTGGTGAGAGTGGAGCACGACTACTTCTGTGACGCGATTGGCTAGCGCGTTCGGCTGTTAATCAAAAGGTTGGAGGTTCGAGCCCTCCCGAGAGCGGTGTGTCTCTGTTTTTTGCGCTGGTAGCTTTGGAGAAATGTTCTGACGGTGGTGAGAGTGGAGCACGACTACTTCCGTGACGCAATTGGCTAGCGCGTTCGGCTGTTAATCAAAAGGTTGGAGGTTCGAGCCCTCGCGAGAGCGGTGTGTCTTTTTTTTTTGCGCTGATAGCTTTGGAGAAATGTTCTGATGGTGGTGAGAGTGGAGCACGACTATTTCTGTGACGCAATTGGCTAGCGCGTTCGGCTGTTAATCAAAAGGTTGGAGGTTCGAGCCCTCCCGAGAGCGGTGTGTCTCTTTTTTTTCTTTGCGCTGATAGCTTTGGAGAAATGTTCTGATGGTGGTGAGAGTGGAGCACGACTACTTCTGTTACGCGATTGGCTAGCGCGTTCGGCTGTTAATCAAAAGTTTGGAGGTTCGAGCCCTCCCGAGAGCGGTGTGTCTCTTTTTTTCCTTTGCGCTGATAGCTTTGGAGAAATGTTCTGATGGTGGTGAGAGTGGAGCACGACTACTTCCGTGACGCAATTGGCTAGCGCGTTCGGCTGTTAATCAAAAGGTTGGAGGTTCGAGCCCTCGCGAGAGCGGTGTGTCTCTTTTTTTTCTTTGCGCTGATAGCTTGGAAGAAATGTTCTGACGGTGGTGAGAGTGGAGCTCGACTACTTCCGTGACGCAATTGGCTAGCGCGTTCGGCTGTTAATCAAAAGGTTGGAGGTTCGAGCCCTCGCGAGAGCGGTGTGTCTCTTTTTTTCTTTGCGCTGATAGCTTTGGAGAAATGTTGTGATGGTGGTGAGAGTGGAGCACGACTACTTCCGTGACGCAATTGGCTAGCGCGTTCGGCTGTTAATCAAAAGGTTGGAGGTTCGAGCCCTCCCGAGAGCCGTGTGTCTCTTTTTTTTCTTTGCGCTGATAGCTTAGGAGAAATGTTCTGATGGTGGTGAGAGTGGAGCACGACTACTTCTGTGACGCAATTGGCTAGCGCGTTCAGCTGTTAATCAAAAGGTTGGAGGCTCGAGCCCTCCCGAGAGCGGTGTGTCTCTTTTTTTTCTTTGCGCTGATAGCTTTGGAGAAATGTTCTGATGGTGGTGAGAGTGGAGCACGACTACTTCTGTGACGCAATTGGCTAGCGCGTTCGGCTGTTAATCAAAAGGTTGGAGGTTCGAGCCCTCGCGAAAGTGGTGTGTCTCTTTTTTTTCTTTGCGCTGATAGCTTTGGAGAAATGTTCTGATGGTGGTGAGAGTGGAGCACGACTACTTCTGTGACGCAATTGGCTAGCGCGTTCGGCTGTTAATCAAAAGGTTGGAGGTTCGAGCCCTCCCGAGAGCCGTGTGTTTCTTTTTTTTTCTTTGCGCTGATAGCTTTGGAGAAATGTTCTGACGGTGGTGAGAGTGGCGCACGAGTGTTTCCGTGGCGCAATCTGCTTGTGCGTCGGCTGTTAAGCAAAAGGTTGGAGGTTTGAGCCCTCCCAGGAGCAGTGTGTCGCTTTTTTCTTTGCGCTGATAGCCTTGGAGAAACGTTCTGACGGTGGTGAGAGTGGAGCACGACTGTCTTTGTTGCGCAATTCGCTAGGGCGTTGGGCTGTTAACCAAAAGGTTGGAGGATCGAGCCCTCGCGAGAGCGGTGTGTCTCTTTTTTTTTCTTTGCGCTGATTGCTTTGGAGAAATGTTCTGATGGTGGTGAGATTGGAGCACGACTACTTCTGTGACGCAATTGGCTAGCGCGTTCGGCTGTTAATCAAAAGGTTGGAGGTTCGAGCCCTCGCGAGAGCGGTGTGTCTCTTTTTTTTCTTTGCGCTGATAGCTTTGGAGAAATGTTCTGATGGTGGTGAGAGTGGAGCACGACTACTTCCGTGACGCAATTGACTAGTGCGTTCGTCTGTTAATCAAAAGGTTGGAGGTTCGAGCCCTCGCGAGAGTGGTGTGTCTCTTTTTTTTCTTTGCGCTGATAGCTTTGGAGAAATGTTCTGATGGTGGTGAGAGTGGAGCACGACTACTTCTGTGACGCAATTGGCTAGCGCGTTCGGCTGTTAATCAAAAGGTTGGAGGCTCGAGCCCTCCCGAGAGCGGTGTGTTTCTTTTTTTTTCTTTGCGCTGATAGCTTTGGAGAAATGTTCTGACGGTGGTGAGAGTGGCGCACGAGTGTTTCCGTGGCGCAATCTGCTAGTGCGTCGGCTGTTAAGCGAAAGGTTGGAGGTTCGAGCCCTCCCAGGAGCAGTGTGTCGCTTTTTTCTTTGCGCTGATAGCCTTGGAGAAACGTTCTGACGGTGGTGAGAGTGGAGCACGACTGTCTTTGTTGCGCAATTCGCTAGCGCGTTGGGCTGTTAACAAAAAGGTTGGAGGTTCGAGCCCTCGCGAGAGCGGTGTGTCTCTTTTTTTTCTTTGCGCTGATAGCTTTGGAGAAATGTTCTGATGGTGGTGAGAGTGGAGCACGACTACTTCCGTGACGCAATTGGCTAGCGCGTTCGGCTGTTAATCAAAAGGTTGGAGGTTCGAGCCCTCCCGAGAGTGGTGTGTCTCTTTTTTTTCTTTGCGCTGATAGCTTTGGAGAAATGTTCTGACGGTTGTGAGAGTGGAGCACGACTACTTCCGTAACGCAATTGGCTAGCGCGTTCGTCTGTTAATCAAAAGGTTGGAGGTTCGAGCCCTCGCGAGAGCGGTGTGTCTCTTTTTTTTTCTTTGCGCTGATAGCTTTGGAGAAATGTTCTGATGGTGGTGAGAGCGGAGCACGACTACTTCTGTGACGCAATTGGCTAGCGCGTTCGGCTGTTAATCAAAAGGTTGGAGGTTCGAGCCCTCCCGAGAGCGGTGTGTCTCTTTTTTTCCTTTGCGCTGATAGCTTTGGAGAAATGTTCTGATGGTGGTGACAGTGGAGCACGGCTACTTCTGTGACGCAATTGGCTAGCGCGTTCGGCTGTTAATCAAAAGGTTGGAGGTTCGAGCCCTCGCGAGAGTGGTGTGTCTCTTTTTTTTCTTTGCGCTGATAGCTTTGGAGAAATGTTCTGATGGTGGTGAGAGTGGAGCACGACTACTTCTGTGACGCAATTGGCAAGCGCGTTCGGCTGTTAATCAAAAGGTTGGAGGTTCGAGCCCTCCCGAGAGCGGTGTGTTTCTTTTTTTTTCTTTGCGCTGATAGCTTTGGAGAAATGTTCTGACGGTGGTGAGAGTGGCGCACGAGTGTTTCCGTGGCGCAATCTGCTAGTGCGTCGGCTGTTAAGCGAAAAGTTGGAGGTTCGAGCCCTCCCAGGAGCAGTGTGTCGCTTTTTTCTTTGCGCTGATAGCCTTGGAGAAACGTTCTGACGGTGGTGAGAGTGGAGCACGACTGTCTTTGTTGCGCAATTCGCTAGCGCGTTGGGCTGTTAACGAAAAGGTTGGAGGTTCGAACGCTCCCATGAGCGGTGTGTCTCTTTTTTTCTTTGCGCTGATACCTTTAGAAAAATGTTCTGATGGTGGTGAGAGTGGAGCACGACTACCTCCGTGACGCAATTGGCTAGCGCGTTCGGCTGTTAACCAAAAGGTTGGAGGATCGAGCCCTCGCGATAGCGGTGTGTCTCTTTTTTTTCTTTGCGCTGATTGCTTTGGAGAAATGTTCTGATGGTGGTGAGATTGGAGCACGACTACTTCTGTGACGCAATTGGCTAGCGCGTTCGGCTGTTAATCAAAAGGTTGGAGGTTCGAGCCCTCGCGAGAGCGGTGTGTCTCTTTTTTTTCTTTGCGCTGATAGCTTTGGAGAAATGTTCTGATGGTGGTGAGAGTGGAGCACGACTACGTCTGTGACGCAATTGGCTAGCGCGTTCGGCTGTTAATAAAAAGGTTGGAGGTTCGAGCCCTCCCGAGAGCGGTGTGTCTCTTTTTTTGCGCTGAAAGCTTTGGAGAAATGTTCTGATGGTGGTGAGAGTGGAGCACGACTACTTCCGTGACGCAATTGGCTAGCGCGTTCGGCTGTTAATCAAAAGGTTGGAGGTTCGAGCCCTCCCGAGAGCGGTGTGTCTCTTTTTTTGCGCTGAAAGCTTTGGAGAAATGTTCTGATGGTGGTGAGAGTGGAGCACGACTACTTCTGTGACGCAATTGGCTAGCGCGTTCGGCTATAAATCAAAAGGTTGGAGGTTCGAGCCCTCGCGAGAGCGGTGTGTCTCTTTTTTTTCTTTGCGCTGATAGCTTAGGAGAAATGTTCTGACGGTGGTGAGAGTGGAGCACGACTACTTCCGTGACGCAATTGGCTAGCGCGTTCGGCTGTTAATCAAAAGGTTGGAGGTTCGAGCCCTCGCGAGAGCGGTGTGTCTCTTTTTTTCTTTGCGCTGATAGCTTTGGAGAAATGTTCTGATGGTGGTGAGAGTGGAGCACGACTACTTCCGTGACGCAATTGGCTAGCGCGTTCGGCTGTTAATCAAAAGGTTGGAGGTTCGAGCCCTCCCGAGAGCGGTGTGTCTCTTTTTTTTTCTTTGCGCTGATAGCTTTGGAGAAATGTTCTGATGGTGGTGAGAGTGGAGCACGACTACTTCTGTGACGCAATTGGCTAGCGCGTTCGGCTGTTAATCAAAAGGTTGGAGGTTCGAGCCCTCCCGAGAGCGGTGTGTCTCTTTTTTTTTCTTTGCGCTGATAGCTTTGGAGAAATGTTCTGACGGTGGTGAGAGTGGAGCACGACTACTTCCGTGACGCAATTGGCTAGCGCGTTCGGCTGTTAATCAAAAGGTTGGAGGTTCGAGCCCTCGCGAGAGCGGTGTGTCTCTTTTTTTTCTTTGCGCTGATAGCTTTGAAGAAATGTTCTGATGGTGGTGAGAGTGGAGCACGACTACTTCTGTGACGCAATTGGCTAGCGCGTTCGGCTGTTAATCAAAAGGTTGGAGGTTCGAGCCCTCCCGAGAACGGTGTGTCTCTTTTTTTTCTTTGCGCTGATAGCTTTGGAGAAATATTCTGATGGTGGTGAGAGTGGAGCACGACTACTTCTGTGACGCGATTGGCTAGCGCGTTCGGCTGTTACTCAAAAGGTTGGAGGTTCGAGCCCTCCCGAGAGCGGTGTGTCTGTTTTTTTCCTTTGCGCTGATAGCTTTGGAGAAATGTTCTGATGGTGGTGAGAGTGGAGCACGACTACTTCTGTGACGCAATTGGCTAGCGCGTTCGGCTGTTAATCAAAAGGTTGGAGGTTCGAGCCCTCGCGAGAGCGGTGTGTCTCTTTTTTTCTTTGCGCTGATAGCTTGGGAGAAATGTTCTGACGGTGGTGAGAGTGGAGCACGACTACTTCCGTGACGCAATTGGCTAGCGCGTTCGGCTGTTAATCAAAAGGTTGGAGGTTCGAGCCCTCGCGAGAGCGGTGTGTCTCTTTTTTTTCTTTGCGCTGATAGCTTTGGAGAAATGTTGTGATGGTGGTGAGAGTGGAGCACGACTACTTCCATGACGCAATTGGCTAGCGCGTTCGGCTGTTAATCAAAAGGTTGGAGGTTCGAGCCCTCCCGAGAGCCGTGTGTCTCTTTTTTTTCTTTGCGCTGATAGCCTTGGAGAAACATTCTGACGGTGGTGAGAGTGGAGCACGACTGTGTTTGTTGCGCAATTCGCTAGCGCGTTGGGCTGTTAACGAAAAGGTTGGAGGTTCGAACCCTCCCATGAGCGGTGTGTCTCTTTTTTTCTTTGCGCTGATACCTTTAGAAAAATGTTCTGATGGTGGTGAGAGTGGAGCACGACTACCTCCGTGACGCAATTGGCTAGCGCGTTCGGCTGTTAACCAAAAGGTTGGAGGATCGAGCCCTCGCGAGAGCTGTGTGTCTCTTTTTTTTCTTTGCGCTGATTGCTTTGGAGAAATGTTCTGATGGTGGTGAGATTGGAGCACGACTACTTCTGTGACGCAATTGGCTAGCGCGTTCGGCTGTTAATCAAAAGGTTGGAGGTTCGAGCCCTCGCGAGAGCGGTGTGTCTTTTTTTTCTTTGCGCTGATAGCTTTGGAGAAATGTTCTGATGGTGGTGAGAGTGGAGCCCGACTACTTCCGTGACGCAATTGACTAGTGCGTTCGGCTGTTAATCAAAAGGTTGGAGGTTCGAGCCCTCGCGAGAGCAGTGTGTCTCTTTTTTTTCTTTGCGCTGATAGCTTTGGAGAAATGTTCTGATGGTGGTGAGAGTGGAGCACGACTACTTCTGTGACGCAATTGGCTAGCGCGTTCGGCTGTTAATCAAAAGGTTGGAGGTTCGAGCCCTCCCGAGAGCGGTGTGTCTCTCTTTTTTCTTTGCGCTGATAGCTTTGGAGAAATGTTCTGATGGTGGTGAGAGTGGAGCACGACTACTTCTGTGACGCAATTGGCTAGCGCGTTCGGCTGTTAATCAAAAGGTTGGAGGTTCGAGCCCTCCCGAGAGCGGTGTGTCTCTTTTTTTTCTTTGCGCTGATAGCTTAGGAGAAATGTTCTGACGGTGCTGAGAGTGGAGCACGACTACTTCCGTGACGCAATTGGCTAGCGCGTTCGGCTGTTAATCAAAAGGTTGGAGGTTCGAGCCCTCCCGAGAGCGGTGTGTCTCTTTTTTTGCGCTGAAAGCTTTGGAGAAATGTTCTGATGGTGGTGAGAGTGGAGCACGACTACTTCTGTGACGCAATTGGCTAGCGCGTTCGGCTATTAATCAAAAGGTTGGAGGTTCGAGCCCTCGCGAGAGCGGTGTGTCTCTTTTTTTTCTTTGCGCTGATAGCTTAGGAGAAATGTTCTGACGGTGGTGAGAGTGGAGCACGACTACTTCCGTGACGCAATTGGCTAGCGCGTTCGGCTGTTAATCAAAAGGTTGGAGGTTCGAGCCCTCGCGAGAGCGGTGTGTCTCTTTTTTTCTTTGCGCTGATAGCTTTGGAGAAATGTTCTGATGGTGGTGAGAGTGGAGCACGACTACTTCCGTGACGCAATTGGCTAGCGCGTTCGGCTGTTAATCAAAAGGTTGGAGGTTCGAGCCCTCCCGAGAGCGGTGTGTCTCTTTTTTTTTCTTTGCGCTGATAGCTTTGGAGAAATGTTCTGATGGTGGTGAGAGTGGAGCACGACTACTTCTGTGACGCAATTGGCTAGCGCGTTCGGCTGTTAATCAAAAGGTTGGAGGTTCGAGCCCTCCCGAGAGCGGTGTGTCTCTTTTTTTTTCTTTGCGCTGATAGCTTTGGAGAAATGTTCTGACGGTGGTGAGAGTGGAGCACGACTACTTCCGTGACGCAATTGGCTAGCGCGTTCGGCTGTTAATAAAAAGGTTGGAGGTTCGAGCCCTCCCGAGAGCGGTGTGTCTCTTTTTTTGCGCTGAAAGCTTTGGAGAAATGTTCTGATGGTGGTGAGAGTGGAGCACGACTACTTCCGTGACGCAATTGGCTAGCGCGTTCGGCTGTTAATCAAAAGGTTGGAGGTTCGAGCCCTCCCGAGAGCGGTGTGTCTCTTTTTTTGCGCTGAAAGCTTTGGAGAAATGTTCTGATGGTGGTGAGAGTGGAGCACGACTACTTCTGTGACGCAATTGGCTAGCGCGTTCGGCTATTAATCAAAAGGTTGGAGGTTCGAGCCCTCGCGAGAGCGGTGTGTCTCTTTTTTTTCTTTGCGCTGATAGCTTAGGAGAAATGTTCTGACGGTGGTGAGAGTGGAGCACGACTACTTCCGTGACGCAATTGGCTAGCGCGTTCGGCTGTTAATCAAAAGGTTGGAGGTTCGAGCCCTCGCGAGAGCGGTGTGTCTCTTTTTTTCTTTGCGCTGATAGCTTTGGAGAAATGTTCTGATGGTGGTGAGAGTGGAGCACGACTACTTCCGTGACGCAATTGGCTAGCGCGTTCGGCTGTTAATCAAAAGGTTGGAGGTTCGAGCCCTCCCGAGAGCGGTGTGTCTCTTTTTTTTTCTTTGCGCTGATAGCTTTGGAGAAATGTTCTGATGGTGGTGAGAGTGGAGCACGACTACTTCTGTGACGCAATTGGCTAGCGCGTTCGGCTGTTAATCAAAAGGTTGGAGGTTCGAGCCCTCCCGAGAGCGGTGTGTCTCTTTTTTTTTCTTTGCGCTGATAGCTTTGGAGAAATGTTCTGACGGTGGTGAGAGTGGAGCACGACTACTTCCGTGACGCAATTGGCTAGCGCGTTCGGCTGTTAATCAAAAGGTTGGAGGTTCGAGCCCTCGCGAGAGCGGTGTGTCTCTTTTTTTTCTTTGCGCTGATAGCTTTGAAGAAATGTTCTGATGGTGGTGAGAGTGGAGCACGACTACTTCTGTGACGCAATTGGCTAGCGCGTTCGGCTGTTAATCAAAAGGTTGGAGGTTCGAGCCCTCCCGAGAACGGTGTGTCTCTTTTTTTTCTTTGCGCTGATAGCTTTGGAGAAATATTCTGATGGTGGTGAGAGTGGAGCACGACTACTTCTGTGACGCGATTGGCTAGCGCGTTCGGCTGTTACTCAAAAGGTTGGAGGTTCGAGCCCTCCCGAGAGCGGTGTGTCTGTTTTTTTCCTTTGCGCTGATAGCTTTGGAGAAATGTTCTGATGGTGGTGAGAGTGGAGCACGACTACTTCTGTGACGCAATTGGCTAGCGCGTTCGGCTGTTAATCAAAAGGTTGGAGGTTCGAGCCCTCGCGAGAGCGGTGTGTCTCTTTTTTTCTTTGCGCTGATAGCTTGGGAGAAATGTTCTGACGGTGGTGAGAGTGGAGCACGACTACTTCCGTGACGCAATTGGCTAGCGCGTTCGGCTGTTAATCAAAAGGTTGGAGGTTCGAGCCCTCGCGAGAGCGGTGTGTCTCTTTTTTTTCTTTGCGCTGATAGCTTTGGAGAAATGTTGTGATGGTGGTGAGAGTGGAGCACGACTACTTCCATGACGCAATTGGCTAGCGCGTTCGGCTGTTAATCAAAAGGTTGGAGGTTCGAGCCCTCCCGAGAGCCGTGTGTCTCTTTTTTTTCTTTGCGCTGATAGCCTTGGAGAAACATTCTGACGGTGGTGAGAGTGGAGCACGACTGTGTTTGTTGCGCAATTCGCTAGCGCGTTGGGCTGTTAACGAAAAGGTTGGAGGTTCGAACCCTCCCATGAGCGGTGTGTCTCTTTTTTTCTTTGCGCTGATACCTTTAGAAAAATGTTCTGATGGTGGTGAGAGTGGAGCACGACTACCTCCGTGACGCAATTGGCTAGCGCGTTCGGCTGTTAACCAAAAGGTTGGAGGATCGAGCCCTCGCGAGAGCTGTGTGTCTCTTTTTTTTCTTTGCGCTGATTGCTTTGGAGAAATGTTCTGATGGTGGTGAGATTGGAGCACGACTACTTCTGTGACGCAATTGGCTAGCGCGTTCGGCTGTTAATCAAAAGGTTGGAGGTTCGAGCCCTCGCGAGAGCGGTGTGTCTTTTTTTTCTTTGCGCTGATAGCTTTGGAGAAATGTTCTGATGGTGGTGAGAGTGGAGCCCGACTACTTCCGTGACGCAATTGACTAGTGCGTTCGGCTGTTAATCAAAAGGTTGGAGGTTCGAGCCCTCGCGAGAGCAGTGTGTCTCTTTTTTTTCTTTGCGCTGATAGCTTTGGAGAAATGTTCTGATGGTGGTGAGAGTGGAGCACGACTACTTCTGTGACGCAATTGGCTAGCGCGTTCGGCTGTTAATCAAAAGGTTGGAGGTTCGAGCCCTCCCGAGAGCGGTGTGTCTCTCTTTTTTCTTTGCGCTGATAGCTTTGGAGAAATGTTCTGATGGTGGTGAGAGTGGAGCACGACTACTTCTGTGACGCAATTGGCTAGCGCGTTCGGCTGTTAATCAAAAGGTTGGAGGTTCGAGCCCTCCCGAGAGCGGTGTGTCTCTTTTTTTTCTTTGCGCTGATAGCTTAGGAGAAATGTTCTGACGGTGCTGAGAGTGGAGCACGACTACTTCCGTGACGCAATTGGCTAGCGCGTTCGGCTGTTAATCAAAAGGTTGGAGGTTCGAGCCCTCCCGAGAGCGGTGTGTCTCTTTTTTTGCGCTGAAAGCTTTGGAGAAATGTTCTGATGGTGGTGAGAGTGGAGCACGACTACTTCTGTGACGCAATTGGCTAGCGCGTTCGGCTATTAATCAAAAGGTTGGAGGTTCGAGCCCTCGCGAGAGCGGTGTGTCTCTTTTTTTTCTTTGCGCTGATAGCTTAGGAGAAATGTTCTGACGGTGGTGAGAGTGGAGCACGACTACTTCCGTGACGCAATTGGCTAGCGCGTTCGGCTGTTAATCAAAAGGTTGGAGGTTCGAGCCCTCGCGAGAGCGGTGTGTCTCTTTTTTTCTTTGCGCTGATAGCTTTGGAGAAATGTTCTGATGGTGGTGAGAGTGGAGCACGACTACTTCCGTGACGCAATTGGCTAGCGCGTTCGGCTGTTAATCAAAAGGTTGGAGGTTCGAGCCCTCCCGAGAGCGGTGTGTCTCTTTTTTTTTCTTTGCGCTGATAGCTTTGGAGAAATGTTCTGATGGTGGTGAGAGTGGAGCACGACTACTTCTGTGACGCAATTGGCTAGCGCGTTCGGCTGTTAATCAAAAGGTTGGAGGTTCGAGCCCTCCCGAGAGCGGTGTGTCTCTTTTTTTTTCTTTGCGCTGATAGCTTTGGAGAAATGTTTTGACGGTGGTGAGAGTGGAGCACGACTACTTCCGTGACGCAATTGGCTAGCGCGTTCGGCTGTTAATCAAAAGGTTGGAGGTTCGAGCCCTCGCGAGAGCGGTGTGTCTCTTTTTTTTCTTTGCGCTGATAGCTTTGAAGAAATGTTCTGATGGTGGTGAGAGTGGAGCACGACTACTTCTGTGACGCAATTGGCTAGCGCGTTCGGCTGTTAATCAAAAGGTTGGAGGTTCGAGCCCTCCCGAGAACGGTGTGTCTCTTTTTTTTCTTTGCGCTGATAGCTTTGGAGAAATATTCTGATGGTGGTGAGAGTGGAGCACGACTACTTCTGTGACGCGATTGGCTAGCGCGTTCGGCTGTTACTCAAAAGGTTGGAGGTTCGAGCCCTCCCGAGAGCGGTGTGTCTGTTTTTTTCCTTTGCGCTGATAGCTTTGGAGAAATGTTCTGATGGTGGTGAGAGTGGAGCACGACTACTTCTGTGACGCAATTGGCTAGCGCGTTCGGCTGTTAATCAAAAGGTTGGAGGTTCGAGCCCTCGCGAGAGCGGTGTGTCTCTTTTTTTCTTTGCGCTGATAGCTTGGGAGAAATGTTCTGACGGTGGTGAGAGTGGAGCACGACTACTTCCGTGACGCAATTGGCTAGCGCGTTCGGCTGTTAATCAAAAGGTTGGAGGTTCGAGCCCTCGCGAGAGCGGTGTGTCTCTTTTTTTTCTTTGCGCTGATAGCTTTGGAGAAATGTTGTGATGGTGGTGAGAGTGGAGCACGACTACTTCCATGACGCAATTGGCTAGCGCGTTCGGCTGTTAATCAAAAGGTTGGAGGTTCGAGCCCTCCCGAGAGCCGTGTGTCTCTTTTTTTTCTTTGCGCTGATAGCCTTGGAGAAACATTCTGACGGTGGTGAGAGTGGAGCACGACTGTGTTTGTTGCGCAATTCGCTAGCGCGTTGGGCTGTTAACGAAAAGGTTGGAGGTTCGAACCCTCCCATGAGCGGTGTGTCTCTTTTTTTCTTTGCGCTGATACCTTTAGAAAAATGTTCTGATGGTGGTGAGAGTGGAGCACGACTACCTCCGTGACGCAATTGGCTAGCGCGTTCGGCTGTTAACCAAAAGGTTGGAGGATCGAGCCCTCGCGAGAGCTGTGTGTCTCTTTTTTTTCTTTGCGCTGATTGCTTTGGAGAAATGTTCTGATGGTGGTGAGATTGGAGCACGACTACTTCTGTGACGCAATTGGCTAGCGCGTTCGGCTGTTAATCAAAAGGTTGGAGGTTCGAGCCCTCGCGAGAGCGGTGTGTCTTTTTTTTCTTTGCGCTGATAGCTTTGGAGAAATGTTCTGATGGTGGTGAGAGTGGAGCCCGACTACTTCCGTGACGCAATTGACTAGTGCGTTCGGCTGTTAATCAAAAGGTTGGAGGTTCGAGCCCTCGCGAGAGCAGTGTGTCTCTTTTTTTTCTTTGCGCTGATAGCTTTGGAGAAATGTTCTGATGGTGGTGAGAGTGGAGCACGACTACTTCTGTGACGCAATTGGCTAGCGCGTTCGGCTGTTAATCAAAAGGTTGGAGGTTCGAGCCCTCCCGAGAGCGGTGTGTCTCTCTTTTTTCTTTGCGCTGATAGCTTTGGAGAAATGTTCTGATGGTGGTGAGAGTGGAGCACGACTACTTCTGTGACGCAATTGGCTAGCGCGTTCGGCTGTTAATCAAAAGGTTGGAGGTTCGAGCCCTCCCGAGAGCGGTGTGTCTCTTTTTTTTCTTTGCGCTGATAGCTTAGGAGAAATGTTCTGACGGTGCTGAGAGTGGAGCACGACTACTTCCGTGACGCAATTGGCTAGCGCGTTCGGCTGTTAATCAAAAGGTTGGAGGTTCGAGCCCTCCCGAGAGCGGTGTGTCTCTTTTTTTTCTTTGCGCTGATAGCTTAGGAGAAATGTTCTGACGGTGCTGAGAGTGGAGCACGACTACTTCCGTGACGCAATTGGCTAGCGCGTTCGGCTGTTAATCAAAAGGTTGGAGGTTCGAGCCCTCGCGAGAGCGGTGTGTCTTTTTTCTTTGCGCTGATAGCTTTGGAGAAATGTTCTGATGGTGGTGAGAGTGGAGCCCGACTACTTCCGTGACGCAATTGGCTAGCGTGTTCGGCTGTTAATCAAAAGGTTTGAGGTTCGAGCCCTCCCGAGAGCGGTGTGTCTCTTTTTTTTCTTTGCGCTGATAGCTTTGGAGAAATGTTCTGATGGTGGTGAGAGAGGAGCACGACTACTTCTGTGATGCAATTGGCTAGCGCGTTCGGCTGTTAATCAAAAGGTTGGAGGTTCGAGCCCTCCCGAGAGCGGTGTGTCTCTTTTTTTTTCTTTGCGCTGATAGCTTTGGAGAAATGTTCTGACGGTGGTGAGAGTGGAGCACGACTACTTCTGTGACGCAATTGGCTAGCGCGTTCGGCTGTTAATCAAAAGGTTGGAGGTTCGAGCCCTCCCGAGAGCGGTGTGTCTCTTTTTTTTCTTTGCACTGATAGCTTTGGAGAAATGTTCTGATGGTGGTGAGAGTGGAGCACGACTACTTCTGTGATGCAATTGGCTAGCGCATTCGGCTGGTAATCAAAAGGTTGGAGGTTCGAGCCCTCCCGAGAGCGGTGTGCCTCTTTTTTTCCTTTGCACTGATAGCTTTGGAGAAATGTTCTGATGGTGATGAGAGTGGAGCACGACTACTTCTGTGACGCAATTGGCTAGCGCGTTCGGCTGTTAATCAAAAGGTTGGAGGTTCGAGCCCTCGCGAGAGCGGTGTGTCTCTTTTTTTCCTTTGCGCTGATAGCTTGGGAGAAATGTTCTGACGGTGGTGAGAGTGGAGCACGACTACTTCCGTGACGCAATTGGCTAGCGCGTTCGGCTGTTAATCAAAAGGTTGGAGGTTCGAGCCCTCGCGAGAGCGGTGTGTCTCTTTTTTTTCTTTGCGCTGATAGCTTTGGAGAAATGTTGTGATGGTGGTGAGAGTGGAGCACGACTACTTCCGTGACGCAATTGGCTAGCGCGTTCGGCTGTTAATCAAAAGGTTGGAGGTTCGAGCCCTCGCGAGAGCAGTGTGTCTCTTTTTTTTCTTTGCGCTGATAGCTTTGGAGAAATGTTCTGATGGTGGTGAGAGTGGAGCACGACTACTTCTGTGACGCAATTGGCTAGCGCGTTCGGCTGTTAATCAAAAGGTTGGAGGTTCGAGCCCTCCCGAGAGCGGTGTGTCTCTCTTTTTTCTTTGCGCTGATAGCTTTGGAGAAATGTTCTGATGGTGGTGAGAGTGGAGCACGACTACTTCTGTGACGCAATTGGCTAGCGCGTTCGGCTGTTAATCAAAAGGTTGGAGGTTCGAGCCCTCCCGAGAGCGGTGTGTCTCTTTTTTTTCTTTGCGCTGATAGCTTAGGAGAAATGTTCTGACGGTGCTGAGAGTGGAGCACGAGTGTTTCCGTGGCGCAATCTGCTTGTGCGTCGGCTGTTAAGCAAAAGGTTGGAGGTTCGAGCCCTCCCAGGAGCAGTGTGTCGCTTTTTTTTCTTTGCACTGATAGCTTTGGAGAAATGTTCTGATGGTGGTGAGAGTGGAGCACGACTACTTCTGTGATGCAATTGGCTAGCGCGTTCGGCTGGTAATCAAAAGGTTGGAGGTTCGAGCCCTCCCGAGAGCGGTGTGCCTCTTTTTTTCCTTTGCACTGATAGCTTTGGAGAAATGTTCTGATGGTGATGAGAGTGGAGCACGACTACTTCTGTGACGCAATTGGCTAGCGCGTTCGGCTGTTAATCAAAAGGTTGGAGGTTCGAGCCCTCGCGAGAGCGGTGTGTCTCTTTTTTTCCTTTGCGCTGATAGCTTGGGAGAAATGTTCTGACGGTGGTGAGAGTGGAGCACGACTACTTCCGTGACGCAATTGGCTAGCGCGTTCGGCTGTTAATCAAAAGGTTGGAGGTTCGAGCCCTCGCGAGAGCGGTGTGTCTCTTTTTTTTCTTTGCGCTGATAGCTTTGGAGAAATGTTGTGATGGTGGTGAGATTGGAGCACGACTACTTCCGTGACGCAATTGGCTAGCGCGTTCGGCTGTTAATCAAAAGGTTGGAGGTTCGAGCCCTCCCGAGAGCCGTGTGTCTCTTTTTTTTTCTTTGCGCTGATAGCTTTGGAGAAATGTTCTGATGGTGGTGAGAGTGGAGCACGACTACTTCTGTGACCCAATTGGCTAGCGCGTTCGGCTGTTAATCAAAAGTTTGGAGGCTCGAGCCCTCCCGAGAGTGGTGTGTCTCTTTTTTTTCTTTGCGCTGATAGCTTTGGAGAAATGTTCTGATGGTGGTGAGAGTGGAGCACGACTACTTCTGTGACGCAATTGGCTAGCGCGTTCGGCTGTTAATCAAAAGGTTGGAGGTTCGAGCCCTCGCGAAAGTGGTGTGTCTCTTTTTTTTCTTTGCGCTGATAGCTTTGGAGAAATGTTCTGATGGTGGTGAGAGTGGAGCACGACTACTTCTGTGACGCAATTGGCTAGCGCGTTCGGCTGTTAATCAAAAGGTTGGAGGTTCGAGCTTTCCCGAGAGTGGTGTGTTTCTTTTTTTTTCTTTGCGCTGATAGCTTTGGAGAAATGTTCTGACGGTGGTGAGAGTGGCGCACGAGTGTTTCCGTGGCGCAATCTGCTTGTGCGTCGGCTGTTAAGCAAAAGGTTGGAGGTTCGAGCCCTCCCAGGAGCAGTGTGTCGCTTTTTTCTTTGCGCTGATAGCCTTGGAGAAACGTTCTGACGGTGGTGAGAGTGGAGCACGACTGTCTTTGTTGCGCAATTCGCTAGCGCGTTGGGCTGTTAACCAAAAGGTTGGAGGATCGAGCCCTCGCGAGAGCGGTGTGTCTCTTTTTTTTCTTTGCGCTGATTGCTTTGGAGAAATGTTCTGATGGTGGTGAGATTGGAGCACGACTACTTCTGTGACGCAATTGGCTAGCGCGTTCGGCTGTTAATCAAAAGGTTGAAGGTTCGAGCCCTCGCGAGAGCGGTGTGTCTCTTTTTTTTCTTTGCGCTGATAGCTTTGGAGAAATGTTCTGATGGTGGTGAGAGTGGAGCACGACTACTTCCGTGACGCAATTGACTAGTGCGTTCGGCTGTTAATCAAAAGGTTGGAGGTTCGAGCCCTCCCGAGAGCGGTGTGTCTCTTTTTTTTCTTTGCGCTAATAGCTTTGGAGAAATGTTCTGATGGTGGTGAGAGAGGAGCACGACTACTTCTGTGACGCAATTGGCTAGCGCGTTCGGCTGTTAATCAAAAGGTTGAAGGTTCGAGCCCTCCCGAGAGCGGTGTGTCTCTTTTTTTTCTTTGCGCTGATAGCTTTGGAGAAATGTTCTGACGGTGTTGAGAGTGGAGCACGACTACTTCTGTGACGCAATTGGCTAGCGCGTTAGGCTGTTAATCAAAAGGTTGGAGGTTCGAGCCCTCCCGAGAGCGGTGTGTCTCTTTTTTTTCTTTGCACTGATAGCTTTGGAGAAATGTTCTGATGGTGGTGAGAGTGGAGCACGACTACTTCTGTGATGCAATTGGCTAGCGCGTTCGGCTGGTAATCAAAAGGTTGGAGGTTCGAGCCCTCCCGAGAGCGGTGTGCCTCTTTTTTTCCTTTGCACTGATAGCTTTGGAGAAATGTTCTGATGGTGATGAGAGTGGAGCACGACTACTTCTGTGACGCAATTGGCTAGCGCGTTCGGCTGTTAATCAAAAGGTTGGAGGTTCGAGCCCTCGCGAGAGCGGTGTGTCTCTTTTTTTTCTTTGCGCTGATAGCTTGGGAGAAATGTTCTGACGGTGGTGAGAGTGGAGCACGACTACTTCCGTGACGCAATTGGCTAGCGCGTTCGGCTGTTAATCAAAAGGTTGGAGGTTCGAGCCCTCGCGAGAGCGGTGTGTCTCTTTTTTTTCTTTGCGCTGATAGCTCTGGAGAAATGTTGTGATATTGGTGAGAGTGGAGCACGACTACTTCCGTGACGCAATTGGCTAGCGCGTTCGGCTGTTAATCAAAAGGTTGGAGGTTCGAGCCCTCCCGAGAGCCGTGTGTCTCTTTTTTTTTCTTTGCGCTGATAGCTTTGGAGAAATGTTCTGATGGTGGTGAGAGTGGAGCACGACTACTTCTGTGACCCAATTGGCTAGCGCGTTCGGCTGTTAATCAAAAGGTTGGAGGCTCGAGCCCTCCCGAGAGTGGTGTGTCTCTTTTTTTTTCTTTGCGCTGATAGCTTTGGAGAAATGTTCTGATGGTGGTGAGAGTGGAGCACGACTACTTCTGTGACGCAATTGACTAGCGCGTTCGGCTGTTAATCAAAAGGTTGGAGGTTCGAGCCCTCGCGAAAGTGGTGTGTCTCTTTTTTTTCTTTGCGCTGATAGCTTTGGAGAAATGTTCTGATGGTGGTGAGAGTGGAGCACGACTACTTCTGTGACGCAATTGGCTAGCGCGTTCGGCTGTTAATCAAAAGGTTGGAGGTTCGAGCCCTCCCGAGAGCGGTGTGTTTCTTTTTTTTCTTTGCGCTGATAGCTTTGGAGAAATGTTCTTACGGTGGTGAGAGTGGCGCACGAGTGTTTCCGTGGCGCAATCTGCTTGTGCGTCGGCTGTTAAGCAAAAGGTTGGAGGTTCGAGCCCTCCCAGGAGCAGTGTGTCGCTTTTTTCTTTGCGCTGATAGCCTTGGAGAAACGTTCTGACGGTGGTGAGAGTGGAGCACGACTGTCTTTGTTGCGCAATTCGCTAGCGCGTTCGGCTGTTAATCAAAAGGTTGGAGGTTCGAGCCCTCGCGAGAGCAGTGTGTCTCTTTTTTTTCTTTGCGCTGATAGCTTTGGAGAAATGTTCTGATGGTGGTGAGAGTGGAGCACGACTACTTCTGTGACGCAATTGGCTAGCGCGTTCGGCTGTTAATCAAAAGGTTGGAGGTTCGAGCCCTCCCGAGAGCGGTGTGTCTCTTTTTTTTCTTTGCGCTGATAGCTTAGGAGAAATGTTCTGACGGTGGTGAGAGTGGAGCACGACTACTTCCGTGACGCAATTGGCTAGCGCGTTCGGCTGTTAATCAAAAGGTTGGAGGTCCGAGCCCTCGCGAGAGCGGTGTGTCTTTTTTCTTTGCGCTGATAGCTTTGGAGAAATGTTCTGATGGTGGTGAGAGTGGAGCCCGACTACTTCCGTGACGCAATTGGCTAGCGTGTTCGGCTGTTAATCAAAAGGTTTGAGGTTCGAGCCCTCCCGAGAGCGGTGTGTCTCTTTTTTTTCTTTGCGCTGATAGCTTTGGAGAAATGTTCTGATAATGGTGAGAGAGGAGCACGACTACTTCTGTGACGCAATTGGCTAGCGCGTTCGGCTGTTAATCAAAAGGTTGGAGGTTCGAGCCCTCCTGAGAGCGGTGTGTCTCTTTTTTTTCTTTGCGCTGATAGCTTTGGAGAAATGTTCTGACGGTGGTGAGAGTGGAGCACGACTACTTCTGTGACGCAATTGGCTAGCGCGTTCGGCTGTTAATCAAAAGGTTGGAGGTTCGAGCCCTCCCGAGAGCGGTGTGTATCTTTTTTTCTTTGCACTGATAGCTTTGGAGAAATGTTCTGATGGTGGTGAGAGTATAGCACGACTACTTCTGTGATGCAATTGGCTAGCGCGTTCGGCTGGTAATCAAAAGGTTGGAGGTTCGAGCCCTCCCGAGAGCGGTGTGCCTCTTTTTTTCCTTTGCACTGATAGCTTTGGAGAAATGTTCTGATGGTGATGAGAGTGGAGCACGACTACTTCTGTGACGCAATTGGCTAGCGCGTTCGGCTGTTAATGAAAAGGTTGGAGGTTCGAGCCCTCGCGAGAGCGGTGTGTCTCTTTTTTTTCTTTGCGCTGATAGCTTGGGAGAAATGTTCTGACGGTGGTGAGAGTGGAGCACGACTACTTCCGTGACGCAATTGGCTAGCGCGTTCGGCTGTTAATCAAAAGGTTGGAGGTTCGAGCCCTCGCGAGAGCGGTGTGTCTCTTTTTTTTCTTTGCGCTGATAGCTTTGGAGAAATGTTGTGATGGTGGTGAGAGTGGAGCACGACTACTTCCGTGACGCAATTGGCTAGCGCGTTCGGCTGTTAATCAAAAGGTTGGAGGTTCGAGCCCTCCCGAGAGCCGTGTGTCTCTTTTTTTTCTTTGCGCTGATAGCTTTGGAGAAATGTTCTGACGGTGGTGAGAGTGGCGCACGAGTGTTTCCGTGGCGCAATCTGCTTGTGCGTCGGCTGTTAAGCAAAAGTTTGGAGGTTCGAGCCCTCCCAGGAGCAGTGTGTCGCTTTTTTCTTTGCGCTGATAGCCTTGGAGAAACGTTCTGACGGTGGTGAGAGTGGAGCACGACTGTCTTTGTTGCGCAATTCGCTAGCGCGTTGGGCTGTTAACCAAAAGGTTGGAGGATCGAGCCCTCGCGAGAGCGGTGTGTCTCTTTTTTTTCTTTGCGCTGATTGCTTTGGAGAAATGTTCTGATGGTGGTGAGATTGGAGCACGACTACTTCTGTGACGCAATTGGCTAGCGCGTTCGGCTGTTAATCAAAAGGTTGGAGGTTCGAGCCCTCGCGAGAGCGGTGTGTCTCTTTTTTTTCTTTGCGCTGATAGCTTTGGAGAAATGTTCTGATGGTGGTGAGAGTGGAGCACGACTACTTCCGTGACGCAATTGACTAGTGCGTTCGGCTGTTAATCAAAAGGTTGGAGGTTCGAGCCCTCGCGAGAGCGGTGTGTCTCTTTTTTTTCTTTGCGCTGATAGCTTTGGAGAAATGTTCTGATGGTGGTGAGAGTGGAGCACGACTACTTCCGTGACGCAATTGGCTAGCGCGTTCGGCTGTTAATCAAAAGGTTGGAGGTTCGAGCCCTCGCGAGAGCGGTGTGTCTCTTTTTTTTCTTTGCGCTGATAGCTTTGGAGAAATGTTCTGATGGTGGTGAGAGTGGAGCACGACTGTCTCTGTTGCGCAATTGGCTAGCGCGTTGGGCTGTTAACGAAAAGGTAGGAGGTTCGAACCCTCCCATGAGCGGTATCTCTTTTTTTTGCGCTGATAGCCTTGGAGAAACGTTCTGATGGTGGTGAGAGTGGAACACGACTGTCTCTGTTGCGCAATTGGCTAGCGCATTGGGCTGTTAACGAAAAGGTTGGAGGTTCGAACCCTCCCATGAGCGGTGTGTCTCTTTTTTTCTTTGCGCTGATACCTTTAGAAAAATGTTCTGATGGTGGTGAGAGTGGAGCACGACTACCTCCGTGACGCAATTGGCTAGCGCGTTCGGCTGTTAGCCAAAAAGTTGGAGGTTCGAGCCCTCGCGAGAGCGGTGTGTCTCTTTTTTTTCTTTGCACTGATAGCTTTGGAGAAATGTTCTGATGGTGGTGAGAGTGGAGCACGACTACTTCCGTGACGCAATTGGCTAGCGCGTTCGGCTGTTAATCAAAAGGTTGGAGGTTCGAGCCCTCCCGAGAGCGGTGTGTCTCTTTTTTTTCTTTGCGCTGATAGCTTAGGAGAAATGTTCTGACGGTGGTGAGAGTGGAGCACGACTACTTCTGTGACGCAATTGGCTAGCGCGTTCGGCTGTTAATCAAAAGGTTGGAGGTTCGAGCCCTCCCGAGAGCGGTGTGTATCTTTTTTTTCTTTGCACTGATAGCTTTGGAGAAATGTTCTGATGGTGGTGAGAGTGGAGCACGACTACTTCTGTGATGCAATTGGCTAGCGCGTTCGGCTGGTAATCAAAAGGTTGGAGGTTCGAGCCCTCCCGAGAGCGGTGTGCCTCTTTTTTTCCTTTGCACTGATAGCTTTGGAGAAATGTTCTGATGGTGATGAGAGTGGAGCACGACTACTTCTGTGACGCAATTGGCTAGAGCGTTCGGCTGTTAATCAAAAGGTTGGAGGTTCGAGCCCTCGCGAGAGCGGTGTGTCTCTTTTTTTTCTTTGCGCTGATAGCTTGGGAGAAATGTTCTGACGGTGGTGAGAGTGGAGCACGACTACTTCCGTGACGCAATTGGCTAGCGCGTTCGGCTGTTAATCAAAAGGTTGGAGGTTCGAGCCCTCGCGAGAGCGGTGTGTCTCTTTTTTTTCTTTGCGCTGATAGCTTTGGAGAAATGTTGTGATGGTGGTGAGAGTGGAGCACGACTACTTCCGTGACGCAATTGGCTAGCGCGTTCGGCTGTTAATCAAAAGGTTGGAGGTTCGAGCCCTCCCGAGAGCGGTGTGCCTCTTTTTTTCCTTTGCACTGATAGCTTTGGAGAATTGTTCTGATGGTGATGAGAGTGGAGCACGACTACTTCTGTGACGCAATTGGCTAGCGCGTTCGGCTGTTAATGAAAAGGTTGGAGGTTCGAGCCCTCGCGAGAGCGGTGTGTCTCTTTTTTTTCTTTGCGCTGATAGCTTGGGAGAAATGTTCTGACGGTGGTGAGAGTGGAGCACGACTACTTCCGTGACGCAATTGGCTAGCGCGTTCGGCTGTTAATCAAAAGGTTGGAGGTTCGAGCCCTCGCGAGAGCGGTGTGTCTCTTTTTTTTCTTTGCGCTGATAGCTTTGGAGAAATGTTGTGATGGTGGTGAGAGTGGAGCACGACTACTTCCGTGACGCAATTGGCTAGCGCGTTCGGCTGTTAATCAAAAGGTTGGAGGTTCGAGCCCTCCCGAGAGCCGTGTGTCTCTTTTTTTTCTTTGCGCTGATAGCTTTGGAGAAATGTTCTGACGGTGGTGAGAGTGGCGCACGAGTGTTTCCGTGGCGCAATCTGCTTGTGCGTCGGCTGTTAAGCAAAAGTTTGGAGGTTCGAGCCCTCCCAGGAGCAGTGTGTCGCTTTTTTCTTTGCGCTGATAGCCTTGGAGAAACGTTCTGACGGTGGTGAGAGTGGAGCACGACTGTCTTTGTTGCGCAATTCGCTAGCGCGTTGGGCTGTTAACCAAAAGGTTGGAGGATCGAGCCCTCGCGAGAGCGGTGTGTCTCTTTTTTTTCTTTGCGCTGATTGCTTTGGAGAAATGTTCTGATGGTGGTGAGAGTGGAGCACGACTGTCTCTGTTGCGCAATTGGCTAGCGCATTGGGCTGTTAACGAAAAGGTTGGAGGTTCGAACCCTCCCATGAGCGGTGTGTCTCTTTTTTTCTTTGCGCTGATACCTTTAGAAAAATGTTCTGATGGTGGTGAGAGTGGAGCACGACTACTTCCGTGACGCAATTGACTAGTGCGTTCGGCTGTTAATCAAAAGGTTGGAGGTTCGAGCCCTCGCGAGAGCGGTGTGTCTCTTTTTTTTCTTTGCGCTGATAGCTTTGGAGAAATGTTCTGATGGTGGTGAGAGTGGAGCACGACTACTTCCGTGACGCAATTGGCTAGCGCGTTCGGCTGTTAATCAAAAGGTTGGAGGTTCGAGCCCTCGCGAGAGCGGTGTGCCTCTTTTTTTTCTTTGCGCTGATAGCTTTGGAGAAATGTTCTGATGGTGGTGAGAGTGGAGCACGACTGTCTCTGTTGCGCAATTGGCTAGCGCGTTGGGCTGTTAACGAAAAGGTAGGAGGTTCGAACCCTCCCATGAGCGGTATCTCTTTTTTTTGCGCTGATAGCCTTGGAGAAACGTTCTGATGGTGGTGAGAGTGGAGCACGACTGTCTCTGTTGCGCAATTGGCTAGCGCATTGGGCTGTTAACGAAAAGGTTGGAGGTTCGAACCCTCCCATGAGCGGTGTGTCTCTTTTTTTCTTTGCGCTGATACCTTTAGAAAAATGTTCTGATGGTGGTGAGAGTGGAGCACGACTACCTCCGTGACGCAATTGGCTAGCGCGTTCGGCTGTTAGCCAAAAAGTTGGAGGTTCGAGCCCTCGCGAGAGCGGTGTGTCTCTTTTTTTTCTTTGCACTGATAGCTTTGGAGAAATGTTCTGATGGTGGTGAGAGTGGAGCACGACTACTTCCGTGACGCAATTGGCTAGCGCGTTCGGCTGTTGATCAAAAGGTTGGAGGTTCGAGCCCTCCCGAGAGCGGTGTGTCTCTTTTTTTTCTTTGCGCTGATAGCTTAGGAGAAATGTTCTGACGGTGGTGAGAGTGGAGCACGACTACTTCCGTGACGCAATTGGCTAGCGCGTTCGGCTGTTAATCAAAAGGTTGGAGGTTCGAGTCCTCGCGAGAGCGGTGTGTCTTTTTTCTTTGCGCTGATAGCTTTGGAGAAATGTTCTGATGGTGGTGAGAGTGGAGCCCGACTACTTCCGTGACGCAATTGGCTAGCGTGTTCGGCTGTTAATCAAAAGGTTTGAGGTTCGAGCCCTCCCGAGAGCGGTGTGTCTCTTTTTTTTCTTTGCGCTGATAGCTTTGGAGAAATGTTCTGATGGTGGTGAGAGAGGAGCACGACTACTTCTGTGACGCAATTGGCTAGCGCGTTCGGCTGTAAATCAAAAGGTTGGAGGTTCGAGCCCTCCCGAGAGCGGTGTGTCTCTTTTTTTTCTTTGCGCTGATAGCTTTGGAGAAATGTTCTGACGGTGGTGAGAGTGGAGCACGACTACTTCTGTGACGCAATTGGCTAGCGCGTTCGGCTGTTAATCAAAAGGTTGGAGGTTCGAGCCCTCCCGAGAGCGGTGTGTATCTTTTTTTTCTTTGCACTGATAGCTTTGGAGAAATGTTCTGATGGTGGTGAGAGTGGAGCACGACTACTTCTGTGATGCAATTGGCTAGCGCGTTCGGCTGGTAATCAAAAGGTTGGAGGTTCGAGCCCTCCCGAGAGCGGTGTGCCTCTTTTTTTCCTTTGCACTGATAGCTTTGGAGAAATGTTCTGATGGTGATGAGAGTGGAGCACGACTACTTCTGTGACGCAATTGGCTAGCGCGTTCGGCTGTTAATCAAAAGGTTGGAGGTTCGAGCCCTCGCGAGAGCGGTGTGTCTCTTTTTTTTCTTTGCGCTGATAGCTTGGGAGAAATGTTCTGACGGTGGTGAGAGTGGAGCACGACTACTTCCGTGACGCAATTGGCTAGCGCGTTCGGCTGTTAATCAAAAGTTTGGAGGTTCGAGCCCTCGCGAGAGCGGTGTGTCTCTTTTTTTTCTTTGCGCTGATAGCTTTGGAGAAATGTTGTGATGGTGGTGAGAGTGGAGCACGACTACTTCCGTGACGCAATTGGCTAGCGCGTTCGGCTGTTAATCAAAAGGTTGGAGGTTCGAGCCCTCCCGAGAGCCGTGTGTCTCTTTTTTTTTCTTTGCGCTGATAGCTTTGGAGAAATGTTCTGATGGTGGTGAGAGTGGAGCACGACTACTTCTGTGACCCAATTGGCTAGCGCGTTCGGCTGTTAATCAAAAGGTTGAAGGCTCGAGCCCTCCCGAGAGTGGTGTGTCTCTTTTTTTTTCTTTGCGCTGATAGCTTTGGAGAAATGTTCTGATGGTGGTGAGAGTGGAGCCCGACTACTTCCGTGACGCAATTGGCTAGCGTGTTCGGCTGTTAATCAAAAGGTTTGAGGTTCGAGCCCTCCCGGGAGCGGTGTGTCTCTTTTTTTTCTTTGCGCTGATAGCTTTGGAGAAATGTTCTGATGGTGGTGAGAGAGGAGCACGACTACTTCTGTGACGCAATTGGCTAGCGCGTTCGGCTGTTAATCAAAAGGTTGGAGGTTCGAGCCCTCCCGAGAGCGGTGTGTCTCTTTTTTTTCTTTGCGCTGATAGCTTTGGAGAAATGTTCTGACGGTGGTGAGAGTGGAGCACGACTACTTCTGTGACGCAATTGGCTAGCGCATTCGGCTGTTAATCAAAAGGTTGGAGGTTCGAGCCCTCCCGAGAGCGGTGTGTATCTTTTTTTTCTTTGCACTGATAGCTTTGGAGAAATGTTCTGATGGTGGTGAGAGTGGAGCACGACTACTTCTGTGATGCAATTGGCTAGCGCGTTCGGCTGGTAATCAAAAGGTTGGAGGTTCGAGCCCTCCCGAGAGCGGTGTGCCTCTTTTTTTCCTTTGCACTGATAGCTTTGGAGAAATGTTCTGATGGTGATGAGAGTGGAGCACGACTACTTCTGTGACGCAATTGGCTAGCGCGTTCGGCTGTTAATCAAAAGGTTGGAGGTTCGAGCCCTCGCGAGAGCGGTGTGTCTCTTTTTTTTCTTTGCGCTGATAGCTTGGGAGAAATGTTCTGACGGTGGTGAGAGTGGAGCACGACTACTTCCGTGACGCAATTGGCTAGCGCGTTCGGCTGTTAATCAAAAGGTTGGAGGTTCGAGCCCTCGCGAGAGCGGTGTGTCTCTTTTTTTTCTTTGCGCTGATAGCTTTGGAGAAATGTTGTGATGGTGGTGAGAGTGGAGCACGACTACTTCCGTGACGCAATTGGCTAGCGCGTTCGGCTGTTAATCAAAAGGTTGGAGGTTCGAGCCCTCCCGAGAGCCGTGTGTCTCTTTTTTTTTCTTTGCGCTGATAGCTTTGGAGAAATGTTCTGATGGTGGTGAGAGTGGAGCACGACTACTTCTGTGACCCAATTGGCTAGCGCGTTCGGCTGTTAATCAAAAGGTTGAAGGCTCGAGCCCTCCCGAGAGTGGTGTGTCTCTTTTTTTTCTTTGCGCTGATAGCTTTGAAGAAATGTTCTGATGGTGGTGAGAGTGGAGCACGACTACTTCTGTGACGCAATTGGCTAGCGCGTTCGGCTGTTAATCAAAAGGTTGGAGGTTCGAGCCCTCGCGAAAGTGGTGTGTCTCTTTTTTTTCTTTGCGCTGATAGCTTTGGAGAAATGTTCTGATGGTGGTGAGAGTGGAGCACGACTACTTCTGTGACGCAATTGGCTAGCGCGTTCGGCTGTTAATCAAAAGGTTGGAGGTTCGAGCCCTCCCGAGAGCGGTGTGTTTCTTTTTTTTCTTTGCGCTGATAGCTTTGGAGAAATGTTCTGACGGTGGTGAGAGTGGCGCACGAGTGTTTCCGTGGCGCAATCTGCTTGTGCGTCGGCTGTTAAGCAAAAGTTTGGAGGTTCGAGCCCTCCCAGGAGCAGTGTGTCGCTTTTTTCTTTGCGCTGATAGCCTTGGAGAAACGTTCTGACGGTGGTGAGAGTGGAGCACGACTGTCTTTGTTGCGCAATTCGCTAGCGCGTTGGGCTGTTAACCAAAAGGTTGGAGGATCGAGCCCTCGCGAGAGCGGTGTGTCTCTTTTTTTTCTTTGCGCTGATTGCTTTGGAGAAATGTTCTGATGGTGGTGAGATTGGAGCACGACTACTTCTGTGACGCAATTGGCTAGCGCATTGGGCTAATAACGAAAAGGTTGGAGGTTCGAACCCTCCCATGAGCGGTGTGTCTCTTTTTTTCTTTGCGCTGATACCTTTAGAAAAATGTTCTGATGGTGGTGAGAGTGGAGCACGACTACCTCCGTGACGCAATTGGCTAGCGCGTTCGGCTGTTAGCCAAAAAGTTGGAGGTTCGAGCCCTCGCGAGAGCGGTGTGTCTCTTTTTTTTCTTTGCACTGATAGCTTTGGAGAAATGTTCTGATGGTGGTGAGAGTGGAGCACGACTACTTCCGTGACGCAATTGGCTAGCGCGTTCGGCTGTTAATCAAAAGGTTAAAGGTTCGAGCCCTCCCGAGAGCGGTGTGTCTCTTTTTTTTCTTTGCGCTGATAGCTTTGGAGAAATGTTCTGACGGTGGTGAGAGTGGAGTACGACTACTTCCGTGACGCAATTAGCTAGCGCGTTCGGCTGTTAATCAAAAGGTTGGAGGTTCGAGCCCTCCCGAGAGCGGTGTGTCTCTTTTTTTGCGCTGATAGCTTTGGAGAAATGTTCTGATGGTGGTGAGAGTGGAGCACGACTACTTCTGTGACGCAATTGGCTAGCGCGTTCGGCTATTAATCAAAAGGTGGGAGGTTCGAGCCCTCGCGAGAGCGGTGTGTCTCTTTTTTTTCTTTGCGCTGATAGCTTTGGAGAAATGTTCTGATGGTGGTGAGAGTGGAGCACGACTCCTTCTGTGACGCAATTGGCTAGCGCGTTCGACTGTTAATCAAAAGGTTGGAGGTTCGAGCCCTCCCGAGAGCGGTGTGTCTCTTTTTTTTTGCGCTGATAGCTTTGGAGAAATGTTCTGATGGTGGTGAGAGTGGAGCACGACTACTTCTGTGACGCAATTGGCTAGCGCGTTCGGCTGTTAATCAAAAGGTTGGAGGTTCGAGCCCTCCCGAGAGCGGTGTGTATCTTTTTTTTCTTTGCACTGATAGCTTTGGAGAAATGTTCTGATGGTGGTGAGAGTGGAGCACGACTACTTCTGTGATGCAATTGGCTAGCGCGTTCGGCTGGTAATCAAAAGGTTGGAGGTTCGAGCCCTCCCGAGAGCGGTGTGCCTCTTTTTTTCCTTTGCACTGATAGCTTTGGAGAAATGTTCTGATGGTGATGAGAGTGGAGCACGACTACTTCTGTGACGCAATTGGCTAGCGCGTTCGGCTGTTAATCAAAAGGTTGGAGGTTCGAGCCCTCGCGAGAGCGGTGTGTCTCTTTTTTTTCTTTGCGCTGATAGCTTGGGAGAAATGTTCTGACGGTGGTGAGAGTGGAGCACGACTACTTCCGTGACGCAATTGGCTAGCGCGTTCGGCTGTTAATCAAAAGGTTGGAGGTTCGAGCCCTCGCGAGAGCGGTGTGTCTCTTTTTTTTCTTTGCGCTGATAGCTTTGGAGAAATGTTGTGATGGTGGTGAGAGTGGAGCACGACTACTTCCGTGACGCAATTGGCTAGCGCGTTCGGCTGTTAATCAAAAGGTTGGAGGTTCGAGCCCTCCCGAGAGCCGTGTGTCTCTTTTTTTTTCTTTGCGCTGATAGCTTTGGAGAAATGTTCTGATGGTGGTGAGAGTGGAGCCCGACTACTTCCGTGACGCAATTGGCTAGCGTGTTCGGCTGTTAATCAAAAGGTTTGAGGTTCGAGCCCTCCCGAGAGCGGTGTGTCTCTTTTTTTTCTTTGCGCTGATAGCTTTGGAGAAATGTTCTGATGGTGGTGAGAGAGGAGCACGACTACTTCTGTGACGCAATTGGCTAGCGCGTTCGGCTGTTAATCAAAAGGTTGGAGGTTCGAGCCCTCCCGAGAGCGGTGTGTCTCTTTTTTTTCTTTGCGCTGATAGCTTTGGAGAAATGTTCTGACGGTGGTGAGAGTGGAGCACGACTACTTCTGTGACGCAATTGGCTAGCGCGTTCGGCTGTTAATCAAAAGGTTGGAGGTTCGAGCCCTCCCGAGAGCGGTGTGTATCTTTTTTTTCTTTGCACTGATAGCTTTGGAGAAATGTTCTGATGGTGGTGAGAGTGGAGCACGACTACTTCTGTGATGCAATTGGCTAGCGCGTTCGGCTGGTAATCAAAAGGTTGGAGGTTCGAGCCCTCCCGAGAGCGGTGTGCCTCTTTTTTTCCTTTGCACTGATAGCTTTGGAGAAATGTTCTGATGGTGATGAGAGTGGAGCACGACTACTTCTGTGACGCAATTGGCTAGCGCGTTCGGCTGTTAATCAAAAGGTTGGAGGTTCGAGCCCTCGCGAGAGCGGTGTGTCTCTTTTTTTTCTTTGCGCTGATAGCTTGGGAGAAATGTTCTGACGGTGGTGAGAGTGGAGCACGACTACTTCCGTGACGCAATTGGCTAGCGCGTTCGGCTGTTAATCAAAAGGTTGGAGGTTCGAGCCCTCGCGAGAGCGGTGTGTCTCTTTTTTTTCTTTGCGCTGATAGCTTTGGAGAAATGTTGTGATGGTGGTGAGAGTGGAGCACGACTACTTCCGTGACGCAATTGGCTAGCGCGTTCGGCTGTTAATCAAAAGGTTGGAGGTTCGAGCCCTCCCGAGAGCCGTGTGTCTCTTTTTTTTTCTTTGCGCTGATAGCTTTGGAGAAATGTTCTGATGGTGGTGAGAGTGGAGCACGACTACTTCTGTGACCCAATTGGCTAGCGCGTTCGGCTGTTAATCAAAAGGTTGAAGGCTCGAGCCCTCCCGAGAGTGGTGTGTCTCTTTTTTTTTCTTTGCGCTGATAGCTTTGGAGAAATGTTCTGATGGTGGTGAGAGTGGAGCACGACTACTTCTGTGACGCAATTGGCTAGCGCGTTCGGCTGTTAATCAAAAGGTTGGAGGTTCGAGCCCTCGCGAAAGTGGTGTGTCTCTTTTTTTTCTTTGCGCTGATAGCTTTGGAGAAATGTTCTGATGGTGGTGAGAGTGGAGCACGACTACTTCTGTGACGCAATTGGCTAGCGCGTTCGGCTGTTAATCAAAAGGTTGGAGGTTCGAGCCCTCCCGAGAGCGGTGTGTTTCTTTTTTTTCTTTGCGCTGATAGCTTTGGAGAAATGTTCTGACGGTGGTGAGAGTGGCGCACGAGTGTTTCCGTGGCGCAATCTGCTTGTGCGTCGGCTGTTAAGCAAAAGTTTGGAGGTTCGAGCCCTCCCAGGAGCAGTGTGTCGCTTTTTTCTTTGCGCTGATAGCCTTGGAGAAACGTTCTGACGGTGGTGAGAGTGGAGCACGACTGTCTTTGTTGCGCAATTCGCTAGCGCGTTGGGCTGTTAACCAAAAGGTTGGAGGATCGAGCCCTCGCGAGAGCGGTGTGTCTCTTTTTTTTCTTTGCGCTGATTGCTTTGGAGAAATGTTCTGATGGTGGTGAGATTGGAGCACGACTACTTCTGTGACGCAATTGGCTAGCGCGTTCGGCTGTTAATCAAAAGGTTGGAGGTTCGAGCCCTCGCGAGAGCGGTGTGTCTCTTTTTTTTCTTTGCGCTGATAGCTTTGGAGAAATGTTCTGATGGTGGTGAGAGTGGAGCACGACTACTTCCGTGACGCAATTGACTAGTGCGTTCGGCTGTTAATCAAAAGGTTGGAGGTTCGAGCCCTCGCGAGAGCGGTGTGTCTCTTTTTTTTCTTTGCGCTGATAGCTTTGGAGAAATGTTCTGATGGTGGTGAGAGTGGAGCACGACTACTTCCGTGACGCAATTGGCTAGCGCGTTCGGCTGTTAATCAAAAGGTTGGAGGTTCGAGCCCTCGCGAGAGCGGTGTGTCTCTTTTTTTTCTTTGCGCTGATAGCTTTGGAGAAATGTTCTGATGGTGGTGAGAGTGGAGCACGACTGTCTCTGTTGCGCAATTGGCTAGCGCGTTGGGCTGTTAACGAAAAGGTAGGAGGTTTGAACCCTCCCATGAGCGGTATCTCTTTTTTTTGCGCTGATAGCCTTGGAGAAACGTTCTGATGGTGGTGAGAGTGGAGCACGACTGTCTCTGTTGCGCAATTGGCTAGCGCATTGGGCTAATAACGAAAAGGTTGGAGGTTCGAACCCTCCCATGAGCGGTGTGTCTCTTTTTTTCTTTGCGCTGATACCTTTAGAAAAATGTTCTGATGGTGGTGAGAGTGGAGCACGACTACCTCCGTGACGCAATTGGCTAGCGCGTTCGGCTGTTAGCCAAAAAGTTGGAGGTTCGAGCCCTCGCGAGAGCGGTGTGTCTCTTTTTTTTCTTTGCACTGATAGCTTTGGAGAAATGTTCTGATGGTGGTGAGAGTGGAGCACGACTACTTCCGTGACGCAATTGGCTAGCGCGTTCGGCTGTTAATCAAAAGGTTAAAGGTTCGAGCCCTCCCGAGAGCGGTGTGTCTCTTTTTTTTCTTTGCGCTGATAGCTTTGGAGAAATGTTCTGACGGTGGTGAGAGTGGAGTACGACTACTTCCGTGACGCAATTAGCTAGCGCGTTCGGCTGTTAATCAAAAGGTTGGAGGTTCGAGCCCTCCCGAGAGCGGTGTGTCTCTTTTTTTGCGCTGATAGCTTTGGAGAAATGTTCTGATGGTGGTGAGAGTGGAGCACGACTACTTCTGTGACGCAATTGGCTAGCGCGTTCGGCTATTAATCAAAAGGTGGGAGGTTCGAGCCCTCGCGAGAGCGGTGTGTCTCTTTTTTTTCTTTGCGCTGATAGCTTTGGAGAAATGTTCTGATGGTGGTGAGAGTGGAGCACGACTCCTTCTGTGACGCAATTGGCTAGCGCGTTCGACTGTTAATCAAAAGGTTGGAGGTTCGAGCCCTCCCGAGAGCGGTGTGTCTCTTTTTTTTTTGCGCTGATAGCTTTGGAGAAATGTTCTGATGGTGGTGAGAGTGGAGCACGACTACTTCTGTGACGCAATTGGCTAGCGCGTTCGGCAGTTAATCAAAAGGTTGGAGGTTCGAGCCCTCCCGAGAGCGGTGTGTCTCTTTTTTTCCTTTGCGCTGATAGCTTTAGAGAAATGTTCTGATGGTGGTTAGAGTGGAGCACGACTACTTCCGTGACGCAATTGGCTAGCGCGTTCGGCTGTTAATCAAAAGGTTGGAGGTTCGAGCCCTCGCGAGAGCGGTGTGTCTCTTTTTTTTCTTCGCGCTGATAGCTTTGGAGAAATGTTGTGATGGTGGTGAGAGTGGAGCACGACTACTTCCGTGACGCAATTGGCTAGCGCGTTCGGCTGTTAATCAAAAGGTTGGAGTTTCGAGCCCTCCCGAGAGCCGTGTGTCTCTTTTTTTCTTTGCGCTGATAGCTTTGGATAAATGTTCTGATGGTGGTGAGAGTGGAGCACGACTACTTCTGTGACGCAATTGGCTAGCGCGTTCGGCTGTTAATCAAAAGGTTGGAGGCTCGAGCCCTCCCGAGAGCGGTCTGTCTCTTTTTTTTTCTTTGCGCTGATAGCTTTGGAGAAATGTTCTGATGGTGGTGAGAGTGGAGCACGACTACTTCTGTGACGCAATTGGCTAGCGCGTTCGGCTGTTAATCAAAAGGTTGGAGGTTCGAGCCCTCGCGAGAGTGGTGTGTCTCTTTTTTTCTTTGCGCTGATAGCTTTGGAGAAATGTTCTGATGGTGGTGAGAGTGGAGCACGACTACTTCTGTGACGCAATTGGCTAGCGCGTTCGGCTGTTAATCAAAAGGTTGGAGGTTCGAGCCCTCCCAAGAGCGGTGTGTTTCTTTTTTTTCTTTGCGCTGATAGCTTTGGAGAAATGTTCTGACGGTGGTGAGAGTGGCGCACGAGTGTTTCCGTGGCGCAATCTGCTAGTGCGTCGGCTGTTAAGCAAAAGGCTGGAGGTTCGAGCCCTCCCAGGAGCAGTGTGTCGCTTTTTTCTTTGCGCTGATAGCCTTGGAGAAACGTTTTGACGGTGGTGAGAGTGGAGCACGACTGTCTTTGTTGCGCAATTCGCTAGCGCGTTGGGCTGTTAACGAAAAGGTTGGAGGTTCGAACCCTCCCATGAGCGGTGTGTCTCTTTTTTTCTTTGCGCTGATACCTTTAGAAAAATGTTCTGATGGTGGTGAGAGTGGAGCACGACTACCTCCGTGACGCAATTGGCTAGCGCGTTCGGCTGTTAACCAAAAGGTTGGAGGATCGAGCCCTCGCGAAAGCGGTGTGTCTCTTTTTTTTCTTTGCGCTGATTGCTTTGGAGAAATGTTCTGATGGTGGTGAGATTGGAGCACGACTACTTCCGTGACGCAATTGGCTAGCGCGTTCGGCTGTTAATCAAAAGGTTAAAGGTTCGAGCCCTCCCGAGAGCGGTGTGTCTCTTTTTTTTCTTTGCGCTGATAGCTTTGGAGAAATGTTCTGACGGTGGTGAGAGTGGAGTACGACTACTTCCGTGACGCAATTAGCTAGCGCGTTCGGCTGTTAATCAAAAGGTTGGAGGTTCGAGCCCTCGCGAGAGCGGTGTGTCTCTTTTTTTTCTTTGCGCTGATAGCTTTGGAGAAATGTTCTGATGGTGGTGAGAGTGGAGCACGACTACTTCTGTGACGCAATCGGTTAGCGCGTTCGGCTGTTAATCAAAAGGTTGGAGGTTCGAGCCCTCCCGAGAGCGGTGTGTCTCTTTTTTCGCGCTGATAGCTTTGGAGAAATGTTCTGATGGTGGTGAGAGTGGAGCACGACTACTTCTGTGACGCAATCGGTTAGCGCGTTCGGCTGTTAATCAAAAGGTTGGAGGTTCGAGCCCTCCCGAGAGCGGTGTGTCTCTTTTTTCGCGCTGATAGCTTTGGAGAAATGTTCTGATGGTGGTGAGAGTGGAGCACGACTACTTCTGTGACGCAATTGGCTAGCGCGTTCGGCTATTAATCAAAAGGTGGGAGGTTCGAGCCCTCGCGAGAGCGGTGTGTCTCTTTTTTTTCTTTGCGCTGATAGCTTTGGAGAAATGTTCTGATGGTGGTGAGAGTGGAGCACGACTCCTTCTGTGACGCAATTGGCTAGCGCGTTCGACTGTTAATCAAAAGGTTGGAGGTTCGAGCCCTCCCGAGAGCGGTGTGTCTCTTTTTTTTGCGCTGATAGCTTTGGAGAAATGTTCTGATGGTGGTGAGAGTGGAGCACGACTACTTCTGTGACGCAATTCGCTAGCGCGTTCGGCAGTTAATCAAAAGGTTGGAGGTTCGAGCCCTCCCGAGAGCGGTGTGTCTCTTTTTTTCCTTTGCGCTGATAGCTTTAGAGAAATGTTCTGATGGTGGTGAGAGTGGAGCACGACTACTTCCGTGACGCAATTGGCTAGCGCGTTCGGCTGTTAATCAAAAGGTTGGAGGTTCGAGCCCTCGCGAGAGCGGTGTGTCTCTTTTTTTTCTTCGCGCTGATAGCTTTGGAGAAATGTTGTGATGGTGGTGAGAGTGGAGCACGACTACTTCCGTGACGCAATTGGCTAGCGCGTTCGGCTGTTAATCAAAAGGTTGGAGTTTCGAGCCCTCCCGAGAGCCGTGTGTCTCTTTTTTTCTTTGCGCTGATAGCTTTGGATAAATGTTCTGATGGTGGTGAGAGTGGAGCACGACTACTTCTGTGACGCAATTGGCTAGCGCGTTCGGCTGTTAATCAAAAGGTTGGAGGCTCGAGCCCTCCCGAGAGCGGTGTGTCTCTTTTTTTTTCTTTGCGCTGATAGCTTTGGAGAAATGTTCTGATGGTGGTGAGAGTGGAGCACGACTACTTCTGTGACGCAATTGGCTAGCGCGTTCGGCTGTTAATCAAAAGGTTGGAGGTTCGAGCCCTCGCGAGAGTGGTGTGTCTCTTTTTTTCTTTGCGCTGATAGCTTTGGAGAAATGTTCTGATGGTGGTGAGAGTGGAGCACGACTACTTCTGTGACGCAATTGGCTAGCGCGTTCGGCTGTTAATCAAAAGGTTGGAGGTTCGAGCCCTCCCGAGAGCGGTGTGTTTCTTTTTTTCTTTGCGCTGATAGCTTTGGAGAAATGTTCTGACGGTGGTGAGAGTGGCGCACGAGTGTTTCCGTGGCGCAATCTGCTAGTGCGTCGGCTGTTAAGCAAAAGGCTGGAGGTTCGAGCCCTCCCAGGAGCAGTGTGTCGCTTTTTTCTTTGCGCTGATAGCCTTGGAGAAACGTTTTGACGGTGGTGAGAGTGGAGCACGACTGTCTTTGTTGCGCAATTCGCTAGCGCGTTGGGCTGTTAACGAAAAGGTTGGAGGTTCGAACCCTCCCATGAGCGGTGTGTCTCTTTTTTTCTTTGCGCTGATACCTTTAGAAAAATGTTCTGATGGTGGTGAGAGTGGAGCACGACTACCTCCGTGACGCAATTGGCTAGCGCGTTCGGCTGTTAACCAAAAGGTTGGAGGATCGAGCCCTCGCGAAAGCGGTGTGTCTCTTTTTTTTCTTTGCGCTGATTGCTTTGGAGAAATGTTCTGATGGTGGTGAGATTGGAGCACGACTACTTCTGTGACGCAATTGGCTAGCGCGTTCGGCTGTTAATCAAAAGGTTGGAGGTTCGAGCCCTCGCGAGAGCGGTGTGTCTCTTTTTTTTCTTTGCGCTGATAGCTTTGGAGAAATGTTCTGATGGTGGTGAGAGTGGAGCACGACTACTTGCGTGACGCAATTGGCTAGCGCGTTCGGCTGTTAATCAAAAGGTTGGAGGTTCGAGCCCTCCCGAGAGCGGTGTGTCTCTTTTTTTGCGCTGATAGCTTTGGAGAAATGTTCTGATGGTGGTGAGAGTGGAGCACGACTACTTCTGTGACGCAATTGGCTAGCGCGTTCGGCTATTAATCAAAAGGTTGGAGGTTCGAGCCCTCGCGAGAGCGGTGTGTCTCTTTTTTTTCTTTGCGCTGATAGCTTAGGAGAAATGTTCTGACGGTGGTGAGAGTGGAGCACGACTACTTCCGTGACGCAATTGGCTAGCGCGTTCGGCTGTTAATCAAAAGGTTGGAGGTTCGATCCCTCGCGAGAGCGGTGTGTCTCTTTTTTTTCTTTGCGCTGATAGCTTTGGAGAAATGTTCTGAAGGTGGTGAGAGTGGAGCACGACTACTTCTGTGACGCAATTGGCTAGCGCGTTCGGCTGTTAATCAAAAGGTTGGAGGTTCGAGCCCTCCCAAGAGCGGTGTGTCTCTTTTTTTTTCTTTGCGCTGATAGCTTTGGAGAAATGTTCTGACGGTGGTGAGAGTGGAGCACGACTACTTCCGTGACGCAATTGGCTAGCGCGTTCGGCTGTTAATCAAAAGGTTGGAGGTTCGAGCCCTCCCGAGAGCCGTGTGTCTCTTTTTTTTCTTTGCGCTGATAGCTTTGGAGAAATGTTCTGATGGTGGTGAGAGTGGAGCACGACTACTTCTGTGACGCAATTGGCTAGCGCGTTCGGCTGTTAATCAAAAGGTTGGAGGCTCGAGCCCTCCCGAGAGCGGTGTGTGTCTTTTTTTTCTTTGCGCTGATAGCTTTGGAGAAATGTTCTGATGGTGGTGAGAGTGGAGCACGACTACTTGTGTGACGCAATTGGCTAGCGCGTTCGGCTGTTAATCAAAAGGTTGGAGGTTCGAGCCCTCGCGAAAGTGGTGTGTCTCTTTTTTTTCTTTGCGCTGATAGCTTTGGAGAAATGATCTGATGGTGGTGAGAGTGGAGCACGACTACTTCTGTGACGCAATTGGCTAGCGCGTTCGGCTGTTAATCAAAAGGTTGGAGGTTCGAGCCCTCGCGAAAGTGGTGTGTCTCTTTTTTTTCTTTGCGCTGATAGCTTTGGAGAAATGATCTGATGGTGGTGAGAGTGGAGCACGACTACTTCTGTGACGTAATTGGCTAGCGCGTTCGGCTGTTAATCAAAAGGTTGGAGGCTCGAGCCCTCCCGAGAGCGGTGTGTGTCTTTTTTTTCTTTGCGCTGATAGCTTTGGAGAAATGTTATGATGGTGGTGAGAGTGGAGCACGACTACTTCTGTGACGCAATTGGCTAGCGCGTTCGGCTATTAATCAAAAGGTGGGAGGTTCGAGCCCTCGCGAGAGCGGTGTGTCTCTTTTTTTTCTTTGCGCTGATAGCTTTGGAGAAATGTTCTGATGGTGGTGAGAGTGGAGCACGACTCCTTCTGTGACGCAATTGGCTAGCGCGTTCGACTGTTAATCAAAAGGTTGGAGGTTCGAGCCCTCCCGAGAGCGGTGTGTCTCTTTTTTTTGCGCTGATAGCTTTGGAGAAATGTTCTGATGGTGGTGAGAGTGGAGCACGACTACTTCTGTGACGCAATTCGCTAGCGCGTTCGGCAGTTAATCAAAAGGTTGGAGGTTCGAGCCCTCCCGAGAGCGGTGTGTCTCTTTTTTTGCGCTGATAGCTTTGGAGAAATGTTCTGATGGTGGTGAGAGTGGAGCACGACTACTTCTGTGACGCAATTGGCTAGCGCGTTCGGCTAATAATCAAAAGGTTGGAGGTTCGAGCCCTCGCGAGAGCGGTGTGTCTCTTTTTTTTCTTTGCGCTGAAAGCTTAGGAGAAATGTTCTGACGGTGGTGAGAGTGGAGCACGACTACTTCCGTGACGCAATTGGCTAGCGCGTTCGGCTGTTAATCAAAAGGTTGGAGGTTCGATCCCTCGCGAGAGCGGTGTGTCTCTTTTTTTTCTTTGCGCTGATAGCTTTGGAGAAATGTTCTGAAGGTGGTGAGAGTGGAGCACGACTACTTCTGTGACGCAATTGGCTAGCGCGTTCGGCTGTTAATCAAAAGGTTGGAGGTTCGAGCCCTCCCAAGAGCGGTGTGTCTCTTTTTTTTTCTTTGCGCTGATAGCTTTGGAGAAATGTTCTGACGGTGGTGAGAGTGGAGCACGACTACATCCGTGACGCAATTGGCTAGCGCGTTCGGCTGTTAATCAAAAGGTTGGAGGTTCGAGCCCTCCCGAGAGCCGTGTGTCTCTTTTTTTTCTTTGCGCTGATAGCTTTGGAGAAATGTTCTGATGGTGGTGAGAGTGGAGCACGACTACTTCTGTGACGCAATTGGCTAGCGCGTTCGGCTGTTAATCAAAAGGTTGGAGGCTCGAGCCCTCCCGAGAGCGGTGTGTGTCTTTTTTTTCTTTGCGCTGATAGCTTTGGAGAAATGTTCTGATGGCGGTGAGAGTGGAGCACGACTACTTGTGTGACGCAATTGGCTAGCGCGTTCGGCTGTTAATCAAAAGGTTGGAGGTTCGAGCCCTCGCGAAAGTGGTGTGTCTCTTTTTTTTCTTTGCGCTGATAGCTTTGGAGAAATGATCTGATGGTGGTGAGAGTGGAGCACGACTACTTCTGTGACGCAATTGGCTAGCGCGTTCGGCTGTTAATCAAAAGGTTGGAGGTTCGAGCCCTCGCGAAAGTGGTGTGTCTCTTTTTTTTCTTTGCGCTGATAGCTTTGGAGAAATGATCTGATGGTGGTGAGAGTGGAGCACGACTACTTCTGTGACGTAATTGGCTAGCGCGTTCGGCTGTTAATCAAAAGGTTGGAGGCTCGAGCCCTCCCGAGAGCGGTGTGTGTCTTTTTTTTCTTTGCGCTGATAGCTTTGGAGAAATGTTATGATGGTGGTGAGAGTGGAGCACGACTACTTCTGTGACGCAATTGGCTAGCGCGTTCGGCTGTTAATCAAAAGGTTGGACGTTCGAGCCCTCCCGAGAGCGGTGTGTTTCTTTTTTTTTCTTTGCGCTGATAGCTTTGGAGAAATGTTCTGACGGTGGTGAGAGTGGCGCACGAGTGTTTCCGTGGCGCAATCTGCTTGTACATCGGCTGTTAAGCAAAAAGTTGGAGGTTTGAGCCCTCCCAGGAGCAGTGTGTCGCTTTTTTCTTTGCGCTGATAGCCTTGGAAAAACGTTCTGACGGTGGTGAGAGTGGAGCACGACTGTCTTTGTTGCGCAATTCGCTAGCGCGTTGGGCTGTTAACCAAAAGGTTGGAGGATCGAGCCCTCGCGAGAGCGGTGTGTCTCTTTTTTTTCTTTGCGCTGATTGCTTTGGAGAAATGTTCTGATGGTGGTGAGATTGGAGCACGACTACTTCTGTGACGCAATTGGCTAGCGCGTTCGGCTGTTAATCAAAAGGTTGGAGGTTCGAGCCCTCGCGAGAGCAGTGTGTCTCTTTTTTTTCTTTGCGCTGATAGCTTGGGAGAAATGTTCTGATGGTGGTGAGAGTGGAGCACGACTACTTCTGTGACGCAATTGGCTAGCGCGTTCGGCTGTTAATCAAAAGGTTGGAGGTTCGAGCCCTCGCAAGAGCGGTGTGTCTCTTTTTTTTCTTTGCGCTGATAGCTTAGGAGAAATGTTCTGACGGTGGTGAGAGTGGAGCACGACTACTTCCGTGACGCAATTGGCTAGCGCGTTCGGCTGTTAATCAAAAGGTTGGAGGTTCGAGCCCTCGCGAGAGCGGTGTGTCTCTTTTTTTTCTTTGCGCTGATAGCTTTGGAGAAATGTTCTGATGGTGGTGAGAGTGGAGCCCGACTACTTCCGTGACGCAATTGGCTAGCGCGTTCGGCTGTTAATCAAAAGGTTGGAGGTTCGAGCCCTCCCAAAAGCGGCGTGTCTCTTTTTTTTCTTTGCGCTGATAGCTTTGGAGAAATGTTCTGATGGTGGTGAGAGTGGAGCACGACTACTTCTGTGACGCAATTGGCTAGCGCGTTCGGCTGTTAATCAAAAGGTTGGAGGTTCGAGCCTTCGCGAGAGCGGTGTGTCTTTTTTTTTCTTTGCGCTGATAGCTTGGGGGAAATGTTCTGACGGTGGTGAGAGTGGAGCACGACTACTTCCGTGACGCAATTGGCTAGCGCGTTCGGCTGTTAATCAAAAGGTTGGAGGTTCGAGCCCTCGCGAGAGCGGTGTGTGTCTTTTTTTTTCTTTGCGCTGATAGCTTTGGAGAAATGTTGTGATGGTGGTGAGAGTGGAGCACGACTACTTCCGTGACGCGATTGGCTAGCGCGTTCGGCTGGTAATCAAAAGGTTGGAGGTTCGAGCCCTCCCGAGAGTCGTGTGTCTCTTTTTTTTCTTTGCGCTGATAGCTTTGGAGAAATGTTCTGATGGTGGTGAGAGTGGAGCACGACTACTTCTGTGACGCAATTGGCTAGCGCGTTCGGCTGTTAATCAAAAGTTTGGAGGCTCGAGTCCTCCCGAGAGCGGTGTGTCTCTTTTTTTTTCTTTGCGCTGATAGCTTTGGAGAAATGTTCTGATGGTGGTGAGGGTGGAGCACGACTACTTCTGTGAAGCAATTGGCTAGCGCGTTCGGCTGTTAATCAAAAGGTTGGAGGTTCGAGCCCTCGCGAGAGTGGTGTGTCTCTTTTTTTTCTTTGCGCTGATAGCTTTGGAGAAATGTTCTGATGGTGGTGAGGGTGGAGCACGACTACTTCTGTGACGCAATTGGCTAGCGCCTTCGGCTGTTAGTCAAAAGGTTGGAGGTTCGAGCCCTCCCGAGAGCGGTGTGTTTCTTTTTTTTCTTTGCGCTGATAGCTTTGGAGAAATGTTCTGACTGTGGTGAGAGTGGCGCACGAGTGTTTCCGTGGCGCAATCTGCTAGTGCGTCGGCTGTTAAGCAAAAGGTTGGAGGTTCGAGCCCTCCCAGGAGCAGTGTGTCGCTTTTTTTCTTTGCGCTGATAGCCTTGGAGAAACGTTCTGACGGTGGTGAGAGTGGAGCACGACTACTTCCGTGACGCAATTGGCTAGCGCGTTCGGCTGTTAATCAAAAGGTTGGAGGTTCGAGCCCTCGCGAGAGCGGTGTGTCTCTTTTATTTCTTTGCGCTGATAGCTTTGGAGAAATGTTGTGATGGTGGTGAGAGTGGAGCACGACTACTTCCGTGACGCAATTGGCTAGCGCGTTCGGCTGTTAATCAAAAGGTTGGAGGTTCGAGCCCTCCCGAGAGTCGTGTGTCTCTTTTTTTTCTTTGCGCTGATAGCTTTGGAGAAATGTTCTGCTGGTGGTGAGAGTGGAGCACGTCTACTTCTGTGACGCAATTGGCTAGCGCGTTCGGCTGTTAATCAAAAGGTTGGAGGCTCGAGCCCTCCCGAGAGCGGTGTGTCTCTTTTTTTTTTCTTTGCGCTGATAGCTTTGGAGAAATGTTCTGATGGTGGTGAGAGTGGAGCACGACTACTTCTGTGAAGCAATTGGCTAGCGCGTTCGGCTGTTAATCAAAAGGTTGGAGGTTCGAGCCCTCGCGAGAGTGGTGTGTCTCTTTTTTTTCTTTGCGCTGATAGCTTTGGAGAAATGTTCTGATGGTGGTGAGAGTGGAGCACGACTACTTCTGTGACGCAATTGGCTAGCGCGTTCGGCTGTTAATCAAAAGGTTGGAGGTTCGAGCCCTCCCGAGAGCGGTGTGTTTCTTTTTTTTTCTTTGCGCTGATAGCTTTGGAGAAATGTTCTGACTGTGGTGAGAGTGGCGCACGAGTGTTTCCGTGGCGCAATCTGCTAGTGCGTCGAATGTTAAGCAAAAGGTTGGAGGTTCGAGCCCTCCCAGGAGCAGTGTGTCGCTTTTTTTCTTTGCGCTGATAGCCTTGGAGAAACGTTCTGACGGTGGTGAGAGTGGAGCACGACTGTCTTTGTTGCGCAATTCGCTAGCGCGTTGGGCTGTTAACGAAAAGGTTGGAGGTTCGAACCCTCCCATGAGCGGTGTGTCTCTTTTTTTCTTTGCGCTGATACCTTTAGAAAAATGTTCTGATGGTGGTGAGAGTGGAGCACGACTACCTCCGTGACGCAATTGGCTAGCGCGTTCGGCTGTTAACCAAAAGGTTGGAGGATCGAGCCCTCGCGAGAGCCGTGTGTCTCTTTTTTTTCTTTGCGCTGATTGCTTTGGAGAAATGTTTTGATGGTGGTGAGAGTAGAGCACGACTACTTCTGTGACGAAATTGGCTAGCGCGTTCGGCTGTTAATCAAAAGGTTGGAGGTTCGAGCCCTCCCGAGAGCGGTGTGTCTCTTTTTTTCTTTGCGCTGATAGCTTTGGAGAAATGTTCTGATGGTGGTGAGAGTAGAGCACGACTACTTCTGTGACGCAATTGGCTAGCGCGTTCGGCTGTTAATCAAAAGGTTGGAGGTTCGAGCCCTCGCGAAAGTGGTGTGTCTCTTTTTTTTCTTTGCGCTGATAGCTTTGGAGAAATGATCTGATGGTGGTGAGAGTGGAGCACGACTACTTCTGTGACGCAATTGGCTAGCGCGTTCGGCTGTTAATCAAAAGGTTGGAGGTTCGAGCCCTCGCGAAAGTGGTGTGTCTCTTTTTTTTCTTTGCGCTGATAGCTTTGGAGAAATGATCTGATGGTGGTGAGAGCGCAGCACGACTACTTCTATGACGCAATTGGCTAGCGCGTTCGGCTGTTAATCAAAAGGTTGGAGGCTCGAGCCCTCCCGAGAGCGGTGTCTGTCTTTTTTTTCTTTGCGCTGATAGCTTTGGAGAAATGTTATGATGGTGGTGAGAGTGGAGCACGACTACTTCTGTGACGCAATTGGCTAGCGCGTTCGGCTGTTAATCAAAAGGTTGGACGTTCGTGCCCTCCCGAGAGCGGTGTGTTTCTTTTTTTTCTTTGCGCTGATAGCTTTGGAGAAATGTTCTGACGGTGGTGAGAGTGGCGCACGAGTGTTTCCGTGGCGCAATCTGCTTGTACGTCGGCTGTTAAGCAAAAAGTTGGAGGTTTGAGCCCTCCCAGGAGCAGTGTGTCGCTTTTTTCTTTGCGCTGATAGCCTTGGAAAAACGTTCTGACGGTGGTGAGAGTGGAGCACGACTGTCTTTGTTGCGCAATTCGCTAGCGCGTTGGGCTGTTAACGAAAAGGTTGGAGGTTCGAACCCTCCCATGAGCGGTGTGTCTCTTTTTTTTTGCGCTGATACCTTTAGAAAAATGTTCTGATGGTGGTGAGAGTGGAGCACGACTACCTCCGTGACGCAATTGGCTAGCGCGTTCGGCTGTTAACCAAAAGGTTGGAGGATCGAGCCCTCGCGAGAGCCGTGTGTCTCTTTTTTTCTTTGCGCTGATTGCTTTGGAGAAATGTTTTGATGGTGGTGAGAGTAGAGCACGACTACTTCTGTGACGAAATTGGCTAGCGCGTTCGGCTGTTAATCAAAAGGTTGGAGGTTCGAGCCCTCCCGAGAGCGGTGTGTCTCTTTTTTTCTTTGCGCTGATAGCTTTGGAGAAATGTTCTGATGGTGGTGAGAGTGGAGCACGACTACTTCTGTGACGCAATTGGCTAGCGCGTTCGGCTGTTAATCAAAAGGTTGGAGGTTCGAGCCCTCGCGAAAGTGGTGTGTCTCTTTTTTTTCTTTGCGCTGATAGCTTTGGAGAAATGATCTGATGGTGGTGAGAGTGGAGCACGACTACTTCTGTGACGCAATTGGCTAGCGCGTTCGGCTGTTAATCAAAAGGTTGGAGGTTCGAGCCCTCGCGAAAGTGGTGTGTCTTTTTTTTCTTTGCGCTGATAGCTTTGGAGAAATGATCTGATGGTGGTGAGAGTGGAGCACGGCTACTTCTGTGACGCAATTGGCTAGCGCGTTCGGCTGTTAATCAAAAGGTTGGAGGCTTGAGCCCTCCCGAGAGCGGTGTGTGTCTTTTTTTTCTTTGCGCTGATAGCTTTGGAGAAATGTTATGATGGTGGTGAGAGTGGAGCACGACTACTTCTGTGACGCAATTGGCTAGCGCGTTCGGCTGGTAATCAAAAGCTTGGACGTTCGAGCCCTCCCGAGAGCGGTGTGTTTCTTTTTTTTTCTTTGCGCTGATAGCTTTGGAGAAATGTTCTGACGGTGGTGAGAGTGGCGCACGAGTGTTTCCGTGGCGCAATCTGCTTGTACGTCGGCTGTTAAGCAAAAAGTTGGAGGTTTGAGCCCTCCCAGGAGCAGTGTGTCGCTTTTTTCTTTGCGCTGATAGCCTTGGAAAAACGTTCTGACGGTGGTGAGAGTCGAGCACGACTGTCTTTGTTGCGCAATTCGCTAGCGTGTTGGGCTGTTAACCAAAAGGTTGGAGGATCGAGCCCTCGCGAGAGCGGTGTGTCTCTTTTTTTTCTTTGCGCTGATTGCTTTGGAGAAATGTTCTGATGGTGGTGAGATTGGAGCACGACTACTTCTGTGACGCAATTGGCTAGCGCGTTTGGCTGTTAATCAAAAGGTTGGAGGTTCGAGCCCTCGTGAGAGCAGTGTGTCTCTTTTTTTTCTTTGCGCTGATAGCTTTGGAGAAATGTTCTGATGGTGGTGAGAGTGGAGCACGACTACTTCTGTGACGCAATTGGCTAGCGCGTTCGGCTATTAATCAAAAGGTTGGAGGTTCGAGCCCTCGCAAGAGCGGTGTGTCTCTTTTTTTTCTTTGCGCTGATAGCTTAGGAGAAATGTTCTGACGGTGGTGAGAGTGGAGCACGACTACTTCCGTGACGCAATTGGCTAGCGCGTTCGGCTGTTAATCAAAAGGTTGGAGGTTCGAGCCCTCGCGAGAGCGGTGTGTCTCTTTTTTTTCTTTGCGCTGATAGCTTTGGAGAAATGTTCTGATTGTGGTGAGAGTGGAGCCCGACTACTTCCGTGACGCAATTGGCTAGCGCGTTCGGCTGTTAATCAAAAGGTTGGAGGTTCGAGCCCTCCCAAAAGCGGCGTGTCTCTTTTTTTTCTTTGCGCTGATAGCTTTGGAGAAATGTTCTGATGGTGGTGAGAGTGGAGCACGACTACTTCTGTGACGCAATTGGCTAGCGCGTTCGGCTGTTAATCAAAAGGTTGGAGGTTCGAGCCCTCGCGAGAGCGGTGTGTGTCTTTTTTTTTCTTTGCGCTGATAGCTTTGGAGAAATGTTGTGATGGTGGTGAGAGTGGAGCACGACTACTTCCGTGACGCAATTGGCTAGCGCGTTCGGCTGGTAATCAAAAGGTTGGAGGTTCGAGCCCTCCCGAGAGTCGTGTGTCTCTTTTTTTTCTTTGCGCTGATAGCTTTGGAGAAATGTTCTGATGGTGGTGAGAGTGGAGCACGACTACTTCTGTGACGCAATTGGCTAGCGCGTTCGGCTGTTAATCAAAAGTTTGGAGGCTCGAGCCCTCCCGAGAGCGGTGTGTCTCTTTTTTTTTCTTTGCGCTGATAGCTTTGGAGAAATGTTCTGATGGTGGTGAGAGTGGAGCACGACTACTTCTGTGAAGCAATTGGCTAGCGCGTTCGGCTGTTAATCAAAAGGTTGGAGGTTCGAGCCCTCGCGAGAGTGGTGTGTCTCTTTTTTTTCTTTGCGCTGATAGCTTTGGAGAAATGTTCTGATGGTGGTGAGAGTGGAGCACGACTACTTCTGTGACGCAATTGGCTAGCGCCTTCGGCTGTTAATCAAAAGGTTGGAGGTTCGAGCCCTCCCGAGAGCGGTGTGTTTCTTTTTTTTTCTTTGCGCTGATAGCTTTGGAGAAATGTTCTGACTGTGGTGAGAGTGGCGCACGAGTGTTTCCGTGGCGCAATCTGCTAGTGCGTCGGCTGTTAAGCAAAAGTTTGGAGGTTCGAGCCCTCCCAGGAGCAGTGTGTCGCCTTTTTTCTTTGCGCTGATAGCCTTGGAGAAACGTTCTGACGGTGGTGAGAGTGGAGCACGACTACTTCCGTGACGCAATTGGCTAGCGCGTTCGGCTGTTAATCAAAAGGTTGGAGGTTCGAGCCCTCCCGAGAGTCGTGTGTCTCTTTTTTTTTCTTTGCGCTGATAGCTTTGGAGAAATGTTCTGATGGTGGTGAGAGTGTAGCACGTCTACTTCTGTGACGCAATTGGCTAGCGCGTTCGGCTGTTAATCAAAAGGTTGGAGGCTCGAGCCCTCCCGAGAGCGGTGTGTCTCTTTTTTTTTCTTTGCGCTGATAGCTTTGGAGAAATGTTCTGATGGTGGTGAGAGTGGAGCACGCATACTTGTGTGAAGCAATTGGCTAGCGCGTTCGGCTGTTAATCAAAAGGTTGGAGGTTCGAGCCCTCGCGAGAGTGGTGTGTCTCTTTTTTTTCTTTGCGCTGATAGCTTTGGAGAAATGTTCTGATGGTGGTGAGAGTGGAGCACGACTACTTCTGTGACGCAATTGGCTAGCGCGTTCGGCTGTTAATCAAAAGGTTGGAGGTTCGAGCCCTCCCGAGAGCGGTGTGTTTCTTTTTTTTTCTTTGCGCTGATAGCTTTGGAGAAATGTTCTGACTGTGGTGAGAGTGGCGCACGAGTGTTTCCGTGGCGCAATCTGCTAGTGCGTCGGCTGTTAAGCAAAAGGTTGGAGGTTCGAGCCCTCCCAGGAGCAGTGTGTCGCTTTTTTTCTTTGCGCTGATAGCCTTGGAGAAACGTTCTGACGGTGGTGAGAGTGGAGCACGACTGTCTTTGTTGCGCAATTCGCTAGCGCGTTGGGCTGTTAACGAAAAGGTTGGAGGTTCGAACCCTCCCATGAGCGGTGTGTCTCTTTTTTTCTTTGCGCTGATACCTTTAGAAAAATGTTCTGATGGTGGTGAGAGTGGAGCACGACTACCTCCGTGACGCAATTGGCTAGCGCGTTCGACTGTTAACCAAAAGGTTGGAGGATCGAGCCCTCGCGAGAGCCGTGTGTCTCTTTTTTTTCTTTGCGCTGATTGCTTTGGAGAAATGTTTTGATGGTGGTGAGAGTAGAGCACGACTACTTCTGTGACGAAATTGGCTAGCGCGTTCGGCTGTTAATCAAAAGGTTGGAGGTTCGAGCCCTCCCGAGAGCGGTGTGTCTCTTTTTTTCTTTGCGCTGATAGCTTTGGAGAAATGTTCTGATGGTGGTGAGAGTGGAGAGCGACTATTTCTGTGACGCAATTGGCTAGCGCGTTCGGCTGTTTATCAAAATGTTGGAGGTTCGAGCCCTCCCAAGAGCAGTGTGTCGCTTTTTTTCTTTGCGCTGATAGCCTTGGAGAAACGTTCTGACGGGGGTGATAGTGGAGCACGACTGTCTCTGTTGCGCAATTGGCTAGCGCGTTGGGCTGTTAACGAAAAGGTAGGAGGTTTGAACCCTCCCATGAGCGGTGTCTCTTTTTTTTGCGCTGATAGCCTTGGAGAAACATTCTGATGGTGGAGAGAGTGGAGCACGACTGTCTCTGTTGCGCAATTGGCTAGCGCGTTGGGCTGTTAACGAAAAGGTTGGAGGTTCGCACCCTCCCATGAGCGGTGTGTCTCTTTTTTTCTTTGCGCTGATACCTTTAGAAAAATGTTCTGATGGTGGTGAGAGTGGAGCACGACTACCTTCATGACGCAATTGGCTAGCGCGTTCGGCTGTTAACCAAAAGGTTGGAGGTTCGAGCCCTCGCGAGAGCGGTGTGTCTCTTTTTTTTTCTTTGCACTGATAGCTTTGGAGAAATGTTCTGATGGTGGTGAGAGTGGAGCACGACTACTTCTGTGACGCAATTGGCTAGCGCGTTCGGCTGTTAATCAAAAGGTTGGAGGTTCGAGCCCTCCCGAGAGCGGTGTGTCTCTTTTTTTTTCTTTGCGCTGATAGCTTTGGAGAAATGTTCTGACGGTGGTGAGAGTGGAGCACGACTACTTCCGTGACGCAATTGGCTAGCGCGTTCGGCTGTTAATCAAAAGGTTGGAGGTTCGAGCCCTCCCGAGAGCGGTGTGTCTCTTTTTTTCTTTGCGCTGATAGCTTAGGAGAAATGTTCTGATGGTGGTGAGAGTGAAGAGCGACTACTTCTGTGACGCAATTGGCTAGCGCGTTCGGCTGTTAATCAAAAGGTTGGAGGTTCGAGCCCTCGCGAGAGAGGTGTGTCTCTTTTTTACTTTGCGCTGAGAGCTTCGGAGAAATGTTCTGATGGTGGTGAGAGCGGAGCACGACTACTTCTGTGACGCAATTGGCTAGCGCGTTCGGCTGTTAATCAAAAGGTTGGAGGTTCGAGCCCTCCCGAGAGCGGTGTGTCTCTTTTTTTTTCTTTGCACTGATAGCTTTGGAGAAATGTTCTGACGGTGGTGAGAGTGGAGCACGACTACTTTCGTGACGCAATTGGCTAGCGCGTTCGGCTGTTAATCAAAAGGTTGGAGGTTCGAGCCCTCCCGAGAGCGGTGTGTCTCTTTTTTTTGCTTTGCGCTGATAGCTTTGGAGAAATGTTCTGACGGTGGTGAGAGTGAAGCACGACTACTTCCGTGACGCAATCTGCAAGTGCGTCGGCTGTTAAGCAAAAGGTTGGAGGTTCGAGCCCTCCCAAGAGCAGTGTGTCGCTTTTTTTCTTTGCGCTGATAGCCTTGGAGAAACGTTCTGACGGTGGTGAGAGTGGAGCGCGACTGTCTCTGTTGCGCAATCGGCTAGCGCGTTGGGCTGTTAACGAAAAGGTTGGAGGTTCGAGCCCTCCCGAGAGCGGTGTGTCTCTTTTTTTTCTTTGTGCTGATAGCTTTGGAGAAATGTTCTGATGGCGGTGAGAGTGGAGCACGACTACTTCTGTGACGCAATTGGCTAGCGCGTTCGGCTGTTAATCAAAAGGTTGGAGGTTCGAGCCCTCGCGAAAGTGGTGTGTCTCTTTTTTTTCTTTGCGCTGATAGCTTTGGAGAAATGATCTGATGGTGGTGAGAGTGGAGCACGACTACTTCTGTGACGCAATTGGCTAGCGCGTTCGGCTGTTAATCAAAAGGTTGGAGGTTCGAGCCCTCGCGAAAGTGGTGTGTCTCTTTTTTTTCTTTGCGCTGATAGCTTTGGAGAAATGATCTGATGGTGGTTAGAGTGGAGCACGACTACTTCTGTGACGCAATTGGCTAGCGCGTTCGGCTGTTAATCAAAAGGTTGGAGGCTCGAGCCCTCCCGAGAGCGGTGTGTGTCTTTTTTTTCTTTGCGCTGATAGCTTTGGAGAAATGTTATGATGGTGGTGAGAGTGGAGCACGACTACTTCTGTGACGCAATTGGCAAGCGCGTTCGGCTGTTAATCAAAAGGTTGGACGTTCGAGCCCTCCCGAGAGCGGTGTGTTTCTTTTTTTTTTCTTTGCGCTGATAGCTTTGGAGAAATGTTCTGACGGTGGTGAGAGTGGCGCACGAGTGTTTCCGTGGCGCAATCTGCTTGTACGTCGGCTGTTAAGCAAAAAGTTGGAGGTTTGAGCCCTCCCAGGAGCAGTGTGTCGCTTTTTTCTTTGCGCTGATAGCCTTGGAAAAACGTTCTGACGGTGGTGAGAGTGGAGCACGACTGTCTTTGTTGCGCAATTCGCTAGCGCGTTGGGCTGTTAACCAAAAGGTTGGAGGATCGAGCCCTCGCGAGAGCGGTGTGTCTCTTTTTTTTCTTTGCGCTGATTGCTTTGGAGAAATGTTCTGATGGTGGTGAGATTGGAGCACGACTACTTCTGTGACGCAATTGGCTAGCGCGTTCGGCTGTTAATCAAAAGGTTGGAGGTTCGAGCCCTCGCGAGAGCAGTGTGTCTCTTTTTTTTCTTTGCGCTGATAGCTTGGGAGAAATGTTCTGATGGTGGTGAGAGTGGAGCACGACTACTTCTGTGACGCAATTGGCTAGCGCGTTCGGCTGTTAATCAAAAGGTTGGAGGTTCGAGCCCTCCCGAGAGCGGTGTGTCTCTTTTTTTTGCGCTGATAGCTTTGGAGAAATGTTCTGATGGTGGTGAGAGTGGAGCACGACTACTTCTGTGACGCAATTGGCTAGCGCGTTCGGCTATTAATCAAAAGGTTGGAGGTTCGAGCCCTCGCAAGAGCGGTGTGTCTCTTTTTTTTCTTTGCGCTGATAGCTTAGGAGAAATGTTCTGACGGTGGTGAGAGTGGAGCACGACTACTTCCGTGACGCAATTGGCTAGCGCGTTCGGCTGTTAATCAAAAGGTTGGAGGTTCGAGCCCTCGCGAGAGCGGTGTGTCTCTTTTTTTTCTTTGCGCTGATAGCTTTGGAGAAATGTTCTGATGGTGGTGAGAGTGGAGCCCGACTACTTCCGTGACGCAATTGGCTAGCGCGTTCGGCTGTTAATCAAAAGGTTGGAGGTTCGAGCCCTCCCAAAAGCGGCGTGTCTCTTTTTTTTCTTTGCGCTGATAGCTTTGGAGAAATGTTCTGATGGTGGTGAGAGTGGAGCACGACTACTTCTGTGACGCAATTGGCTAGCGCGTTCGGCTGTTAATCAAAAGGTTGGAGGTTCGAGCCTTCGCGAGAGCGGTGTGCCTTTTTTTTTCTTTGCGCTGATAGCTTGGGAGAAATGTTCTGACGGTGGTGAGAGTAGAGCACGACTACTTCCGTGACGCAATTGGCTAGCGCGTTCGGCTGTTAATCAAAAGGTTGGAGGTTCCAGCCCTCGCGAGAGCGGTGTGTGTCTTTTTTTTCTTTGCGCTGATAGCTTTGGAGAAATGTTGTGATGGTGGTGAGAGTGGAGCACGACTACTTCCGTGACGCAATTGGCTAGCGCGTTCGGCTGGTAATCAAAAGTTTGGAGGTTCGAGCCCTCCCGAGAGTCGTGTGTCTCTTTTTTTTCTTTGCGCTGATAGCTTTGGAGAAATGTTCTGATGGTGGTGAGAGTGGAGCACGACTACTTCTGTGACGCAATTGGCTAGCGCGTTCGGCTGTTAATCAAAAGTTTGGAGGCTCGAGCCCTCCCGAGAGCGGTGTGTCTCTTTTTTTTTCTTTGCGCTGATAGCTTTGGAGAAATGTTCTGATGGTGGTGAGAGTGGAGCACGACTACTTCTGTGAAGCAATTGGCTAGCGCGTTCGGCTGTTAATCAAAAGGTTGGAGGTTCGAGCCCTCGCGAGAGTGGTGTGTCTCTTTTTTTTCTTTGCGCTGATAGCTTTGGAGAAATGTTCTAATGGTGGTGAGAGTGGAGCACGACTACTTCTGTGACGCAATTGGCTAGCGCCTTCGGCTGTTAATCAAAAGGTTGGAGGTTCGAGCCCTCCCGAGAGCGGTGTGTTTCTTTTTTTTTCTTTGCGCTGATAGCGTTGGAGAAATGTTCTGACTGTGGTGAGAGTGGCGCACGAGTGTTTCCGTGGCGCAATCTGCTAGTGCGTCGGCTGTTAAGCAAAAGGTTGGAGGTTCGAGCCCTCCCAGGAGCAGTGTGTCGCTTTTTTTCTTTGCGCTGATAGCCTTGGAGAAACGTTCTGACGGTGGTGAGAGTGGAGAACGACTGTCTTTGTTGCGCAATTCGCTAGCGCGTTGGGCTGTTAACGAAAAGGTTGGAGGTTCGAACCTTCCCATGAGCGGTGTGTCTCTTTTCTTCTTTGCGCTGATACCTTTAGAAAAATGTTCTGATGGTGGTGAGAGTGGAGCACGACTACCTCCGTGACGCAATTGGCTAGCGCGTTCGGCTGTTAACCAAAAGGTTGGAGGATCGAGCCCTCGCGAGAGCCGTGTGTCTCTTTTTTTTCTTTGCGCTGATTGCTTTGGAGAAATGTTTTGATGGTGGTGAGAGTAGAGCACGACTACTTCTGTGACGAAATTGGCTAGCGCGTTCGGCTGTTAATCAAAAGGTTGGAGGTTCGAGCCCTCCCGAGAGCGGTGTGTCTCTTTTTTTCTTTGCGCTGATAGCTTTGGAGAAATGTTCTGATGGTGGTGAGAGTGGAGAGCGACTATTTCTGTGACGCAATTGGCTAGCGCGTTCGGCTGTTAATCAAAATGTTGGAGGTTCGAGCCCTCCCAAGAGCAGTGTGTCGCTTTTTTTCTTTGCGCTGGTAGCCTTGGAGAAACGTTCTGACGGGGGTGATAGTGGAGCACGACTGTCTCTGTTGCGCAATTGGCTAGCGCGTTGGGCTGTTAACGAAAAGGTAGGAGGTTCGAACCCTCCCATGAGCGGTGTCTCTTTTTTTTGCGCTGATAGCCTTGGAGAAACATTCTGATGGTGGAGAGAGTGGAGCACGACTGTCTCTGTTGCGCAATTGGCTAGCGCGTTGGGCTGTTAACGAAAAGGTTGGAGGTTCGCACCCTCCCATGAGCGGTGTGTCTCTTTTTTTCTTTGCACTGATACCTTTAGAAAAATTTTCTGATGGTGGTGAGAGTGGAGCACGACTACCTTCATGACGCAATTGGCTAGCGCGTTCGGCTGTTAACCAAAAGGTTGGAGGTTCGAGCCCTCGCGAGAGCGGTGTGTCTCTTTTTTTTTCTTTGCACTGATAGCTTTGGAGAAATGTTCTGATGGTGGTGAGAGTGGAGCACGACTACTTCTGTGACGCAATTGGCTAGCGCGTTCGGCTGTTAATCAAAAGGTTGGAGGTTCGAGCCCTCCCGAGAGCGGTGTGTCTCTTTTTTTTCTTTGCGCTGATAGCTTTGGAGAAATGTTCTGACGGTGGTGAGAGTGGAGCACGACTACTTCCGTGACGCAATTGGCTAGCGCTTTCGGCTGTTAATCAAAAGGTTGGAGGTTCGAGCCCTCCCGAGAGCGGTGTGTCTCTTTTTTTTCTTTGCGCTGATAGCTTAGGAGAAATGTTCTGATGGTGGTGAGAGTGGAGAGCGACTACTTCTGTGACGCAATTGGCTAGCGCGTTCGGCTGTTAATCAAAAGGTTGGAGGTTCGAGCCCTCGCGAGAGAGGTGTGTCTCTTTTTTACTTTGCGCTGAGAGCTTCGGAGAAATGTTCTGATGGTGGTGAGAGCGGAGCACGACTACTTCTGTGACGCAATTGGCTAGCGCGTTCGGCTGTTAATGAAAAGGTTGGAGGTTCGAGCCCTCCCGAGAGCGGTGTGTCTCTTTTTTTTTCTTTGCACTGATAGCTTTGGAGAAATGTTCTGACGGTGGTGAGAGTGGAGCACGACTACTTTCGTGACGCAATTGGCTAGCGCGTTCGGCTGTTAATCAAAAGGTTGGAGGTTCGAGCCCTCCCGAGAGCGGTGTGTCCCTTTTTTTTGCTTTGCGCTGATAGCTTTGGAGAAATGTTCTGACGGTGGTGAGAGTGAAGCACGACTACTTCCGTGACGCAATCTGCAAGTGCGTCGGCTGTTAAGCAAAAGGTTGGAGGTTCGAGCCCTCCCAAGAGCAGTGTGTCGCTTTTTTTCTTTGCGCTGATAGCCTTGGAGAAACGTTCTGACGGTGGTGAGAGTGGAGCGCGACTGTCTCTGTTGCGCAATTGGCTAGCGCGTTGGGCTGTTAACGAAAAGGTTGGAGGTTCGAGCCCTCCCGAGAGCGGTGTGTCTCTTTTTTTTCTTTGCGCTGATAGCTTTGGAGAAATGTTCTCATGGTGGTGAGAGTGGAGCACGACTACTTCTGTGACGCAATTGGCTAGCGCGTTCGGCTGTTAATCAAAAGGTTGGAGGTTCGAGCCCTCGCGAGAGTGGTGTGTCTCTTTTTTTTCTTTGCGCTGATAGCTTTGGAGAAATGTTCTGATGGTGGTGAGAGTGGAGCACGACTACTTCTGTGACGCAATTGGCTAGCGCGTTCGGCTGTTAATCAAAAGGTTGGAGGTTCGAGCCCTCCCGAGAGCGGCGTGTTTCTTTTTTTTTCTTTGCGCTGATAGCTTTGGAGAAATGTTCTGACTGTGGTGAGAGTGGCGCACGAGTGTTTCCGTGGCGCAATCTGCTAGTGCGTCGGCTGTTAAGCAAAAGGTTGGAGGTTCGAGCCCTCCCAGGAGCAGTGTGTCGCTTTTTTTCTTTGCGCTGATAGCCTTGGAGAAACGTTCTGACGGTGGTGAGAGTGGAGCACAACTGTCTTTGTTGCGCAATTCGCTAGCGCGTTGGGCTGTTAACGAAAAGGTTGGAGTTTCGAACCCTCCCATGAGCGGTGTGTCTCTTTTTTTCTTTGTGCTGATACCTTTAGAAAAATGTTCTGATGGTGGTGAGAGTGGAGCACGACTACCTCCGTGACGCAATTGGCTAGCGCGTTCGGCTGTTAACCAAAAGGTTGGAGGTTCGAGCCCTCGCGAGAGCGGTGTGTCTCTTTTTTTTCTTTGCACTGATAGCTTTGGAGAAATGTTCTGATGGTGGTGAGAGCGGAGCACGACTACTTCTGTGACGCAATTGGCTAGCGCGTTCGGCTGTTAACCAAAAGGTTGGAGGTTCGAGCCCTCGCGAGAGCGGTGTGTCTCTTTTTTTTCTTTGCACTGATAGCTTTGGAGAAATGTTCTGATGGTGGTGAGAGTGGAGCACGACTACTTCTGTGACGCAATTTGCTAGCGCGTTCGGCTGTTAATCAAAAGGTTGGAGGTTCGAGCCCTCCCGAGAGCAGTGTGTCTCTTTTTTTTTTCTTTACGCTGATAGCTTTGGAGAAATGTTCTGACGGTGGTGAGAGTGGAGCACGACTACTTCCGTGACGCAATTGGCTAGCGCGTTCGGCTGTTAATCAAAAGGTTGGAGGTTCGAGCCCTCCCGAGAGCGGTGTGTCTCTTTTTTTTCTTTGCGCTGATAGCTTAGGAGAAATGTTCTGACGGTGGTGAGAGTGGAGAGCGACTACTTCTGTGACGCAATTGGCTAGCGCGTTCGGCTGTTAATCAAAAGGTTGGAGGTTCGAGCCCTCGCGAGAGAGGTGTGTCTCTTTTTTACTTTGCGCTGAGAGCTTCGGAGAAATGTTCTGATGGTGGTGAGAGCGGAGCACGACTACTTCTGTGACGCAATTGGCTAGCGCGTTCGGCTGTTAATCAAAAGGTTGGAGGTTCGAGCCCTCCCGAGAGCGGTGTGTCTCTTTCTTTTCTTTGCACTGATAGCTTTGGAGAAATGTTCTGACGGTGGTGAGAGTGGAGCACGACTACTTTCGTGACGCAATTGGCTAGCGCGTTCGGCTGTTAATCAAAAGATTGGAGGTTCGAGCCCTCCCGAGAGCGGTGTGTCTCTTTTTTTTGCTTTGCGCTGATAGCTTTGGAGAAATGTTCTGACGGTGGTGAGAGTGAAGCACGACTACTTCCGTGACGCAATCTGCTAGTGCGTCGGCTGTTAAGCAAAAGGTTGGAGGTTCGAGCCCTCCCAAGAGCAGTGTGTCGCTTTTTTTCTTTGCCCTGATAGCCTTGGAGAAACGTTCTGACGGTGGTGAGAGTGGAGCGCGACTGTCTCTGTTGCGCAATTGGCTAGCGCGTTGGGCTGTTAACGAAAAGGTTGGAGGTTCGAGCCCTCCCGAGAGCGGTGTGTCTCTTTTTTTTCTTTGCGCTGATAGCTTTGGAGAAATGTTCTGATGGTGGTGAGAGTGGAGCACGACTACTTCTGTGACGCAATTGGCTAGCGCGTTCGGCTGTTAATCAAAAGGTTGGAGGTTCGAGCCCTCGCGAGAGAGGTGTGTCTCTTTTTTTTTCTTTGCGCTGATAGCTTTGGAGAAATGTTCTGATGGTGGTGAGAGCGCAGCACGACTACTTCTGTGACGCAATTGGCTAGCGCGTTCAGCTGTTAATCAAAAGGTTGGAGGTTCCAGCCCTCGCGAGAGCGGTGTGTCTCTTTTTTTTTCTTTGCACTGATAGCTTTGGAGAAATGTTCTGATGGTGGTGAGAGTGGAGCACGACTACTTCTGTGACGCAATTGGCTAGCGCGTTCGGCTGTTAATCAAAAGGTTGGAGGTTCGAGCCCTCCCAAGAGCGGTGTGTCTCTTTTTTTTCTTTGCACTGATAGCTTTGGAGAAATGTTCTGATGGTGGTGAGAGTGGAGCACGACTACTTCTGTGACGCAATCGGCTAGCGCGTTCGGCTGTTAATCAAAAGGTTGGAGGTTTGAGCCCTCGCGAGAGCGGTGTGTCTCTTTTTTTTTCTTTGCGCTGTTACCTTTGGAGAAATGTTCTGACGGTGGTGAGAGTGGAGCACGACTACTTCCGTGACGCAATTGGCTAGCGCGTTCGGCTGTTAATCAAAAGGTTGGAGGTTCGAGCCCTCGCGAGAGCGGTGTGTCTCTTTTTTTTCTTTGCGCTGATAGCTTTGGAGAAATGTTCTGATGGTGGTGAGAGTGGAGCACGACTACTTCCGTGACAAAACTGGCTAGCGCGTTCGGCTGTTAATCAAAAGGTTGGAGGTTCGAGCCCTCCCGAGAGCGGTGTGTCTCTTTTTTTCTTTGCGCTGATAGCTTTGTAAAATGTTCTGATGGTGGTGAGAGTGGAGCACGACTACTTCTGTGACGCAATTGGCTAGCGCGTTCGGCTGTTAATCAAAAGGTTGGAGGTTCGAGCCCTCCCGAGAGCGGTTTGTCTCTTTTTTTCTTTGCGCTGATAGCTTTGGAGAAATGTTCTGATGGTGGTGAGAGTGGAGCACGACTACTTCTGTGACGCAATTGGCTAGCGCGTTCGGCTGTTAATCAAAAGGTTGGAGGTTCGAGCCCTCCCGAGAGCGGTGTGTTTCTTTTTTTTTCTTTGCGCTGATAGCTTTGGAGAAATGTTCTGACTGTGGTGAGAGTGGCGCACGAGTGTTTCCGTGGCGCAATCTGCTAGTGCGTCGGCTGTTAAGCAAAAGGTTGGAGGTTCGAGCCCTCCCAGGAGCAGTGTGTCGCTTTTTTTCTTTGCGCTGATAGCCTTGGAGAAACGTTCTGACGGTGGTGAGAGTGGAGCACGACTGTCTTTGTTGCGCAATTCGCTAGCGCGTTGGGCTGTTAACGAAAAGGTTGGAGGTTCGAACCTTCCCATGAGCGGTGTGTCTCTTTTTTTCTTTGCGCTGATACCTTTAGAAAAATGTTCTGATGGTGGTGAGAGTGGAGCACGACTACCTCCGTGACGCAATTGGCTAGCGCGTTCGGCTGTTAACCAAAAGGTTGGAGGATCGAGCCCTCGCGAGAGCCGTGTGTCTCTTTTTTTTTGCGCTGATTGCTTTGGAGAAATGTTTTGATGGTGGTGAGAGTAGAGCACGACTACTTCTGTGACGAAATTGGCTAGCGCGTTCGGCTGTTAATCAAAAGGTTGGAGGTTTGAGCCCTCCCGAGAGCGGTGTGTCTCTTTTTTTCTTTGCGCTGATAGCTTTGGAGAAATGTTCTGATGGTGGTGAGAGTGGAGAGCGACTATTTCTGTGACGCAATTGGCTAGCGCGTTCGGCTGTTAATCAAAATGTTGGAGGTTCGAGCCCTCCCAAGAGCAGTGTGTCGCTTTTTTTCTTTGCGCTGGTAGCCTTGGAGAAACGTTCTGACGGGGGTGATAGTGGAGCACGACTGTCTCTGTTGCGCAATTGGCTAGCGCGTTGGGCTGTTAACGAAAAGGTAAGAGGTTCGAACCCTCCCATGAGCGGTGTCTCTTTTTTTTGCGCTGATAGCCTTGGAGAAACATTCTGATGGTGGAGAGAGTGGAGCACGACTGTCTCTGTTGCGCAATTGGCTAGCGCGTTGGGCTGTTAACGAAAAGGTTGGAGGTTCGCACCCTCCCATGAGCGGTGTGTCTCTTTTTTTCTTTGCGCTGATACCTTTAGAAAAATGTTCTGATGGTGGTGAGAGTGGAGCACGACTACCTTCATGACGCAATTGGCTAGCGCGTTCGGCTGTTAACCAAAAGGTTGGAGGTTCGAGCCCTCGCGAGAGCGGTGTGTCTCTTTTTTTTCTTTGCACTGATAGCTTTGGAGAAATGTTCTGATGGTGGTGAGAGTGGAGCACGACTACTTCTGTGACGCAATTGGCTAGCGCGTTCGGCTGTTAATCAAAAGGTTGGAGGTTCGAGCCCTCCCGAGAGCGGTGTGTCTCTTTTTTTTTCTTTGCGCTGATAGCTTTGGAGAAATGTTCTGACGGTGGTGAGAGTGGAGCACGACTACTTCCGTGACGCAATTGGCTAGCGCGTTCGGCTGTTAATCAAAAGGTTGGAGGTTCGAGCCCTCCCGAGAGCGGTGTGTCTCTTTTTTTTCTTTGCGCTGATAGCTTAGGAGAAATGTTCTGATGGTGGTGAGAGTGGAGAGCGACTACTTCTGTGACGCAATTGGCTAGCGCGTTCGGCTGTTAATCAAAAGGTTGGAGGTTCGAGCCCTCGCGAGAGAGGTGTGTCTCTTTTTTACTTTGCGCTGAGAGCTTCGGAGAAATGTTCTGATGGTGGTGAGAGCGGAGCACGACTACTTCTGTGACGCAATTGGCTAGCGCGTTCGGCTGTTAATCAAAAGGTTGGAGGTTCGAGCCCTCCCGAGAGCGGTGTGTCTCTTTTTTTTTCTTTGCACTGATAGCTTTGGAGAAATGTTCTGACGGTGGTGAGAGTGGAGCACGACTACTTTCGTGACGCAATTGGCTAGCGCGTTCGGCTGTTAATCAAAAGGTTGGAGGTTCGAGCCCTCCCGAGAGCGGTGTGTCCCTTTTTTTTGCTTTGCGCTGATAGCTTTGGAGAAATGTTCTGACGGTGGTGAGAGTGAAGCACGACTACTTCCGTGACGCAATCTGCAAGTGCGTCGGCTGTTAAGCAAAAGGTTGGAGGTTCGAGCCCTCCCAAGAGCAGTGTGTCGCTTTTTTTCTTTGCGCTGATAGCCTTGGAGAAACGTTCTGACGGTGGTGAGAGTGGAGCGCGACTGTCTCTGTTGCGCAATTGGCTAGCGCGTTGGTCTGTTAACGAAAAGGTTGGAGGTTCGAGCCCTCCCGAGAGCGGTGTGTCTCTTTTTTTTCTTTGCGCTGATAGCTTTGGAGAAATGTTCTGATGGTGGTGAGAGTGGAGCACGACTACTTCTGTGACGCAATTGGCTAGCGCGTTCGGCTGTTAATCAAAAGATTGGAGGTTCGAGCCCTCGCGAGAGAGGTGTGTCTCTTTTTTTTCTTTGCGCTGATAGCTTTGGAGAAATGTTCTGATGGTGGTGAGAGTGGAGCACGACTACTTCTGTGAAGCAATTGGCTAGCGCGTTCGGCTGTTAATCAAAAGGTTGGAGGTTCGAGCCCTCGCGAGAGTGGTGTGTCTCTTTTTTTTCTTTGCGCTGATAGCTTTGGAGAAATGTTCTGATGGTGGTGAGAGTGGAGCACGACTACTTCTGTGACGCAATTGGCTAGCGCGTTCGGCTGTTAATCAAAAGGTTGGAGGATCGAGCCCTCCCGAGAGCGGTGTGTTTCTTTTTTTTTCTTTGCGCTGATAGCTTTGGAGAAATGTTCTGACTGTGGTGAGAGTGGCGCACGAGTGTTTCCGTGGCGCAATCTGCTAGTGCGTCGGCTGTTAAGCAAAAGGTTGGAGGTTCGAGCCCTCCCAGGAGCAGTGTGTCGCTTTTTTTCTTTGCGCTGATAGCCTTGGAGAAACGTTCTGACGGTGGTGAGAGTGGAGCACGACTGTCTTTGTTGCGCAATTCGCTAGCGCGTTGGGCTGTTAACGAAAAGGTTGGAGTTTCGAACCCTCCCATGAGCGGTGTGTCTCTTTTTTTCTTTGTGCTGATACCTTTAGAAAAATGTTCTGATGGTGGTGAGAGTGGAGCACGACTACCTCCGTGACGGAATTGGCTAGCGCGTTCGGCTGTTAACCAAAAGGTTGGAGGTTCGAGCCCTCGCGAGAGCGGTGTGTCTCTTTTTTTTTTGCACTGATAGCTTTGGAGAAATGTTCTGATGGTGGTGAGAGCGGAGCACGACTACTTCTGTGACGCAATTGGCTAGCGCGTTCGGCTGTTAACCAAAAGGTTGGAGGTTCGAGCCCTCGCGAGAGCGGTGTGTCTCTTTTTTTTTCTTTGCACTGATAGCTTTGGAGAAATGTTCTGATGGTGGTGAGAGTGGAGCACGACTACTTCTGTGACGCAATTGGCTAGCGCGTTCGGCTGTTAATCAAAAGGTTGGAGGTTCGAGCCCTCCCGAGAGCGGTGTGTCTCTTTTTTTTTCTTTACGCTGATAGCTTTGGAGAAATGTTCTGACGGTGGTGAGAGTGGAGCACGACTACTTCCGTGACGCAATTGGCTAGCGCGTTCGGCTGTTAATCAAAAGGTTGGAGGTTCGAGCCCTCCCGAGAGCGGTGTGTCTCTTTTTTTTCTTTGCGCTGATAGCTTAGGAGAAATGTTCTGATGGTGGTGAGAGTGGAGAGCGACTACTTCTGTGACGCAATTGGCTAGCGCGTTCGGCTGTTAATCAAAAGGTTGGAGGTTCGAGCCCTCGCGAGAGAGGTGTGTCTCTTTTTTACTTTGCGCTGAGAGCTTCGGAGAAATGTTCTGATGGTGGTGAGAGCGGAGCACGACTACTTCTGTGACGCAATTGGCTAGCGCGTTCGGCTGTTAATCAAAAGGTTGGAGGTTCGAGCCCTCCCGAGAGCGGTGTGTCTCTTTCTTTTCTTTGCACTGATAGCTTTGGAGAAATGTTCTGACGGTGGTGAGAGTGGAGCACGACTACTTTCGTGACGCAATTGGCTAGCGCGTTCGGCTGTTAATCAAAAGATTGGAGGTTCGAGCCCTCCCGAGAGCGGTGTGTCTCTTTTTTTTGCTTTGCGCTGATAGCTTTGGAGAAATGTTCTGACGGTGGTGAGAGTGAAGCACGACTACTTCCGTGACGCAATCTTCTAGTGCGTCGGCTGTTAAGCAAAAGGTTGGAGGTTCGAGCCCTCCCAAGAGCAGTGTGTCGCTTTTTTTCTTTGCGCTGATAGCCTTGGAGACAACGTTCTGACGGTGGTGAGAGTGGAGCGCGACTGTCTCTGTTGCGCAATTGGCTAGCGCGTTGGGCTGTTAACGAAAAGGTTGGAGGTTCGAGCCCTCCCGAGAGCGGTGTGTCTCTTTTTTTTCTTTGCGCTGATAGCTTTGGAGAAATGTTCTGATGGTGGTGAGAGTGGAGCACGACTACTTCTGTGACGCAATTGGCTAGCGCGTTCGGCTGTTAATCAAAAGGTTGGAGGTTCGAGCCCTCGCGAGAGAGGTGTGTCTCTTTTTTTTCTTTGCGCTGATAGCTTTGGAGAAATGTTCTGATGGTGGTGAGAGCGCAGCACGACTACTTCTGTGACGCAATTGGCTAGCGCGTTCAGCTGTTAATCAAAAGGTTGGAGGTTCCAGCCCTCGCGAGAGCGGTGTGTCTCTTTTTTTTTCTTTGCACTGATAGCTTTGGAGAAATGTTCTGATGGTGGTGAGAGTGGAGCACGACTACTTCTGTGACGCAATTGGCTAGCGCGTTCGGCTGTTAATCAAAAGGTTGGAGGTTCGAGCCCTCCCAAGAGCGGTGTGTCTCTTTTTTTTCTTTGCACTGATAGCTTTGGAGAAATGTTCTGATGGTGGTGAGAGTGGAGCACGACTACTTCTGTGACGCAATCGGCTAGCGCGTTCGGCTGTTAATCAAAAGGTTGGAGGTTTGAGCCCTCGCGAGAGCGGTGTGTCTCTTTTTTTTTCTTTGCGCTGTTACCTTTGGAGAAATGTTCTGACGGTGGTGAGAGTGGAGCACGACTACTTCCGTGACGCAATTGGCTAGCGCGTTCGGCTGTTAATCAAAAGGTTGGAGGTTCGAGCCCTCGCGAGAGCGGTGTGTCTCTTTTTTTTCTTTGCGCTGATAGCTTTGGAGAAATGTTCTGATGGTGGTGAGAGTGGAGCACGACTGCTTCCGTGACAAAACTGGCTAGCGCGTTCGGCTGTTAATCAAAAGGTTGGAGGTTCGAGCCCTCCCGAGAGCGGTGTGTCTCTTTTTTTTCTTTGCGCTGATAGCTTTGTAGAAATGTTCTGATGGTGGTGAGAGTGGAGCACGACTACTTCTGTGACGCAATTGGCTAGCGCGTTCGGCTGTTAATCAAAAGGTTGGAGGTTCGAGCCCTCCCGAGAGCGGTTTGTCTCTTTTTTTCTTTGCGCTGATAGCTTTGGAGAAATGTTCTGATGGTGGTGAGAGTGGAGCATGACTACTTCTGTGACGCAATTGGCTAGCGCGTTCGGTTGTTAATCAAAAGGTTGGAGGTTCGAGCCCTCGCGAGAGCGGTGTGTCTCTTTTTTTCTTTGCGCTGATAGCTTTTGAGAAATGTTCTGACGGTGGTGAGAGTGGAGACCGACTACTTCCGTGACGCAATTGGCTAGCGCGTTCGGCTGTTAATCAAAAGGTTGGAGGTTCGAGCCCTCCCGAGAGCGGTGTGTCTTTTTTTTTCTTTGCGCTGATAGCTTTCGAGAAATGTTCTAATGGTGGTGAGAGTGGAGCACGACTACTTCTGTGACGCAATTGGCTAGCGCGTTCGGCTGTTAATCAAAAGGTTGGCGGTTCGAGCCCTCCCGAGAGCGGTGTGTCTCTTTTTTTTCTTTGCGCTGATAGCTTTGGAGAAATGTTCTGACGGTGGTGAGAGTGGAGCACGACTATTTCCGTGACGCAATCAGCTAGCGCGTTCGGCTGTTAAGCAAAAGGTTGGAGGTTCGAGCCCTCCCAGGAGCAGTGTGTCTCTTTTTTTTCTTTGCGCTGATAGCTTTGGAGAAATGTTTTGATGGTGGTGAGAGTGGAGCACGACTACTTCTGTGACGCAATAGGCTAGCGCGTTCGGCTGTTAATCAAAAGGTTGGAGGTTTGAGCCCTCGCGAGAGCGGTGTGCCTCTTTTTTTCTTTGCGCTGATAGCTTTGGAGAAATGTTCTGATGGTTGTGAGAGTGGATCACGACTACTTCTGTGACGCAATTGGCTAGCGCGTTCGGCTGTTAATCAGAAGGTTGAATGTTCGAGCCCTCCCGAGAGCGGTGTGTCTCTTATTTTCTTTGCGCTGATAGCTTTGGAGAAATGTTCTGATGGTGGTGAGAGTGGAGCACGACTACAACTGTGACGCAATTGGCTAGCGCGTTCGGCTGTTAATCAAAAGGTTGGAGGTTCGAGCCCTCGCGAGAGCGGTGTGTCTCTTTTTTTTCTTTGCGCTAATAGCTTTGGAGAAACGTTTTGATGGTGGTGAGAGTGGAGCACGACTACTTCTGTGACGCAATTGGCTAGCGCGTTCGGCTGTTAATCAAAAGGTTGGAGGTTCGAGCCCTCCCGAGAGCGGTGTGTCTCTTTTTTTTTCTTTGCGCTGATAGCTTTGGAGAAATGTTCTGACGGTGGTGAGAGTGGAGCACGACTACTTCCGTGACGCAATTGACTAGCGCGTTCGGCTGTTGATCAAAAGGTTGGATGTTCGAGCCCTCGCGAGAGCGGTGTGCCTCTTCTTTTTCTTTGCGCTGATAGCTTTGGAGAAATGTTCTGATGGTGGTGAGAGTGGAGCACGACTACTTCTGTGACGCAATTGGCTAGCGCGTTCGGCTGTTAATAAGAAGGTTGGATGTTCGAGCCCTCCCGAGAGCGGTGTGTCTCTTTTTTTTTCTTTGCGCTGATAGCTTTGGAGAAATGTTCTGACAGTGGTGAGAGTGGAGCACGACTACTTCTGTGACGCAATTGGCTAGCGCGTTCGGCTGTTAATCAAAAGGTTGGAGGTTCAAGCCCTCCCGAAAGCGGTGTGTCTCTTTTTTTTCTTTGCGCTGATAGCTTTGGAGAAATGTTCTGATGGTGGTGAGAGTGGAGCACGACTACCTCCGTGACGCAATTGGCTAGCGCGTTCGGCTGTTAACCAAAAGGTTGGAGGTTCGAGCCCTCGCGAGAGCGGTGTGTCTCTTTTTTTCTTTGCACTGATAGCTTTGGAGAAATGTTCTGATGGTGGTGAGAGTGGAGCACGACTACTTCCGTGATGCAATTGGCTAGCGCGTTCAGCTGTTAATCAAAAGGTTGGAGGTTTGAGCCCTCCCGAGAGCGGTGTGTCTCTTTTTTTTTCTTTGCGCTTATAGCTTTGGAGAAATGTTCTGATGGTGGTGAGAGTGGAGCACGACTACTTCCGTGACGCAATTGGCTAGCGCGTTCGGCTGTTAATCAAAAGGTTGGAGGTTCGAGCCCTCCCGAGAGCGGTGTGTCTCTTTTTTTTCTTTGCGCTGATAGCTTTGGAGAAATGTTCTGACGGTGGTGAGAGTGGAGCACGACTACTTCCGTGACGCAATTGGCTAGCGCGTTCGGCTGTTAATCAAAAGGTTGGAGGTTCGAGCCCTCGCGAGAGCGGTGTGTCTCTTTTTTTTCTTTGCGGTGATAGCTTTCGAGAAATGTTCTGATGGTGGTGAGAGTGGAGCACGAGTACTTCTGTGACGCAATGGGCTAGCGCGTTCGGCTGTTAGTCAAAAGGTTGGAGGTTCGAGACCTCGCGAGAGCGGTGTGTCTCTTTTTTTCTTTGCGCTGATAGCTTTGGAGAAATGTTCTGACGGTGGTGAGAGTGGAGCACGATTACTTCCGTGACGCAATTGGCTAGCGCGTTCGGCTGTTAATCAAAAGGTTGGAGGTTCGAGCCCTCGCGAGAGCGGTGTGTCTCTTTTTTTTCTTTGCGCTGATAGCTTTGGAGAAATGTTCTGATGGTGGTGAGAGTGGAGCACGACTACTTCCGTGACGCAATTGGCTAGCGCGTTCGGCTGTTAATCAAAAGGTTGGAGGTTCGAGCCCTCCCGAGAGTGGTGTGTCTCTTTTTTTTCTTTGCGCTGGTAGCTTTGGAGAAATGTTCTGATGGTGGTAAGATTGGAGCACGACTACTTCTGTGACGCAATTGGATAGCGCGTTCGGCTGTTAATCAAAAGGTTGGAGGTTCGAGCCCTCCCGAGAGCGGTGTGTCTCTTTTTTTTCTTTGCGCTGATAGCTTTGGCGAAATGTTCTGATGGTGGTGAGAATTGAGCACGACTACTTCTGTGACGCAATTGGCTAGCACGTTCGGCTGTTAATCAAAAGGTTGGAGGTTCGAGCCCTCGCGAGAGCGGTGTGTCTCTTTTTTCTCTTTGCGCTGATAGCATTGGAGAAACGTTTTGATGGTGGTGAGAGTGGAGCACGACTACTTCTGTGACGCAATTGGCTAGCACGTTCGGCTGTTAATCAAAAGGTTGGAGGTTCGAGCCCTCCCGAAAGCGGTGTGTCTCTTTTTTTTCTTTGCGCTGATAGCTTTGGAGAAATGTTCTGACGGTGGTGAGAGTGGAGCACGACTACTTCCGTGACGCAATTGGCTAGCGCGTTCGGCTGTTGATCAAAAGGTTGGATGTTCGAGCCCTCGCGAGAGCGGTGTGCCTGTTTTTTTTTCTTTGCGCTGATAGCTTTGGAGAAAAGTTCTGATGGTGGTGAGAGTGGAGCGCGACTACTTCTGTGACGCAATTGGCTTGCGCGTTCGGCTGTTAATCAGAAGGTTGGAGGTTCGAACCCTCCCGTGAGCGGTGTGTCTCTTTTTCTTTGCGCTGATACCTTTAGAAAAATGTTCTGATGGTGGTGAGAGTGGAGCACGACTAACTCCGTGACGCAATTGGCTAGCGCGTTCGGCTGTTAACCAAAAGGTTGGAGGTTCGAGCCCTCCCATGAGCGGTGTGTCTCTTTTTTTCTTTGCGCTGATAGCTTTGGAGAAATGTTCTGATGGTGGTGAGATTGGAGCACGACTACTTCTGTGACGCAATTGGCTAGCGCGTTCGGCTGTTAATCAAAAGGTTGGAGGTTCGAGCCCTCCCGAAAGCGGTGTGTCTCTTTTTTTTCTTTGCGCTGATAGCTTTGGCGAAATGTTCTGATGGTGGTGAGAGTGGAGCACGACTACTTCTGTGACGCAATTGGCTAGCGCGTTCGGCTGTTAATCAAAAGGTTGGAGGTTCGAGCCCTCGCGAGAGCGGTGTGTCTCTTTTTTTTCTTTGCGCTGATAGCTTTGGAGAAACGTTTTGATGGTGGTGAGAGTGGAGCACGACTACTTCTGTGACGCAATTGGCTAGCGCGTTCGGCTGTTAATCAAAAGGTTGGAGGTTCGAGCCCTCCCGAGAGCGGTGTGTCTCTTTTTTTTTCTTTGCGCTGATAGCTTTGGAGAAATGTTCTGACAGTGGTGAGAGTGGAGCACGACTACTTCCGTGACGCAATGGGCTAGCGCGTTCGGCTGTTGATCAAAAGGTTGGATGTTCGAGCCCTCGCAAGAGCGGTGTGCCTCTTTTTTTCTTTGCGCTGATAGCTTTGGAGAAATGTTCTGATGGTGGTGAGAGTGGAGCACGACTACTTCTGTGACGCAATTGGCTTGCGCGTTCGGCTGTTAATCAGAAGGTTAGAGGTTCGAACCCTCCCGTGAGCGGTGTGTTTCTTTTTTTCTTTGCGCTGATACCTTTAGAAAAATGTTCTGATGGTGGTGAGAGTGGAGCACGACTAACTCCGTGACGCAATTGGCTAGCGCGTTCGGCTGTTAACCAAAAGGTTGGAGGTTCGAGCCCTCCCATGAGCGGTGTGTCTCTTATTTCTTTGCGCTGATACCTTTAGAAAAATGTTCTGATGGTGGTGAGAGTGGAGCACGACTATCTCCGTGACGCAGTTGGCTAGCGCGTTCGGCTGTTAACCAAAAGGTTGGAGGTTCGAGCCCTGGCGAGGGCGGTGTGTCTCTTTTTTTTCTTTGCGCTGATTGCTTTGGAGAAATGTTCTGATGGTGGTGAGAGTGGAGCACGACTACTTCAGTGACGCAATTGGCTAGCGCGTTCGGCTGTTAATCAAAAGGTTGGAGGTTCGAGCCCTCCCGGGAGCAGTGTGTCTATTTTTTTTTTCTTTGCGCTGATAGCTTTGGAGAAATGTTCAGAAGGTGGTGAGAGTGGAGCACGACTACTTCCGTGACGCAATTGGCTAGCGCGTTCGGCTGTTAATCAAAAGGTTGGAGGTTCGAGCCCTCCCGAGAGCGGTGTGTCTCTTTTTTTTTTCTTTGCGCTGATAGCTTTGAAGAAATGTTCTGACGGTGGTGAGAGTGGAGCACGACTACTTCCGTGACGCAATTGGCTAGCGCGTTCGGCTGTTAATCAAAAGGTTGGAGGTTCGAGCCCTCCCATAAGCGGTGTGTCTCTTTTTTTCTTTGCGCTGATAGCTTTGGAGAAATGTTCTGATGGAGGTGAGAGTGGAGCACGACTACTTCCGTGACGCAATTGGCTAGCGCGTTCGGCTGTTAATCAAAAGATTGGAGGTTCGAGCCCTCCCGAGAGTGGTGTGTCTCTTTTTTTTTCTTTGCGCTGATAGCTTTGGGGAAATGTTCTGATGGTGGTGAGAGTAGAGCACGACTACTTCTGTGACGCAATTGGCTAGCGCGTTCGGCTGTTAATCAAAAGGTTGGAGGTTCGAGCCCTCCCGAGAGCGGTGTGTCTCTTTTTTTTCTTTGCGCTGATAGCTTTGGAGAAATGTTCTGATGGTGGTGAGAGTGGAGCACGACTACTTCTGTGACGCAATTGGCTAGCGCGTTCGGCTGTTATTCAAAAGGTTGGAGGTTCGAGCCCTAGCGAGAGCGGTGTGTCTCTTTTTTTTCTTTGCGCTGATAGCTTTGGAGAAACGTTTTGATGGTGGTGAGAGTGGAGCACGACTACTTCTGTGACGCAATTGGCTAGCGCGTTCGGCTGTTAATCAAAAGGTTGGAGGTTCGAGCCCTCCCGAGAGCGGTGTGTCTCTTTTTTTTTCTTTGCGCTGATAGCTTTGGAGAAATGTTCTGACGGTGGTGAGAGCGGAGCACGACTACTTCCGTGACGCAATTGGCTAGCGCGTTCGGCTGTTGATCAAAAGGTTGGATGTTCGAGCCCTCGCGAGAGCGGTGTGCCTCTTTTTCTTTGCGCTGATAGCTTTGGAGAAATGTTCTGACGGTGGTGAGAGTGGAGCACGACTACTTCCGTGACGCAATTGGCTAGCGCGTTCGGCTGTTGATCAAAAGGTTGGATGTTCGAGCCCTCGCGAGAGCGGTGTGCCTCTTTTTCTTTGCGCTGATAGCTTTGGAGAAATGTTCTGATGGTGGTGAGAGTGGAGCACGACTACTTCTGTGACGCAATTGGCTAGCGCGTTCGGCTGTTAATCAGAAGGTTGGATGTTCGAGCCCTCCCGAGAGCGGTGTGTCTCTTTTTTTTCTTTGCGCTGATAGCTTTGGAGAAATGTTCTGACGGTGGTGAGAGTGGAGCACGACTACTTCCGTGACGCAATTGGCTAGCGCGTTCGGCTGTTAATCGAAAGGTTGGAGGTTCGAGCCCTCCCGAAAGCGGTGTGTCTCTTTTTTTCTTTGCGCTGATAGCTTTGGAGAAATGTTCTGACGGTGGTGAGAGTGGAGCACGACTACTTCCGTGACGCAATTGGCTAGCGCGTTCGGCTGTTAATCAAAAGGTGGGAGGTTCGAGCCCTCCCGAGAGAGGTGTGTCTCTTTTTTTTTTCTTTGCGCTGATACTTTTAGAAAAATGTTCTGATGGTGGTGAGAGTGGAGCACGACTACCTCCGTGATGCAATTGGCTAGCGCGTTCGGCTGTTAACCAAAAGGTTGGAGGTTCGAGCCCTCGCGAGAGCGGTGTGTCTCGTTTTTTTCTTTGCACTGATAGCTTTGGAGAAATGTTCTGATGGTGGTGAGAGTGGAGCACGACTACTTCCGTGATGCAATTGGCTAGCGCGTTCAGCTGTTAATCAAAAGGTTGGAGGTTCGAGCCCTCCCGAGAGCGGTGTCTCTCTTTTTTTTCTTTGCGCTTATAGCTTTGGAGAAATGTTCTGATGGTGGTGAGAGTGGAGCACGACTACTTCCGTGACGCAATTGGCTAGCGCGTTCGGCTGTTAATCAAAAGGTTGGAGGTTCGAGCCCTCCCGAGAGCGGTGTGTCTCTTTTTTTTCTTTGCGCTGATAGCTTTGGAGAAATGTTCTGACGGTGGTGAGAGTGGAGCACGACTACTTCCGTGACGCAATTGGCTAGCGCGTTCGGCTATTAATCAAAAGGTTGGAGGTTCGAGCCCTCGCGAGAGCGGTGTGTCTCTTTTTTTTTCTTTGCGCTGATACCTTTGGAGAAATGTTCTGATGGTGGTGAGAGTGGAGCACGACTACTTCTGTGACGCAATTGGCTAGCGCGTTCTGCTGTTAATCAAAAGGTTCGAGGTTCGAGACCTCGCGAGAGCGGTGTGTCTCTTTTTTTTCTTTGCGCTGATAGCTTTGGAGAAATGTTCTGACGGTGCTGAGAGTGGAGCACGACTACTTCCGTGACGAAATTGGCTAGCGCGTTCGGCTGTTAATTAAAAAATTTGGAGGTTCGAGCCCTCGCGAGAGCGGTGTGTCTCTTTTTTTTCTTTCCGCTGATAGCTTTGGAGAAATGTTCTGATGGTGGTGAGAGTGGAGCACGACTACTTCCGTGACGCAATTGGCTAGCGCGTTCGGCTGTTAATCAAAAGGTTGGAGGTTCGAGCCCTCCCGAGAGTGGTGTGTCTCTTTTTTTTCTTTGCGCTGATAGCTTTGGAGAAATGTTCTGATGGTGGTGAGATGGGAGCACGACTACTTCTGTGACGCAATTGGCTAGCGCGTTCAGCTGTTAATCAAAAGGTTGGAGGTTCGAGCCCTCCCGAGAGCGGTGTGTCTCTTTTTTTTCTTTGCGCTGATAGCTTTGGAGAAATGTTCTGATGGTGGTGAGAGTGGAGCACGACTACTTCTGTGACGCAATTGGCTAGCGCGTTCGGCTGTTAATCAAAAGGTTGGAGGTTCGAGCCCTCGCGAGAGCGGTGTGCCTCTTTTTTATCTTTGCGCTGATAGCTTTGGAGAAATGTTCTGATGGTGGTGAGAGTGGAGCACGACTACTTCTGTGACGCAATTGGCTTGCGCGTTCGGCTGTTAATCAGAAGGTTGGATGTTCGAGCCCTCCCGAGAGCGGTGTGTCTCTTTTTTTTCTTTGCGCTGATAGCTTTGGAGAAATGTTCTGACGGTGGTGAGAGTGGAGCACGACTACTTCCGTGACGCAATTGGCTAGCGCGTTTGGCTGCTAATCAAAAGGTTGGAGGTTCGAGCCCTCCCGAAAGCGGTGTGTCTCTTTTTTTTCTTTGCGCTGATAGCTTTGGAGAAATGTTCTGACGGTGGTGAGAGTGGAGCACGACTACTTCCGTGACGCAATTGGCTAGCGCGTTCGGCTGGTAATCAAAAGGTGGGAGGTTCGAGCCCTCCCAAGAGAGGTGTGTCTCTTTTTTTTCTTTGCGCTGATAGCTTTGGAGAAATGTTCTAACGGTGGTGAGAGTGGAGCAGGACTGTCTCCGTGGCGCAATCTGCTAGTGCGTCGGCTGTTAAGCAAAAGGTTGGAGGTTCGAGCCCTCCCAAGAACAGTGTGTCGCTTTTTTTCTTTGCGCTGATAGCCTTGGAGAAACGTTCTGACGGTGTTGAGAGTGGAGCACGACTGTCTGTGTTGCGCAATTGGCTAGCGCGTTGGGCTGTTAACGAAAAGGTTGGAGGTTCGAACCCTCCCATGAGCGGTGTGTCTGTTTTTTTCTTTGCGCTGATACCTTTAGAAAAATGTTCTGATGGTGGGGAGAGTGGAGCACGACTACCTCCGTGACGCAATTGGCTAGCGCGTTCGGCTGTTAACCAAAAGGTTGGAGGTTCGAGCCCTCCCGTGAGCGGTGTGTCTCTTTTTTTCTTTGCGCTGATACCTTTAGAAAAATGTTCTGATGGTGGTGAGAGTGGAGCACGACTACCTCCGTGACGCAGTTGGCTAGCGCGTTCGGCTGTTAACCAAAAGGTTGGAGGTTCGAGCCCTCGCGAGGGCGGTGTGTCTCTTTTTTTTCTTTGCGCTGATTGCTTTGGAGAAATGTTCTGATGGTGGTGAGAGTGGAGCACGACTACTTCCGTGACGCAATTGGCTAGCGCGTTCGGCTGTTAATCAAAAGGTTGGAGGTTCGAGCCCTCCCGAGAGCGGTGTGTCTATTTTTTTTCTTTGCGCTGATAGCTTTGGAGAAATGTTCTGACGGTGGTGAGAGTAGAGCACGACTACTTCCGTGACGCAATTGGCTAGCGCGTTCGGCTGTTAATCAAAAGATTGGAGGTTCGAGCCCTCCCGAGAGCGGTGTGTCTCTTTTTTTTCTTTGCGCTGATAGCTTTGGAGATATGTTCTGACAGTGGTGAGAGTGGAGCACGACTACTTCCGTGACGCAATTGGCTAGCGCGTTCGGCTGTTAATCAAAAGGTTGGAAGTTCGAGCCCTCCCGAGAGCGGTGTGTCTCTTTTTTTTTCGTTGCGCTGATAGCTTTAGAGAAATGTTCTGACGGTGGTGAGAGTGGAGCACGACTACTTCCGTGACGCAATTGGCTAGCGCGTTCGGCTGTTAATCAAAAGGTTGGAGGTTCGAGCCCTCCCGAGAGCGGTGTGTTTCTTTTTTTTCTTTGCGCTGATAGCTTTGGAGAAATGTTCTGACTGTGGTGAGAGTGGCGCACGACTGTTTCCGTGGCGCAATCTGCTAGTGCGTCGGCTGTTAAGCAAAAGGTTGGAGGTTCGAGCCCTCCCGAGAGTCGTGTGTCTCTTTTTTTTCTTTGCGCTGATAGCTTTGGAGAAATGTTCTGATGGTGGTGAGAGTGGAGCACGTCTACTTCTGTGAAGCAATTGGCTAGCGCGTTCGGCTGTTAATCAAAAGGTTGGAGGTTCGAGCCCTCGCGAGAGTGGTGTGTCTCTTTTTTTTCTTTGCGCTGATAGCTTTGGAGAAATGTTCTGATGGTGGTGAGAGTGGAGCACGACTACTTCTGTGACGCAATTGGCTAGCGCGTTCGGCTGTTAATCAAAAGTTTGGAGGTTCGAGCCCTCCCGAGAGCGGTGTGTTTCTTTTTTTTTCTTTGCGCTGATAGCTTTGGAGAAATGTTCTGACTGTGGTGAGAGTGGCGCACGAGTGTTTCCGTGGCGCAATCTGCTAGTGCGTCGGCTGTTAAGCAAAAGGTTGGAGGTTCGAGCCCTCCCAGGAGCAGTGTGTCGCTTTTTTTCTTTGCGCTGATAGCCTTGGAGAAACGTTCTGACGGTGGTGAGAGTGGAGCACGACTGTCTTTGTTGCGCAATTCGCTAGCGCGTTGGGCTGTTAACGAAAAGGTTGGAGGTTCGAACCCTCCCATGAGCGGTGTGTCTCTTTTTTTCTTTGCGCTGATACCTTTAGAAAATTGTTCTGATGGTGGTGAGAGTGGAGCACGACTACCTCCGTGACGCAATTGGCTAGCGCGTTCGGCTGTTAACCAAAAGGTTGGAGGATCGAGCCCTCGCGAGAGCGGTGTGTCTCTTTTTTTTCTTTGCGCTGATTGCTTTGGATAAATGTTCTGATGGTGGTGAGAGTAGAGCACGACTACTTCTGTGACGAAATTGGCTAGCGCGTTCGGCTGTTAATCAAAAGGTTGGAGGTTCGAGCCCTCCCGAGAGCGGTGTGTCTCTTTTTTTTCTTTGCGCTGATAGCTTTGGAGAAATGTTCTGATGGTGGTGAGAGTGGAGAGCGACTATTTCTGTGACGCAATTGGCTAGCGCGTTCGGCTGTTAATCAAAATGTTGGAGGTTCGAGCCCTCCCAAGAGCAGTGTGTCGCTTTTTTTCTTTGCGCTGATAGCCTTGGAGAAACGTTCTGACGGGGGTGAGAGTGGAGCACGACTGTCTCTGTTGCGCAATTGGCTAGCGCGTTGGGCTGTTAACGAAAAGGTAGGAGGTTCGAACCCTCCCATGAGCGGTGTCTCTTTTTTTGCGCTGATAGCCTTGGAGAAACATTCTGATGGTGGAGAGAGTGGAGCACGACTGTCTCTGTTGCGCAATTGGCTAGCGCGTTGGGCTGTTAACGAAAAGGTTGGAGGTTCGAACCCTCCCATGAGCGGTGTGTCTCTTTTTTTCTTTGCGCTGATACCTTTAGAAAAATGTTCTGATGGTGGTGAGAGTGGAGCACGACTACCTCCATGACGCAATTGGCTAGCGCGTTCGGCTGTTAACCAAAAGGTTGGAGGTTCGATAACTCGCGAGAGTGGTGTGTCTCTTTTTTTTTCTTTGCGCTAATAGCTTTGGAGAAATGTTCTGACGGTGGTGAGAGTGGAGCACGACTACTTCCGTGACGCAATTGGCTAGCGCGTTCGGCTGTTAATCAAAAGGTTGGAGGTTCGAGCCCTCGCGAGAGTGGTGTGTCTCTTTTTTCTTTGCGCTGATAGCTTTGGAGAAATGTTCTGATGGTGGTGAGAGTGGAGCACGACTGCTTCCGTGACGCAATTGGCTAGCGCGTTCGGCTGTTAAGCAAAAGGTTGGAGGTTCGAGCCCTCCCGAGAGTGGTGTGTCTCTTTTTTTTTCTTTGCGCTGATAGCTTTGGAGAAATGTTCTGATGGTGGTGAGAGTGGAGCACGACTACTTCTGAAACGCAATTAGCTAGCGCGTTCGGCTGTTAATCAAAAGGTTGGAGGTTTGAGCCCTCGCGAGAGCGGTGTGTCTCTTTTTTTTCTTTGCGCTGATAGCTTTGGAGAAACGTTTTGATGGTGGTGAGAGTGGAGCACGACTACTTCTGTGACGCAATTGGCTAGCGCGTTCGGCTGTTAATCAAAAGGTTGGAGGTCCGAGCCCTCCCGAGAGCGGTGTCTCTTTTTTTTTCTTTGCGCTGATAGCTTTGGAGAAATGTTCTGATGGTTGTGAGAGTGGAGCACGACTACTTCTGTGACGAAATTGGCTAGCGCGTTCGGCTGTTAATCAAAAGGTTGGAGGTTCGAGCCCTCCCGAGAGCGGTGTGTCTCTTTTTTTTCTTTGCGCTGATAGCTTTGGAGAAATGTTCTAATGGTGGTGAGAGTGGAGAGCGACTATTTCTGTGACGCAATTGGCTAGCGCGTTCGGCTGTTAATCAAAATGTTGGAGGTTCGAGCCCTCCCAAGAGCAGTGTGTCGCTTTTTTTCTTTGCGCTGATAGCCTTGGAGAAACGTTCTGAGGGGAGTGAGAGTGGAGCACGACTGTCTCTGTTGCGCAATTGGCTAGCGCGTTGGGCTGTTAACGAAAAGGTAGGAGGTTCGAACCCTCCCATGAGCGGTGTCTCTTTTTTTGCGCTGATAGCCTTGGAGAAACATTCTGATGGTGGAGAGAGTGGAGCACGACTGTCTCTGTTGCGCAATTGGCTAGCGCGTTGGGCTGTTAACGAAAATGTTGGAGGTTCGAACCCTCCCATGAGCGGTGTGTCTCTTTTTTTCTTTGCGCTGATACCTTTAGAAAAATGTTCTGATGGTGGTGAGAGTGGAGCACGACTACCTCCATGACGCAATTGGCTAGCGCGTTCGGCTGTTAACCAAAAGGTTGGAGGTTCGAGCCCTCGCGAGAGCGGTGTGTCTCTTTTTTTTCTTTGCACTGGTAGCTTTGGAGAAATGTTCTGATGGTGGTGAGAGTGGAGCACGACTACTTCTGTGACGGAATTGGCTAGCGCGTTCGGCTGTTAATCAAAAGGGTTGAGGTTCGAGCCCTCCCGAGAGCGGTGTGTCTCTTTTTTTTCTTTGCGCTGATAGCTTTGGAGAAATGTTCTGACGGTGGTGAGAGTGGAGCACGACTACTTCCGTGACGCAATTGGCTAGCGCGTTCGGCTGTTAATCAAAAGGTTGGAGGTTCGAGCCCTCCCGAGAGCGGTGTGTCTCTTTTTTTTCTTTGCGCTGATAGCTTAGGAGAAATGTTCTGATGGTGGTGAGAGTGGAGAGCGACTACTTCTGTGACGCAATTGGCTAGCGCGTTCGGCTGTTAATCAAAAGGTTGGAGGTTCGAGCCCTCGCGAGAGAGGTGTGTCTCTTTTTTACTTTGCGCTGAGAGCTTCGGAGAAATGTTCTGATGGTGGTGAGAGCGGAGCACGACTACTTCTGTGACGCAATTGGCTAGCGCGTTCGGCTGTTAATCAAAAGGTTGGAGGTTCGAGCCCTCCCGAGAGCGGTGTGTCTCTTTTTTTTTCTTTGCACTGATAGCTTTGGAGAAATGTTCTGACGGTGGTGAGAGTGGAGCACGACTACTTCCGTGACGCAATTGGCTAGCGCGTTCGGCTGTTAATCAAAAGGTTGGAGGTTCGAGCCCTCCCGAGAGCGGTGTGTCTCTTTTTTTTTCTTTGCGCTGATAGCTTTGGAGAAATGTTCTGACGGTGGTGAGAGTGAAGCACGACTACTTCCGTGACGCAATCTGCTAGTGCGTCGGCTGTTAAGCAAAAGGTTGGAGGTTCGAGCCCTCCCAAGAGCAGTGTGTCGCTTTTTTTCTTTGCGCTGATAGCCTTGGAGAAACGTTCTGACGGTGGTGAGAGTGGAGCGCGACTGTCTCTGTTGCGCAATTGGCTAGCGCGTTGGGCTGTTAACGATAAGGTTGGAGGTTCGAGCCCTCCCGAGAGCGGTGTGTCTCTTTTTTTTCTTTGCGCTGATAGCTTTGGAGAAATGTTCTGATGGTGGTGAGAGTAGAGCACGACTACTTCTGTGACGCAATTGGCTAGCGCGTTCGGCTGTTAATCAAAAGGGTTGAGGTTCGAGCCCTCCCGAGAGCGGTGTGTCTCTTTTTTTTTCTTTGCGCTGATAGCTTTGGAGAAATGTTCTGACGGTGGTGAGAGTGGAGCACGACTACTTCCGTGACGCAATTGGCTAGCGCGTTCGGCTGTTAATCAAAAGGTTGGAGGTTCGAGCCCTCCCGAGAGCGGTGTGTCTCTTTTTTTTCTTTGCGCTGATAGCTTAGGAGAAATGTTCTGATGGTGGTGAGAGTGGAGAGCGACTACTTCTGTGACGCAATTGGCTAGCGCGTTCGGCTGTTAATCAAAAGGTTGGAGGTTCGAGCCCTCGCGAGAGAGGTGTGTCTCTTTTTTACTTTGCGCTGAGAGCTTCGGAGAAATGTTCTGATGGTGGTGAGAGCGGAGCACGACTACTTCTGTGACGCAATTGGCTAGCGCGTTCGGCTGTTAATCAAAAGGTTGGAGGTTCGAGCCCTCCCGAGAGCGGTGTGTCTCTTTTTTTTTCTTTGCACTGATAGCTTTGGAGAAATGTTCTGACGGTGGTGAGAGTGGAGCACGACTACTTCCGTGACGCAATTGGCTAGCGCGTTCGGCTGTTAATCAAAAGGTTGGAGGTTCGAGCCCTCCCGAGAGCGGTGTGTCTCTTTTTTTCTTTGCGCTGATAGCTTTGGAGAAATGTTCTGACGGTGGTGAGAGTGAAGCACGACTACTTCCGTGACGCAATCTGCTAGTGCGTCGGCTGTTAAGCAAAAGGTTGGAGGTTCGAGCCCTCCCAAGAGCAGTGTGTCGCTTTTTTTCTTTGCGCTGATAGCCTTGGAGAAACGTTCTGACGGTGGTGAGAGTGGAGCGCGACTGTCTCTGTTGCGCAATTGGCTAGCGCGTTGGGCTGTTAACGATAAGGTTGGAGGTTCGAGCCCTCCCGAGAGCGGTGTGTCTCTTTTTTTTCTTTGCGCTGATAGCTTTGGAGAAATGTTCTGATGGTGGTGAGAGTAGAGCACGACTACTTCTGTGACGCAATTGGCTAGCGCGTTCGGCTGTTAATCAAAAGGTTGGAGGTTCGAGCCCTCGCGAGAGAGGTGTGTCTCTTTTTTTTCTTTGCGCTGATAGCTTTGGAGAAATGTTCTGATGGTGGTGAGAGCGCAGCACGACTACTTCTGTGACGCAATTGGCTAGCGCGTTCAGCTGTTAATCAAAAGGTTGGAGGTTCCAGCCCTCGCGAGAGCGGTGTGTCTCTTTTTTTTCTTTGCACTGATAGCTTTAGAGAAATGTTCTGATGGTAGTGAGAGTGGAGCACGACTACTTCTGTGACGCGATTGGCTAGCGCGTTCGGCTGTTAATCAAAAGGTTGGAGGTTCGAGCCCTCCCAAGAGCGGTGTGTCTCTTTTTTTTCTTTGCGCTGATAGCTTTGGAGAAATGTTCTGATGGTGGTGAGAGTGGAGCACGACTACTTCTGTGACGCAATCGGCTAGCGCGTTCGGCTGTTAATCAAAAGGTTGGAGGTTTGAGCCCTCGCGAGAGCGGTGTGTCTCTTTTTTTTCTTTGCGCTGTTACCTTTGAAGAAATGTTCTGACGGTGGTGAGAGTGGAGCACGACTACTTCCGTGACGCAATTCTCTAGCGCGTTCGGCTGTTGATCAAAAGGTTGGAGGTTCGAGCCCTCGCGAGAGCGGTGTGTCTCTTTTTTTTCTTTGCGCTGATAGCTTTGGAGAAATGTTCTGATGGTGGTGAGAGTGGAGCACGACTACTTCCGTGACGCAATTGGCTAGCGCGTTCGGCTGTTAATCAAAAGGTTGGAGGTTCGAGCCCTCCCGAGAGCGGTGTGTCTCTTTTTTTTCTTTGCGCTGATAGCTTTGGAGAATCGTTCTGATGGTTGTGAGAGTGGAGCACGACTACTTCTGTGACGCAATTGGCTAGCGCGTTCGGCTGTTAATCAAAAGGTTGGAGGTTCGAGCCCTCCCGAGAGCGGTTTGTCTCTTTTTTTTCTTTGCGCTGATAGCTTTGGAGAAATGTTCTGATGGTGGTGAGAGTGGAGCATGACTACTTCTGTGACGCAATTGGCTAGCGCGTTCGGTTGTTAATCAAAAGGTTGGAGGTTCGAGCCCTCGCGAGAGCGGTGTGTCTCTTTTTTTTCTTTGCGCTGAAAGCTTTTGAGAAATGTTCTGACGGTGGTGAGAGTGGAGACCGACTACTTCCGTGACGCAATTGGCTAGCGCGTTCGGCTGTTAATCAAAAGGTTGGAGGTTCGAGCCCTCCCGAGATCGGTGTGTCTCTTTTTTTCTTTGCGCTGATAGCTTAGGAGAAATGTTCTGATGGTGGTGAGAGTGGAGAGCGACTACTTCTGTGACGCAATTGGCTAGCGCGTTCGGCTGTTAATCAAAAGGTTGGAGGTTCGAGCCCTCGCGAGAGAGGTGTGTCTCTTTTTTACTTTGCGCTGAGAGCTTCGGAGAAATGTTCTGATGGTGGTGAGAGCGGAGCACGACTACTTCTGTGACGCAATTGGCTAGCGCGTTCGGCTGTTAATCAAAAGGTTGGAGGTTCGAGCCCTCCCGAGAGCGGTGTGTCTCTTTTTTTTCTTTGCGCTGATAGCTTTGGAGAAATGTTCTGACGGAGATGAGAGTGAAGCACGACTACTTCCGTGACGCAATCTGCTAGTGCGTCGGCTGTTAAGCAAAAGGTTGGAGGTTCGAGCCCTCCCAAGAGCAGTGTGTCGCTTTTTTTCTTTGCGCTGATAGCCTTGGAGAAACGTTCTGACGGTGGTGAGAGTGGAGCGCGACTGTCTCTGTTGCGCAATTGGCTAGCGCGTTGGGCTGTTAACGATAAGGTTGGAGGTTCCAGCCCTCGCGAGAGCGGTGTGTCTCTTTTTTTTTTCTTTGCACTGATAGCTTTAGAGAAATGTTCTGATGGTGGTGAGAGTGGAGCACGACTACTTCTGTGACGCAATTGGCTAGCGCGTTCGGCTGTTAATCAAAAGGTTGGAGGTTCGAGCCCTCCCAAGAGCGGTGTGTCTCTTTTTTTTCTTTGCGCTGATAGCTTTGGAGAAATGTTCTGATGGTGGTGAGAGTGGAGCACGACTACTTCTGTGACGCAATCGGCTAGCGCGTTCGGCTGTTAATCAAAAGGTTGGAGGTTTGAGCCCTCGCGAGAGCGGTGTGTCTCTTTTTTTTTCTTTGCGCTGTTACCTTTGGAGAAATGTTCTGACGGTGGTGAGAGTGGAGCACGACTACTTCCGTGACGCAATTCTCTAGCGCGTTCGGCTGTTAATCAAAAGGTTGGAGGTTCGAGCCCTCGCGAGAGCGGTGTGTCTCTTTTTTTTCTTTGCGCTGATAGCTTTGGAGAAATGTTCTGATGGTGGTGAGAGTGGAGCACGACTACTTCCGTGACGCAATTGGCTAGCGCGTTCGGCTGTTAATCAAAAGGTTGGAGGTTCGAGCCCTCCCGAGAGCGGTGTGTCTCTTTTTTTTCTTTGCGCTGATAGCTTTGGAGAATCGTTCTGATGGTTGTGAGAGTGGAGCACGACTACTTCTGTGACGCAATTGGCTAGCGCGTTCGGCTGTTAATCAAAAGGTTGGAGGTTCGAGCCCTCCCGAGAGCGGTTTGTCTCTTTTTTTTCTTTGCGCTGATAGCTTTGGAGAAATGTTCTGATGGTGGTGAGAGTGGAGCATGACTACTTCTGTGACGCAATTGGCTAGCGCGTTCGGTTGTTAATCAAAAGGTTGGAGGTTCGAGCCCTCGCGAGAGCGGTGTGTCTCTTTTTTTTCTTTGCGCTGAAAGCTTTTGAGAAATGTTCTGACGGTGGTGAGAGTGGAGACCGACTACTTCCGTGACGCAATTGGCTAGCGCGTTCGGCTGTTAATCAAAAGGTTGGAGGTTCGAGCCCTCGCGAGAGAGGTGTGTCTCTTTTTTACTTTGCGCTGAGAGCTTCGGAGAAATGTTCTGATGGTGGTGAGAGCGGAGCACGACTACTTCTGTGACGCAATTGGCTAGCGCGTTCGGCTGTTAATCAAAAGGTTGGAGGTTCGAGCCCTCCCGAGAGCGGTGTGTCTCTTTTTTTTCTTTGCACTGATAGCTTTGGAGAAATGTTCTGACGGTGGTGAGAGTGGAGCACGACTACTTCCGTGACGCAATTGGCTAGCGCGTTCGGCTGTTAATCAAAAGGTTGGAGGTTCGAGCCCTCCCGAGAGCGGTGTGTCTCTTTTTTTTCTTTGCGCTGATAGCTTTGGAGAAATGTTCTGACGGTGGTGAGAGTGGAGCGCGACTGTCACTGTTGCGCAATTGGCTAGCGCGTTGGGCTGTTAACGATAAGGTTGGAGGTTCGAGCCCTCCCGAGAGCGGTGTGTCTCTTTTTTTTCTTTGCGCTGATAGCTTTGGAGAAATGTTCTGATGGTGGTGAGAGTAGAGCACGACTACTTCTGTGACGCAATTGGCTAGCGCGTTCGGCTGTTAATCAAAAGGTTGGAGGTTCGAGCCCTCGCGAGAGAGGTGTGTCTCTTTTTTTTCTTTGCGCTGATAGCTTTGGAGAAATGTTCTGATGGTGGTGAGAGCGCAGCACGACTACTTCTGTGACGCAATTGGCTAGCGCGTTCAGCTGTTAATCAAAAGGTTGGAGGTTCCAGCCCTCGCGAGAGCGGTGTGTCTCTTTTTTTTCTTTGCACTGATAGCTTTAGAGAAATGTTCTGATGGTGGTGAGAGTGGAGCACGACTACTTCTGTGACGCAATTGGCTAGCGCGTTCGGCTGTTAATCAAAAGGTTGGAGGTTCGAGCCCTCCCAAGAGCGGTGTGTCTCTTTTTTTTCTTTGCGCTGATAGCTTTGGAGAAATGTTCTGATGGTGGTGAGAGTGGAGCACGACTACTTCTGTGACGCAATCGGCTAGCGCGTTCGGCTGTTAATCAAAAGGTTGGAGGTTTGAGCCCTCGCGAGAGCGGTGTGTCTCTTTTTTTTTCTTTGCGCTGTTACCTTTGGAGAAATGTTCTGACGGTGGTGAGAGTGGAGCACGACTACTTCCGTGACGCAATTCTCTAGCGCGTTCGGCTGTTAATCAAAAGGTTGGAGGTTCGAGCCCTCGCGAGAGCGGTGTGTCTCTTTTTTTTCTTTGCGCTGATAGCTTTGGAGAAATGTTCTGATGGTGGTGAGAGTGGAGCACGACTACTTCCGTGACGCAATTGGCTAGCGCGTTCGGCTGTTAATCAAAAGGTTGGAGGTTCGAGCCCTCCCGAGAGCGGTGTGTCTCTTTTTTTTCTTTGCGCTGATAGCTTTGGAGAATCGTTCTGATGGTTGTGAGAGTGGAGCACGACTACTTCTGTGACGCAATTGGCTAGCGCGTTCGGCTGTTAATCAAAAGGTTGGAGGTTCGAGCCCTCCCGAGAGCGGTTTGTCTCTTTTTTTTTCTTTGCGCTGATAGCTTTGGAGAAATGTTCTGATGGTGGTGAGAGTGGAGCATGACTACTTCTGTGACGCAATTGGCTAGCGCGTTCGGTTGTTAATCAAAAGGTTGGAGGTTCGAGCCCTCGCGAGAGCGGTGTGTCTCTTTTTTTTCTTTGCGCTGAAAGCTTTTGAGAAATGTTCTGACGGTGGTGAGAGTGGAGACCGACTACTTCCGTGACGCAATTGGCTAGCGCGTTCGGCTGTTAATCAAAAGGTTGGAGGTTCGAGCCCTCGCGAGAGAGGTGTGTCTCTTTTTTACTTTGCGCTGAGAGCTTCGGAGAAATGTTCTGATGGTGGTGAGAGCGGAGCACGACTACTTCTGTGACGCAATTGGCTAGCGCGTTCGGCTGTTAATCAAAAGGTTGGAGGTTCGAGCCCTCCCGAGAGCGGTGTGTCTCTTTTTTTTCTTTGCACTGATAGCTTTGGAGAAATGTTCTGACGGTGGTGAGAGTGAAGCACGACTACTTCCGTGACGCAATCTGCTAGTGCGTCGGCTGTTAAGCAAAAGGTTGGAGGTTCGAGCCCTCCCAAGAGCAGTGTGTCGCTTTTTTTCTTTGCGCTGATAGCCTTGGAGAAACGTTCTGACGGTGGTGAGAGTGGAGCGCGACTGTCTCTGTTGCGCAATTGGCTAGCGCGTTGGGCTGTTAACGATAAGGTTGGAGGTTCGAGCCCTCCCGAGAGCGGTGTGTCTCTTTTTTTTCTTTGCGCTGATAGCTTTGGAGAAATGTTCTGATGGTGGTGAGAGTAGAGCACGACTACTTCTGTGACGCAATTGGCTAGCGCGTTCGGCTGTTAATCAAAAGGTTGGAGGTTCGAGCCCTCGCGAGAGAGGTGTGTCTCTTTTTTTTCTTTGCGCTGATAGCTTTGGAGAAATGTTCTGATGGTGGTGAGAGCGCAGCACGACTACTTCTGTGACGCAATTGGCTAGCGCGTTCAGCTGTTAATCAAAAGGTTGGAGGTTCCAGCCCTCGCGAGAGCGGTGTGTCTCTTTTTTTTCTTTGCACTGATAGCTTTAGAGAAATGTTCTGATGGTGGTGAGAGTGGAGCACGACTACTTCTGTGACGCAATTGGCTAGCGCGTTCGGCTGTTAATCAAAAGGTTGGAGGTTCGAGCCCTCCCAAGAGCGGTGTGTCTCTTTTTTTTCTTTGCGCTGATAGCTTTGGAGAAATGTTCTGATGGTGGTGAGAGTGGAGCACGACTACTTATGTGACGCAATCGGCTAGCGCGTTCGGCTGTTAATCAAAAGGTTGGAGGTTTGAGCCCTCGCGAGAGCGGTGTGTCTCTTTTTTTTTCTTTGCGCTGTTACCTTTGGAGAAATGTTCTGACGGTGGTGAGAGTGGAGCACGACTACTTCCGTGACGCAATTCTCTAGCGCGTTCGGCTGTTAATCAAAAGGTTGGAGGTTCGAGCCCTCGCGAGAGCGGTGTGTCTCTTTTTTTTCTTTGCGCTGATAGCTTTGGAGAAATGTTCTGATGGTGGTGAGAGTGGAGCACGACTACTTCCGTGACGCAATTGGCTAGCGCGTTCGGCTGTTAATCAAAAGGTTGGAGGTTCGAGCCCTCCCGAGAGCGGTGTGTCTCTTTTTTTTCTTTGCGCTGATAGCTTTGGAGAATCGTTCTGATGGTTGTGAGAGTGGAGCACGACTACTTCTGTGACGCAATTGGCTAGCGCGTTCGGCTGTTAATCAAAAGGTTGGAGGATCGAGCCCTCCCGAGAGCGGTTTGTCTATTTTTTTTCTTTGCGCTGATAGCTTTGGAGAAATGTTCTGATGGTGGTGAGAGTGGAGCATGACTACTTCTGTGACGCAATTGGCTAGCGCGTTCGGTTGTTAATCAAAAGGTTGGAGGTTCGAGCCCTCGCGAGAGCGGTGTGTCTCTTTTTTTTCTTTGCGCTGAAAGCTTTTGAGAAAGGTTCTGATGGTGGTGAGAGTGGAGACCGACTACTTCCGTGACGCAATTGGTTGCGCGTTCGGCTGTTAATCAAAAGGTTGGAGGTTCGAGCCCTCCCGAGAGCGGTGTGTCTCTTTTTTTCTTTGCGCTGATAGCTTTGGAGAAATGTTCTGATGGTGGTGAGAGTGGAGCACGACTACTTCTGTGACGCAATTGGCTAGCGCGTTCGGCTGTTAATCAAAAGGTTGGCGGTTCGAGCCCTCCCGAGAGCGGTGTGTCTCTTTTTTTTTCTTTGCGCTGATAGCTTTGGAGAAACGTTCTGACGGTGGTGAGAGTGGAGCACGACTATTTCCGTGACGCAATCAGCTAGCGCGTTCGGCTGTTAATCAAAAGGTTGGAGGTTCGAGCCCTCGCGAGAGCGGTGTGTCTCTTTTTTTTCTTTGCGCTGATATCTTTGGAGAAATGTTCTGATGGTGGTGAGAGTGGAGCACGACTACTTCTGTGACGCAATTGGCTAGCGCGTTCGGCTGTTAATCAAAAGGTTGGAGGTTCGAGCCCTGCCGAGAGCGGTGTGTCTCTTTTTTTTTTCTTTGCGCTGATAGCTTTGGAGAAATGTTCTGACGGTGGTGAGAGTGGAGCACGACTATTTCCGTGACGCAATCGGCTAGCGCGTTCGGCTGTTAATTAAAAGGTTGGAGGTTCGAGCCCTCGCGAGAGCGGTGTGTCTCTTTTTTTTCTTTGCGCTGATATCTTTGGAGAAATGTTCTGATGGTGGTGAGAGTGGAGCACGACTACTTCTGTGACGCAATTGGCTAGCGCGTTCGGCTGTTAATCAAAAGGTTGGAGGTTCGAGCCCTCCCGAGAGCGGTGTGTCTCTTTTTTTTCTTTGCGCTGATAGCTTTGGAGAAATTTTCTGATGGTGGTTAGAGTGGAGCATGACTACTTCTGTGACGCAATTGGCTAGCGCGTTTGGCTGTTAATCAAAAGGTTGGAGGTTCGAGCCCTCGCGAGAGCGGTGTGTCTCTTTTTTTTTCTTTGCACTGATAGCTTTGGAGAAATGTTCTGATGGTGGTGAGAGTGGAGCACGACTACTTCTGTGACGCAATTGGCTAGCACGTTCGGCTGTTAATCAAAAGGTTGGAGGTTCGAGCCCTCCCGAGAGCAGTGTGTCTCTTTTTTTTCTTTGCGCTGATAGCTTTGGAGAAATGTTCTGATGGTGGTGAGAGTGGAGCACGACTACTTCTGTGACGCAATTGGCTAGCGCGTTCGGCTGTTAATCAAAAGGTTGGAGGTTCGATAACTCGCGAGAGTGGTGTGTCTCTTTTTTTCCTTTGCGCTGATAGCTTTGGAGAAATGTTCTGACGGTGGTGAGAGTGGAGCACGACTACTTCCGTGACGCAATTGGCTAGCGCGTTCGGCTGTTAATCAAAAGGTTGGAGGTTCGAGCCCTCGCGAGAGTGGTGTGTCTCTTTTCTTTCTTTGCGCTGATAGCTTTGGAGAAATGTTCTGATGGTGGTGAGAGTGGAGCACGACTGCTTCCGTGACGCAATTGGCTAGCGCGTTCGGCTGTTAATCAAAAGGTTGGAGGTTCGAGCCCTCCCGAGAGTGGTGTGTCTCTTTTTTTTCTTTGCGCTGATAGCTTTGGAGAAATGTTCTGATGGTGGTGAGAGTGGAGCACGACTACTTCTGTGACGCAATTGGCTAGCGCGTTCAGCTGTTAATCAAAATGTTGGAGGTTCGAGCCCTCCCAAGAGCAGTGTGTCGCTTTTTTTCTTTGCGCTGATAGCCTTGCAGAAACGTTCTGACGGGGGTGAGAGTGGAGCACGACTGTCTCTGTTGCGCAATTGGCTAGCGCGTTGGGCTGTTAACGAAAAGGTAGGAGGTTCGAACCCTCCCATGAGCGGTGTCTCTTTTTTTGCGCTGATAGCCTTGGAGAAACATTCTGATGGTGGAGAGAGTGGAGCACGACTGTCTCTGTTGCGCAATTGGCTAGCGCGTTGGGCTGTTAACGAAAAGGTTGGAGGTTCGAACCCTCCCATGAGCGGTGTGTCTCTTTTTTTCTTTGCGCTGATTCCTTTAGAAAAATGTTCTGATGGTGGTGAGAGTGGAGCACGACTACCTCCATGACGCAATTGGCTAGCGCGTTCGGCTGTTAACCAAAAGGTTGGAGGTTCGAGCCCTCGCGAGAGTGGTGTGTCTCTTTTTTTTTCTTTGCACTGATAGCTTTGGAGAAATGTTCTGATGGTGGTGAGAGTGGAGCACGACTACTTCTGTGACGCAATTGGCTAGCGCGTTCGGCTGTTAATCAAAAGGTTGGAGGTTCGAGCCCTCCCGAGAGTGGTGTGTCTCTTTTTTTTTCTTTGCGCTGATAGTTTTGGAGAAATGTTCTGACGGTGGTGAGAGTGGAGCACGACTACTTCCGTGACGCAATTGGCTAGCGGGTTCGGCTGTTAATCAAAAGGTTGGAGGTTCGAGCCCTCCCGAGAGCGGTGTGTCTCTTTTTTTTCTTTGCGCTGATAGCTTAGGAGAAATGTTCTGATGGTGGTGAGAGTGGAGAGCGACTACTTCTGTGACGCAATTGGCTAGCGCGTTCGGCTGTTAATCAAAAGGTTGGAGGTTCGAGCCCTCGCGAGAGAGGTGTGTCTCTTTTTTACTTTGCGCTGAGAGCTTCGGAGAAATGTTCTGATGGTGGTGAGAGCGGAGCACGACTACTTCTGTGACGCAATTGGCTAGCGCGTTCGGCTGGTAATCAAAAGGTTGGAGGTTCGAGCCCTCCCGAGAGCGGTGTGTCTCTTTTTTTTTCTTTGCACTGATAGCTTTGGAGAAATGTTCTGACGGTGGTGAGAGTGGAGCACGACTACTTCCGTGACGCAATTGGCTAGCGCGTTCGGCTGTTAATCAAAAGGTTGGAGGTTCGAGCCCTCCCGAGAGCGGTGTGTCTCTTTTTTTTCTTTGCGCTGATAGCTTTGGAGAAATGTTCTGACGGTGGTGAGAGTGAAGCACGACTACTTCCGTGACGCAATCTGCTAGTGCGTCGGCTGTTAAGCAAAAGGTTGGAGGTTCGAGCCCTCCCAAGAGCAGTGTGTCGCTTTTTTTCTTTGCGCTGATAGCCTTGGAGAAACGTTCTGACGGTGGTGAGAGTGGAGCGCGGCTGTCTCTGTTGCGCAATTGGCTAGCGCGTTGGGCTGTTAACGATAAGGTTGGAGGTTCGAGCCCTCCCGAGAGCGGTGTGTCTCTTTTTTTTCTTTGCGCTGATAGCTTTGGAGAAATGTTCTGATGGTGGTGAGAGTAGAGCACGACTACTTCTGTGACGCAATTGGCTAGCGCGTTCGGCTGTTAATCAAAAGGTTGGAGGTTAGAGCCCTCGCGAGAGAGGTGTGTCTCTTTTTTTTCTTTGCGCTGATAGCTTTGGAGAAATGTTCTGATGGTGGTGAGAGCGCAGCACGACTACTTCTGTGACGCAATTGGCTAGCGCGTTCAGCTGTTAATCAAAAGGTTGGAGGTTCCAGCCCTCGCGAGAGCGGTGTGTCTCTTTTTTTTTCTTTGCACTGATAGCTTTAGAGAAATGTTCTGATGGTGGTGAGAGTGGAGCATGACTACTTCTGTGACGCAATTGGCTAGTGCGTTCGGCTGTTAATCAAAAGGCTGGAGGTTCGAGCCCTCCCAAGAGCGGTGTGTCTCTTTTTTTTCTTTGCGCTGATAGCTTTGGAGAAATGTTCTGATGGTGGTGAGAGTGGAGCACGACTACTTCTGTGACGCAATCGGCTAGCGCGTTCGGCTGTTAATCAAAAGGTTGGAGGTTTGAGCCCTCGCGAGAGCGGTGTGTCTCTTTTTTTTCTTTGCGCTGTTACCTTTGGAGAAATGTTCTGATGGTGGTGAGAATGGAGCACGACTACTTCCGTGACGCAATTGGCTAGCGCGTTCGGCTGTTAATCAAAAGGTTGGAGGTTCGAGCCCTCCCGAGAGCGGTGTGTCTCTTTTTTTCTTTGCGCTGATAGCTTTGGAGAAACGTTCTGATGGTGGTGAGAGTGGAGCACGACTACTTCTGTGACGCAATTGGCTAGCGCGTTCGGCTGTTAATCAAAAGGTTGGAGGTTCGAGCCCTCGCGAGAGCGGTGTGTCTCTTTTTTTTCTTTGCGCTGAAAGCTTTTGAGAAATGTTCTGACGGTGGTGAGAGTGGAGACCGACTACTTCCGTGACGCAATTGGTTGCGCGTTCGGCTGTTAATCAAAAGGTTGGAGGTTCGAGCCCTCGCGAGAGCGGTGTGTCTCTTTTTTTTCTTTGCGTTGTTACCTTTGGAGAAATGTTCTGACGGTGGTGAGAGTGGAGCACGACTACTTCCGTGACGCAATTGGCTAGCGCGTTCGGCTGTTAATCAAAAGGTTGGAGGTTCGAGCCCTCGCGAGAGCGGTGTGTCTCTTTTTTTTCTTTGCGCTGATAGCTTTGGAGAAATGTTCTGATGGTGGTGAGAGTGGAGCACGACTACTTCCGTGACGCAATTGGCTAGCGCGTTCGGCTGTTAATCAAAAGGTTGGAGGTTCGAGCCCTCCCGAGAGCGGTGTGTCTCTTTTTTTTCTTTGCGCTGATATCTTTGGAGAAATGTTCTGATGGTGGTGAGAGTGGAGCACGACTACTTCTGTGACGCAATTGGCTAGCGCGTTCGGCTGTTAATCAAAAGGTTGGAGGTTCGAGCCCTGCCGAGAGCGGTGTGTCTCTTTTTTTTTCTTTGCGCTGATAGCTTTAGAGAAATGTTCTGACGGTGGTGAGAGTGGAGCACGACTATTTCCGTGACGCAATCGGCTAGCGCGTTCGGCTGTTAATTAAAAGGTTGGAGGTTCGAGCCCTCGCGAGAGCGGTGTGTCTCTTTTTTTTCTTTGCGCTGATATCTTTGGAGAAATGTTCTGATGTTGGTGAGAGTGGAGCACGACTACTTCTGTGACGCAATTAGCTAGCGCGTTCGGCTGTTAATCAAAAGGTTGGAGGTTTGAGCCCTCGCGAGAGCGGTGTGTCTCTTTTTTTTCTTTGCGCTGATAGCTTTGGAGAAACGTTTTGATGGTGGTGAGAGTGGAGCACGACTAGTTCTGTGACGCAATTGGCTAGCGCGTTCGGCTGTTAATCAAAAGGTTGGAGGTCCGAGCCCTCCCGAGAGCGGTGTCTCTTTTTTTTTTCTTTGCGCTGATAGCTTTGGAGAAATGTTCTGACGGTGGTGAGAGTGGAGCACGACTACTTCCGTGACGCAATTGGCTAGCGCGTTCGGCTGTTGATCAAAAGGTTGGATGTTCGAGCCCTCGCGAGAGCGGTGTGCCTCTTTTTTTCTTTGCGCTGATAGCTTTGGAGAAATGTTCTGATGGTTGTGAGAGTGGAGCACGACTACTTCTGTGACGCAATTGGCTAGCGCGTTCGGCTGTTAATCAGAAGGTTGAATGTTCGAGCCCTCCCGAGAGCGGTGTGTCTCTTATTTTCTTTGCGCTGATAGCTTTGGAGAAATGTTCTGACTGTGGTGAGAGTGGAGCACGACTACTTCCGTGACGCAATTGGCTAGTGCGTTCGGCTGTTAATCAAAAGGTTGGAGGTTCGAGCCCTCCCGAGAGCGGTGTGTCTCTTTTTTTCTTTGCGCTGATAGCTTTGGAGAAATGTTCTGACGGTGGTGAGAGTGGAGCACGACTACTTCCGTGACGCAATTGGCTAGCGCGTTCGGCTGTTAATCAAAAGGTTGGAGGTTCGAGCCCTCCCGAGAGCGGTGTGTCTCTTTTTTTTCTTTGCGCTGATAGCTTTGGAGAAATGTTCTAACGGTGGTGAGAGTGGAGCAGGACTGTCTCCTGGCGCAATCTGCTAGTGCGTCGGCTGTTAAGCAAAAGGTTGGAGGTTCGAGCCCTCCCAAGAACAGTGTGTCGCTTTTTTTCTTTGCGCTGATAGCCTTGGAGAAACGTTCTGACGGTGTTGAGAGTGGAGCACGACTGTCTGTGTTGCGCAATTGGCTAGCGCGTTGGGCTGTTAACGAAAAGGTTGGAGGTTCGAACCCTCCCGTGAGCGGTGTGTCTCTTTTTTTCTTTGCGCTGATACCTTTAGAAAAATGTTCTGATGGTGGTGAGAGTGGAGCACGACTACCTCCGTGACGCAATTGGCTAGCGCGTTCGGCTGTTAACCAAAAAGTTGGAGGTTCAAGCCCTCCCATGAGCGGTGTGTCTCTTTTTTTCTTTGCGCTGATACCTTTAGAAAAATGTTCTGATGGTGGTGAGAGTGGAGCACGACTACTTCCGTGACGCAATTGGCTAGCGCGTTCGGCTGTTAATCAAAAGGTTGGAGGTTCGAGCCGTCCCGGGAGCGGTGTGTCTATTTTTTTTTCTTTGCGCTGATAGCTTTGGAGAAATGTTCTGATGGTGGTGAGAGTGGAGCGCGACTACTTCTGTGACGCAATTGGCTAGCGCGTTCGGCTGTTAATCAAAAGGTTGGAGGTTCGAGCCCTCGCGAGAGCAGTGTGTCTCTTTTTTTTCTTTGCGCTGATAGCTTTGGAGAAATGTTCTGACAGTGGTGAGAGTGGAGCACGACTACTTCCGTGACGCAATTGGCTAGCGCATTCGGCTGTTAATCAAAAGGTTGGAGGTTCGAGCCCTCGCGAGAGCGGTGTGTCTCTTTTTTTTCTTTGCGCTGATAGCTTTGGAGAAATGTTCTTATGGAGGTGAGAGTGGAGCACTACTACTTCCGTGACGCAATTGGCTAGCGCGTTCGGCTGTTAATCAAAATGTTGGAGGTTCGAGCCCTCCCGAGAGTGGTGTGTCTCTTTTTTTTTCTTTGCGCTGATAGCTTTGGGGAAATGTTCTGATGGTGGTGAGAGTGGAGCACGACTACTTCTGTGACGCAATTGGCTAGCGCGTTTGGCTGTTAATCAAAAGGTTGGAGGTTCGAGCCCTCCCGAGAGCGGTGTGTCTCTTTTTTTTTCTTTGCGCTGATAGCTTTGGAGAAATGTTCTGATGGTGGTGAGAGTGGAGCACGACTACAACTGTGACGCAATTGGCTAGCGCGTTCGGCTGTTAATCAAAAGGTTGGAGGTTCGAGCCCTCGCGAGAGCGGTGTGTCTCTTTTTTTCTTTGCGCTGATAGCTTTGGAGAAACGTTTTGATGGTGGTGAGAGTGGAGCACGACTACTTCTGTGACGCAATTGGCTAGCGCGTTCGGCTGTTAATCAAAAGGTTGGAGGCTCGAGCCCTCCCGAGTTGGTGTGTCTCTTTTTTGTTCTTTGCGCTGATAGCTTTGGAGAAATGTTCTGACGGTGGTGAGAGTGGAGCACGACTACTTCCATGACGCAATTGGCTAGCGCGTTCGGCTGTTGATCAAAAGGTTGGATGTTCGAGCCCTCGCGAGAGCGGTGTGCCTCTTCTTTTTCTTTGCGCTGATAGCTTTGGAGAAATGTTCTGATGGTGGTGAGAGTGGAGCACGACTACTTCTGTGACGCAATTGGCTAGCGCGTTCGGCTGTTAATAAGAAGGTTGGATGTTCGAGCCCTCCCGAGAGCGGTGTGTCTCTTTTTTTTCTTTGCGCTGATAGCTTTGGAGAAATGTTCTGACGGTGGTGAGAGTGGAGCACGACTACTTCCGTGACGCAATTGGCTAGCGCGTTCGGCTGTTAATCAAAAGGTTTGAGGTTCGAGCCCTCCCGAAATCGGTGTGTCTCTTTTTTTTCTTTGCGCTGATAGCTTTGGAGAAATGTTCTGACGGTGGTGAGAGTGGAGCACGACTACTTCCGTGACGCAATTGGCTAGCGCGTTCTGCTGTTAATCAAAAGGTGGGAGGTTCGAGCCCTCCCGAGAGAGGTGTGTCTCTTTTTTTTCTTTGCGCTGATACTTTTAGAAAAATGTTCTGATGGTGGTGAGAGTGGAGCACGACTACTTCCGTGATGCAATTGGCTAGCGCGTTCAGCTGTTAATCAAAAGGTTGGAGGTTCGAGCCCTCCCGAGAGCGGTGTGTCTCTTTTTTTTCTTTGCGCTTATAGCTTTGGAGAAATGTTCTGATGGTGGTGAGAGTGGAGCACGACTACTTCCGTGACGCAATTGGCTAGCGCGTTCGGCTGTTAATCAAAAGGTTGGAGGTTCGAGCCCTCCCGAGAGCGGTGTGTCTCTTTTTTTTCTTTGCGCTGATAGCTTTGGAGAAATGTTCTGACGGTGGTGAGAGTGGAGCACGACTACTTCCGTGACGCAATTGGCTAGCGCGTTCGGCTGTTAATCAAAAGGTTGGATGTTCGAGCCCTCGCGAGAGCGGTGTGTCTCTTTTTTTTCTTTGCGCTGATAGCTTTGGAGAAATGTTCTGATGGTGGTGAGAGTGGAGCACGACTACTTCTGTGACGCAATTGGCTAGCGCGTTCGGCTGTTAATCAAAAGGTTGGAGGTTCGAGACCTCGCGAGAGCGGTGTGTCTCTTTGTTTTTCTTTGCGCTGATAGCTTTGGAGAAATGTTCTGACGGTGGTGAGAGTGGAGCACGACTACTTCCGTGACGCAATTGGCTAGCGCGTTCGGCTGTTAATCAAAAGGTTGGAGGTTCGAGCCCTCGCGAGAGCGGTGTGTCTCTTTTTTTTTCTTTGCGCTGATAGCTTTGGAGAAATGTTCTGATGGTGGTGAGAGTGGAGCACGACTACTTCTGTGACGCAATTGGCTTGCGCGTTCGGCTGTTAATCAAAAGGTTGGAGGTTCGAGCCCTCCCGAGAGTGGTGTGTCTCTTTTTTTTCTTTGCGCTGATAGCTTTGGAGAAATGTTCTGACGGTGGTGAGAGTGGAGCACGACTACTTCCGTGACGCAATTGGCTAGCGCGGTCGGCTGTTGATCAAAAGGTTGGATGTTCGAGCCCTCGCGAGAGCGGTGTGCCTCTTTTTCTTTGCGCTGATAGCTTTGGAGAAATGTTCTGACGGTGGTGAGAGTGGAGCACGACTACTTCCGTGACGCAATTTGCTAGCGCGTTCGGCTGTTGATCAAAAGGTTGGATGTTCGAGCCCTCGCGAGAGCGGTGTGCCTCTTTTTCTTTGCGCTGATAGCTTTGGAGAAGTGTTCTGACGGTGGTGAGAGTGGAGCACGACTACTTCCGTGACGCAATTGGCTAGCGCGTTCGGCTGTTAATCGAAAGGTTGGAGGTTCGAGCCCTCCCGAAAGCGGTGTCTCTCTTTTTTTCTTTGCGCTGATACCTTTAGAAAAATGTTCTAATGGTGGTGAGATTGGAGCACGACTACTTCTGTGACGCATTTGGCTAGCGCGTTCGGCTGTTAATCAAAAGGCTGGAGGTTCGAGCCCTCCCGAGAGCGGTGTGTCTCTTTTTTTTCTTTGCGCTGATAGCTTTGGCGAAATGTTCTGATGGTGGTGAGAGTGGAGCACGACTACTTCTGTGACGCAATTGGCTAGCGCGTTCGGCTGTTAATCAAAAGGTTGGAGGTTCGAGCCCTCGCGAGAGTGGTGTGTCTCTTTTTTTCTTTGCGCTGATAGCTTTGGAGAAACGTTTTGATGGTGGTGAGAGTGGAGCACGACTACTTCCGTGACGCAATTGGCTAGCGCGTTCGGCTGTTGATCAAAAGGTTGGATGTTCGAGCCCTCGCGAGAGCGGTGTGCCTCTTTTTCTTTGCGCTGATAGCTTTGGAGAAATGTTCTGATGGTGTTGAGAGTGGAGCACGACTACTTCTGTGACGCAATTGGCTAGCGCGTTCGGCTGTTAATCAGAAGGTTGGATGTTCGAGCCCTCCCGAGAGCGGTGTGTCTTTTTTTTTCTTTGCGCTGATAGCTTTGGAGAAGTGTTCTGATGGTGGTGAGAGTGGAGCACGACTACTTCCGTGACGCAATTGGCTAGCGCGTTCGGCTGTTAATCAAAAGGTGGGAGGTTCGAGCCCTCCCGAGAGAGGTGTGTCTCTCTTTTTTTCTTTGCGCTGATACCTTTAGAAAAATGTTCTGATGGTGGTGAGATTGGAGCACGACTACTTCTGCGACGCAATTGGCTAGCGCGTTCGGCTGTTAATCAAAAGGCTGGAGGTTCGAGCCCTCCCGAGAGCGGTGTGTCTCTTTTTTTTCTTTGCGCTGATAGCTTTGGCGAAATGTTCTGATGGTGGTGAGAGTGGAGCACGACTACTTCTGTGACGCAATTGGCTAGCGCGTTCGGCTGTTAATCAAAAGGTTGGAGGTTCGAGCCCTCGCGAGAGTGGTGTGTCTCTTTTTTTCTTTGCGCTGATAGCTTTGGAGAAACGTTTTGATGGTGGTGAGAGTGGAGCACGACTACTTCTGTGACGCAATTGGCTAGCGCGTTCGGCTGTTAATCAAAAGGTTGGAGGTTCGAGCCCTCCCGAGAGCGGTGTGTCTCTTTTTTTTTCTTTGCGCTGATAGCTTTGGAGAAATGTTCTGATGGTGGTGAGAGTGGAGCACGACTACTTCTGTGACGCAATTGGCTAGCGCGTTCGGCTGTTAATAAGAAGGTTGGATGTTCGAGCCCTCCCGAGAGCGGTGTGTCTCTTTTTTTTCTTTGCGCTGATAGCTTTGGAGAAATGTTCTGACGGTGGTGAGAGTGGAGCACGACTACTTCCGTGACGCAATTGGCTAGCGCGTTCGGCTGTTAATCAAAAGGTTGGAGGTTCGAGCCCTCCCGAAATCGGTGTGTCTCTTTTTTTTCTTTGCGCTGATAGCTTTGGAGAAATGTTCTGACGGTGGTGAGAGTGGAGCACGACTACTTCCGTGACGCAATTGGCTAGCGCGTTCTGCTGTTAATCAAAAGGTGGGAGGTTCGAGCCCTCCCGAGAGAGGTGTGTCTCTTTTTTTTCTTTGCGCTGATACTTTTAGAAAAATGTTCTGATGGTGGTGAGAGTGGAGCACGACTACTTCCGTGACGCAATTGGCTAGCGCGTTCGGCTGTTAATCAAAAGGTTGGAGGTTCGAGCCCTCCCGAGAGCGGTGTGTCTCTTTTTTTTCTTTGCGCTGATAGCTTTGGAGAAATGTTCTGACGGTGGTGAGAGTGGAGCACGACTACTTCCGTGACGCAATTGGCTAGCGCGTTCGGCTGTTAATCAAAAGGTTGGATGTTCGAGACCTCGCGAGAGCGGTGTGTCTCTTTGTTTTTCTTTGCGCTGATAGCTTTGGAGAAATGTTCTGACGGTGGTGAGAGTGGAGCACGACTACTTCCGTGACGCAATTGGCTAGCGCGTTCGGCTGTTAATCAAAAGGTTGGAGGTTCGAGCCCTCGCGAGAGCGGTGTGTCTCTTTTTTTTCTTTGCGCTGATAGCTTTGGAGAAATGTTCTGATGGTGGTGAGAGTGGAGCACGACTACTTCTGTGACGCAATTGGCTAGCGCGTTCGGCTGTTAATCAAAAGGTTGGAGGTTCGAGACCTCGCGAGAGCGGTGTGTCTCTTTGTTTTTCTTTGCGCTGATAGCTTTGGAGAAATGTTCTGACGGTGGTGAGAGTGGAGCACGACTACTTCCGTGACGCAATTGGCTAGCGCGTTCGGCTGTTAATCAAAAGGTTGGAGGTTCGAGCCCTCGCGAGAGCGGTGTGTCTCTTTTTTTTTCTTTGCGCTGATAGCTTTGGAGAAATGTTCTGATGGTGGTGAGAGTGGAGCACGACTACTTCTGTGACGCAATTGGCTAGCGCGTTCGGCTGTTAATCAAAAGGTTGGAGGTTCGAGCCCTCCCGAGAGTGGTGTGTCTCTTTTTTTTCTTTGCGCTGATAGCTTTGGAGAAATGTTCTGACGGTGGTGAGAGTGGAGCACGACTACTTCCGTGACGCAATTGGCTAGCGCGTTCGGCTGTTGATCAAAAGGTTGGATGTTCGAGCCCTCGCGAGAGCGGTGTGTCTCTTTTTCTTTGCGCTGATAGCTTTGGAGAAATGTTCTGACGGTGGTGAGAGTGGAGCACGACTACTTCCGTGACGCAATTGGCTAGCGCGTTCGGCTGTTGATCAAAAGGTTGGATGTTCGAGCCCTCGCGAGAGCGGTGTGCCTCTTTTTCTTTGCGCTGATAGCTTTGGAGAAATGTTCTGATGGTGTTGAGAGTGGAGCACGACTACTTCTGTGACGCAATTGGCTAGCGCGTTCGGCTGTTAATCAGAAGGTTGGATGTTCGAGCCCTCCCGAGAGCGGTGTGTCTTTTTTTTTCTTTGCGCTGATAGCTTTGGAGAAGTGTTCTGACGGTGGTGAGAGTGGAGCACGACTACTTCCGTGACGCAATTGGCTAGCGCGTTCGGCTGTTAATCGAAAGGTTGGAGGTTCGAGCCCTCCCGAAAGCGGTGTCTCTCTTTTTTTCTTTGCGCTGATACCTTTAGAAAAATGTTCTGATGGTGGTGAGATTGGAGCACGACTACTTCTGTGACGCATTTGGCTAGCGCGTTCGGCTGTTAATCAAAAGGCTGGAGGTTCGAGCCCTCCCGAGAGCGGTGTGTCTCTTTTTTTTCTTTGCGCTGATAGCTTTGGCGAAATGTTCTGATGGTGGTGAGAGTGGAGCACGACTACTTCTGTGACGCAATTGGCTAGCGCGTTCGGCTGTTAATCAAAAGGTTGGAGGTTCGAGCCCTCGCGAGAGTGGTGTGTCTCTTTTTTTCTTTGCGCTGATAGCTTTGGAGAAACGTTTTGATGGTGGTGAGAGTGGAGCACGACTACTTCCGTGACGCAATTGGCTAGCGCGTTCGGCTGTTGATCAAAAGGTTGGATGTTCGAGCCCTCGCGAGAGCGGTGTGCCTCTTTTTCTTTGCGCTGATAGCTTTGGAGAAATGTTCTGATGGTGTTGAGAGTGGAGCATGACTACTTCTGTGACGCAATTGGCTAGCGCGTTCGGCTGTTAATCAGAAGGTTGGTTGTTCGAGCCCTCCCGAGAGCGGTGTGTCTTTTTTTTTCTTTGCGCTGATAGCTTTGGAGAAGTGTTCTGACGGTGGTGAGAGTGGAGCACGACTACTTCCGTGACGCAATTGGCTAGCGCGTTCGGCTGTTAATCAAAAGGTGGGAGGTTCGAGCCCTCCCGAGAGAGGTGTGTCTCTCTTTTTTTCTTTGCGCTGATACCTTTAGAAAAATGTTCTGATGGTGGTGAGATTGGAGCACGACTACTTCTGCGACGCAATTGGCTAGCGCGTTCGGCTGTTAATCAAAAGGCTGGAGGTTCGAGCCCTCCCGAGAGCGGTGTGTCTCTTTTTTTTCTTTGCGCTGATAGCTTTGGCGAAATGTTCTGATGGTGGTGAGAGTGGAGCACGACTACTTCTGTGACGCAATTGGCTAGCGCGTTCGGCTGTTAATCAAAAGGTTGGAGGTTCGAGCCCTCGCGAGAGTGGTGTGTCTCTTTTTTTCTTTGCGCTGATAGCTTTGGAGAAACGTTTTGATGGTGGTGAGAGTGGAGCACGACTACTTCTGTGACGCAATTGGCTAGCGCGTTCGGCTGTTAATCAAAAGGTTGGAGGTTCGAGCCCTCCCGAGAGCGGTGTGTCTCTTTTTTTTTCTTTGCGCTGATAGCTTTGGAGAAATGTTCTGACGGTGGTGAGAGTGGAGCACGACTACTTCCGTGACGCAATGGGCTAGCGCGTTTGGCTGTTGATCAAAAGGTTGGATGTTCGAGCCCTCGCGAGAGCGGTGTGCCTCTTTTTTTCTTTGCGCTGATAGCTTTGGAGAAATGTTCTGATGGTGGTGAGAGTGGAGCACGACTACTTCTGTGACGCAATTGGCTTGCGCGTTCGGCTAATAATCAGAAGGTTGGAGGTTCGAACCCTCCCGTGAGCGGTGTGTCTCTTTTTTTCTTTGCGCTGATACCTTTAGAAAAATGTTCTGATGGTGGTGAGAGTGGAGCACGATTAACTCCGTGACGCAATTGGCTAGCGCGTTCGGCTGTTAACCAAAAGGTTGGAGGTTCGAGCCCTCCCATCAGCGGTGTGTCTCTTTTTTTCTTTGCGCTGATACCTTTAGAAAAATGTTCTGATGGTGGTGAGAGTGGAGCACGACTATCTCCGTGACGCAGTTGGCTAGCGCGTTCGGCTGTTAATCAAAAGGTTGGAGGTTCGAGACCTCGCGAGAGCGGTGTGTCTCTTTTTTTTCTTTGCGCTGATAGCTTTGGAGAAATGTTCTGACGGTGGTGAGAGTGGAGCACGACTACTTCCGTGACGCAATTGGCTAGCGCGTTCGGCTGTTAATCAAAAGGTTGGAGGTTCGAGCCCTCGCGAGAGCGGTGTGTCTCTTTTTTTTTCTTTGCGCTGATAGCTTTGGAGAAATGTTCTGATGGTGGTGAGAGTGGAGCACGACTACTTCCGTGACGCAATTGGCTAGCGCGTTCGGCTGTTAATCAAAAGGTTGGAGGTTCGAGCCCTCCCGAGAGTGGTGTGTCTCTTTTTTTTCTTTGCGATGATAGCTTTGGAGAAATGTTCTGATGGTGGTGAGATTGGAGCACGACTACTTCTGTGACGCAATTGGCAAGCGCGTTCGGCTGTTAATCAAAAGGTTGGAGGTTCGAGCCCTCCCGAGAGCGGTGTGTCTCTTTTTTTTCTTTGCGCTGTTAGCTTTGGCGAAATGTTCTGATGGTGGTGAGAGTGGAGCACGACTACTTCTGTGACGCAATTGGCTAGCACGTTCGGCTGTTAATCAAAAGGTTGGAGGTTCGAGCCCTCGCGAGAGCGGTGTGTCTCTTTTTTTTCTTTGCGCTGATAGCTTTGGAGAAACGTTTTGATGGTGGTGAGAGTGGAGCACGACTACTTCTGTGACGCAATTGGCTAGCGCGTTCGGCTGTTAATCAAAAGGTTGGAGGTTCGAGCCCTCCCGAGAGCGGTGTGTCTCTTTTTTTTCTTTGCGCTTATAGCTTTGGAGAAATGTTCTGACGGTGGTGAGAGTGGAGCACGACTACTTCCGTGACGCAATGGGCTAGCGGGTTCGGCTGTTGATCAAAAGGTTGGATGTTCGAGCCCTCGCGAGAGCGGTGTGCCTCTTTTTTTTCTTTGCGCTGATAGCTTTGGAGAAATGTTCTGATGGTGGTGAGAGTGGAGCACGACTACTTCTGTGACGCAATTGGCTAGCGCGTTCGGCTGTTAATCAAAAGGTTGGAGGTTCGAGCCCTCCCGAGAGTGGTGTGTCTCTTTTTTTTCTTTGCGCTGATAGCTTTGGAGAAATGTTCTGACGGTGGTGAGAGTGGAGCACGACTACTTCCGTGACGCAATTGGCTAGCGCGTTCGGCTGTTGATCAAAAGGTTGGATGTTCGAGCCCTCGCGAGAGCGGTGTGCCTCTTTTTCTTTGCGCTGATAGCTTTGGAGAAATGTTCTGACGGTGGTGAGAGTGGAGCACGACTACTTCCGTGACGCAATTGGCTAGCGCGTTCGGCTGTTGATCAAAAGGTTGGATGTTCGAGCCCTCGCGAGAGCGGTGTGCCTCTTTTTTTTTGCGCTGATAGCTTTGGAGAAATGTTCTGATGGTGGTGAGAGTGGAGCACGACTACTTCTGTGACGCAATTGGCTAGCGCGTTCGGCTGTTAATCAGAAGGCTGGATGTTCGAGCCCTCCCGAGAGCGGTGTGTCTCTTTTTTTTTCTTTGCGCTGATAGCTTTGGAGAAATGTTCTGACGGTGGTGAGAGTGGAGCACGACTACTTCCGTGACGCAATTGGCTAGCGCGTTCGGCTGTTAATCGAAAGGTTGGAGGTTCGAGCCCTCCCGAAAGTGGTGTGTCTCTTTCTTTTTTTCTTTGCGCTGATAGCTTTGGAGAAATGTTCTGACGGTGGTGAGAGTGGAGCACGACTACTTCCGTGACGCAATTGGCTAGCGCGTTCGGCTGTTAATCAAAAGGTGGGAGGTTCGAGCCCTCCCGAGAGAGGTGTGTCTCTCTTTTTTTCTTTGCGCTGATACCTTTAGAAAAATGTTCTGATGGTGGTGAGATTGGAGCACGACTACTTCTGTGACGCAATTGGCTAGCGCGTTCGGCTGTTAATCAAAAGGTTGGAGGTTCGAGCCCTCCCGAGAGCGGTGTGTCTCTTTTTTTTCTTTGCGCTGATAGCTTTGGCGAAATGTTCTGATGGTGGTGAGAGTGGAGCACGACTACTTCTGTGACGCAATTGGCTAGCGCGTTCGGCTGTTAATCAAAAGGTTGGAGGTTCGAGCCCTCGCGAGAGTGGTGTGTCTCTTTTTTTCTTTGCGCTGATAGCTTTGGAGAAACGTTTTGATGGTGGTGAGAGTGGAGCACGACTACTTCTGTGACGCAATTGGCTAGCGCGTTCGGCTGTTAATCAAAAGGTTGGAGGTTCGAGCCCTCCCGAGAGCGGTGTGTCTCTTTTTTTTTTCTTTGCGCTGATAGCTTTGGAGAAATGTTCTGACGGTGGTGAGAGTGGAGCACGACTACTTCCGTGACGCAATGGGCTAGCGCATTTGGCTGTTGATCAAAAGGTTGGATGTTCGAGCCCTCGCGAGAGCGGTGTGCCTCTTTTTTTCTTTGCGCTGATAGCTTTGGAGAAATGTTCTGATGGTGGTGAGAGTGGAGCACGACTACTTCTGTGACGCAATTGGCTTGCGCGTTCGGCTAATAATCAGAAGGTTGGAGGTTCGAACCCTCCCGTGAGCGGTGTGTCTCTTTTTTTCTTTGCGCTGATACCTTTAGAAAAATGTTCTGATGGTGGTGAGAGTGGAGCACGACTAACTCCGTGACGCAATTGGCTAGCGCGTTCGGCTGTTAACCAAAAGGTAGGAGGTTCGAGCCCTCCCATCAGCGGTGTGTCTCTTTTTTTCTTTGCGCTGATACCTTTAGAAAAATGTTCTGATGGTGGTGAGAGTGGAGCACGACTACTTCCGTGACGCAATTGGCTAGCGCGTTCGGCTGTTAATCAAAAGGTTGGAGGTTCGAGCCCTCCCGAGAGTGGTGTGTCTCTTTTTTTTCTTTGCGCTGATAGCTTTGGAGAAATGTTCTGACGGTGGTGAGAGTGGAGCACGCCTACTTCCGTGACGCAATTGGCTAGCGCGTTCGGCTGTTAATCAAAAGGTTGGAGGTTCGAGCCCTCGCGAGAGCGGTGTGTCTCTTTTTTTTCTTTGCGCTGATAGCTTTGGAGAAATGTTCTGATGGTGGTGAGAGTGGAGCACGACTACTTCCGTGACGCAATTGGCTAGCGCGTTCGGCTGTTAATCAAAAGGTTGGAGGTTCGAGCCCTCCCGAGAGTGGTGTGTCTCTTTTTTTTCTTTGCGCTGATAGCTTTGGAGAAATGTTCTGATGGTGGTGAGATTGGAGCACGACTACTTCTGTGACGCAATTGGCTAGCGCGTTCGGCTGTTAATCAAAAGGTTGGAGGTTCGAGCCCTCCCGAGAGCGGTGTGTCTCTTTTTTTTCTTTGCGCTGATAGCTTTGGCGAAATGTTCTGATGGTGGTGAGAGTGGAGCACGACTATTTCTGTGACGCAATTGGCTAGCACGTTCGGCTGATAATCAAAATGTTGGAGGTTCGAGCCCTCGCGAGAGCGGTGTGTCTCTTTTTTTTCTTTGCGCTGATAGCTTTGGAGAAACGTTTTGATGGTGGTGAGACTGGAGCACGACTACTTCTGTGACGCAATTGGCTAGCGCGTTCGGCTGTTAATAAGAAGGTTGGATGTTCGAGCCCTCCCGAGAGCGGTGTGTCTCTTTTTTTTCTTTGCGCTGATAGCTTTGGAGAAATGTTCTGACGGTGGTGAGAGTGGAGCACGACTACTTCCGTGACGCAATTGGCTAGCGCGTTCGGCTGTTAATCAAAAGGTTGGAGGTTCGAGCCCTCCCGAAATCGGTGTGTCTCTTTTTTTTATTTGCGCTGATAGCTTTGGAGAAATGTTCTGACGGTGGTGAGAGTGGAGCACGACTACTTCCGTGACGCAATTGGCTAGCGCGTTCTGCTGTTAATCAAAAGGTGGGAGGTTCGAGCCCTCCCGAGAGAGGTGTGTCTCTTTTTTTTCTTTGCGCTGATACTTTTAGAAAAATGTTCTGATGGTGGTGAGAGTGGAGCACGACTACTTCCGTGACGCAATTGGCTAGCGCGTTCGGCTGTTAATCAAAAGGTTGGAGGTTCGAGCCCTCCCGAGAGCGGTGTGTCTCTTTTTTTTCTTTGCGCTGATAGCTTTGGAGAAATGTTCTGACGGTGGTGAGAGTGGAGCACGACTACTTCCGTGACGCAATTGGCTAGCGCGTTCGGCTGTTAATCAAAAGGTTGGATGTTCGAGACCTCGCGAGAGCGGTGTGTCTCTTTGTTTTTCTTTGCGCTGATAGCTTTGGAGAAATGTTCTGACGGTGGTGAGAGTGGAGCACGACTACTTCCGTGACGCAATTGGCTAGCGCGTTCGGCTGTTAATCAAAAGGTTGGAGGTTCGAGCCCTCGCGAGAGCGGTGTGTCTCTTTTTTTTCTTTGCGCTGATAGCTTTGGAGAAATGTTCTGGTGGTGGTGAGAGTGGAGCACGACTACTTCTGTGACGCAATTGGCTAGCGCGTTCGGCTGTTAATCAAAAGGTTGGAGGTTCGAGACCTCGCGAGAGCGGTGTGTCTCTTTGTTTTTCTTTGCGCTGATAGCTTTGGAGAAATGTTCTGACGGTGGTGAGAGTGGAGCACGACTACTTCCGTGACGCAATTGGCTAGCGCGTTCGGCTGTTAATCAAAAGGTTGGAGGTTCGAGCCCTCGCGAGAGCGGTGTGTCTCTTTTTTTTTCTTTGCGCTGATAGCTTTGGAGAAATGTTCTGATGGTGGTGAGAGTGGAGCACGACTACTTCTGTGACGCAATTGGCTAGCGCGTTCGGCTGTTAATCAAAAGGTTGGAGGTTCGAGCCCTCCCGAGAGTGGTGTGTCTCTTTTTTTTCTTTGCGCTGATAGCTTTGGAGAAATGTTCTGACGGTGGTGAGAGTGGAGCACGACTACTTCCGTGACGCAATTGGCTAGCGCGTTCGGCTGTTGATCAAAAGGTTGGATGTTCGAGCCCTCGCGAGAGCGGTGTGTCTCTTTTTCTTTGCGCTGATAGCTTTGGAGAAATGTTCTGACGGTGGTGAGAGTGGAGCACGACTACTTCCGTGACGCAATTGGCTAGCGCGTTCGGCTGTTGATCAAAAGGTTGGATGTTCGAGCCCTCGCGAGAGCGGTGTGCCTCTTTTTCTTTGCGCTGATAGCTTTGGAGAAATGTTCTGATGGTGTTGAGAGTGGAGCACGACTACTTCTGTGACGCAATTGGCTAGCGCGTTCGGCTGTTAATCAAAAGGTTGGAGGTTCGAGCCCTCGCGAGAGTGGTGTGTCTCTTTTTTTCTTTGCGCTGATAGCTTTGGAGAAACGTTTTGATGGTGGTGAGAGTGGAGCACGACTACTTCTGTGACGCAATTGGCTAGCGCGTTCGGCTGTTAATCAAAAGGTTGGAGGTTCGAGCCCTCCCGAGAGCGGTGTGTCTCTTTTTTTTTTCTTTGCGCTGATAGCTTTGGAGAAATGTTCTGACGGTGGTGAGAGTGGAGCACGACTACTTCCGTGACGCAATGGGCTAGCGCATTTGGCTGTTGATCAAAAGGTTGGATGTTCGAGCCCTCGCGAGAGCGGTGTGCCTCTTTTTTTCTTTGCGCTGATAGCTTTGGAGAAATGTTCTGATGGTGGTGAGAGTGGAGCACGACTACTTCTGTGACGCAATTGGCTTGCGCGTTCGGCTAATAATCAGAAGGTTGGAGGTTCGAACCCTCCCGTGAGCGGTGTGTCTCTTTTTTTCTTTGCGCTGATACCTTTAGAAAAATGTTCTGATGGTGGTGAGAGTGGAGCACGACTAACTCCGTGACGCAATTGGCTAGCGCGTTCGGCTGTTAACCAAAAGGTAGGAGGTTCGAGCCCTCCCATCAGCGGTGTGTCTCTTTTTTTCTTTGCGCTGATACCTTTAGAAAAATGTTCTGATGGTGGTGAGAGTGGAGCACGACTATCTCCGTGACGCAGTTGGCTAGCGCGTTCGGCTGTTAATCAAAAGGTTGGAGGTTCGAGACCTCGCGAGAGCGGTGTGTCTCTTTTTTTTCTTTGCGCTGATAGCTTTGGAGAAATGTTCTGACGGTGGTGAGAGTGGAGCACGCCTACTTCCGTGACGCAATTGGCTAGCGCGTTCGGCTGTTAATCAAAAGGTTGGAGGTTCGAGCCCTCGCGAGAGCGGTGTGTCTCTTTTTTTTCTTTGCGCTGATAGCTTTGGAGAAATGTTCTGATGGTGGTGAGAGTGGAGCACGACTACTTCCGTGACGCAATTGGCTAGCGCGTTCGGCTGTTAATCAAAAGGTTGGAGGTTCGAGCCCTCCCGAGAGCGGTGTGTCTCTTTTTTTTCTTTGCGCTGATAGCTTTGGAGAAATGTTCTGACGGTGGTGAGAGTGGAGCACGCCTACTTCCGTGACGCAATTGGCTAGCGCGTTCGGCTGTTAATCAAAAGGTTGGAGGTTCGAGCCCTCGCGAGAGCGGTGTGTCTCTTTTTTTTCTTTGCGCTGATAGCTTTGGAGAAATGTTCTGATGGTGGTGAGAGTGGAGCACGACTACTTCCGTGACGCAATTGGCTAGCGCGTTCGGCTGTTAATCAAAAGGTTGGAGGTTCGAGCCCTCCCGAGAGTGGTGTGTCTCTTTTTTTTCTTTGCGCTGATAGCTTTGGAGAAATGTTCTGATGGTGGTGAGATTGGAGCACGACTACTTCTGTGACGCAATTGGCTAGCGCGTTCGGCTGTTAATCAAAAGGTTGGAGGTTCGAGCCCTCCCGAGAGCGGTGTGTCTCTTTTTTTTCTTTGCGCTGATAGCTTTGGCGAAATGTTCTGATGGTGGTGAGAGTGGAGCACGACTATTTCTGTGACGCAATTGGCTAGCACGTTCGGCTGATAATCAAAATGTTGGAGGTTCGAGCCCTCGCGAGAGCGGTGTGTCTCTTTTTTTTCTTTGCGCTGATAGCTTTGGAGAAACGTTTTGATGGTGGTGAGACTGGAGCACGACTACTTCTGTGACGCAATTGGCTAGCGCGTTCGGCTGTTAATCAAAAGGTTGGAGGTTCGAGCCCTCCCGAGAGCGGTGTGTCTCTTTTTTTTTCTTTGCGCTGATAGCTTTGGAGAAATGTTCTGACGGTGGTGAGAGTGGAGCACGACTACTTCCGTGACGCAATGGGCTAGCGCGTTCGGCTGTTGATCAAAAGGTTGGATGTTCGAGCCCTCGCGAGAGCGGTGTGCCTCTTTTTTTTCTTTGCGCTGATAGCTTTCGAGAAATGTTCTGATGGTGGTGAGAGTGGAGCACGACTACTTCTGTGACGCAATTGGCTTGCGCGTTCGGCTGTTATTCAGAAGGTTGGAGGTTCGAACCCTCCCGTGAGCGGTGTGTCTCTTTTTTTCTTTGCGCTGATACCTTTAGAAAAATGTTCTGATGGTGGTGAGAGTGGAGCACGACTAACTCCGTGACGAAATTGGCTAGCGCGTTCGGCTGTTAACCAAAAGGTTGGAGGTTCGAGCCCTCTCATGAGCGGTGTGTCTCTTTTTTTTCTTTGCGCTGATAGCTTTGGAGAAATGTTCTGATGGTGGTGAGATTGGAGCACGACTACTTCTGTGACGCAATTGGCTTGCGCGTTCGGCTGTTAATCAAAAGGTTGGAGGTTCGAGCCCTCCCGAGAGCGGTGTGTCTCTTTTTTTTCTTTGCGCTGATAGCTTTGGCGAAATGTTCTGATGGTGGTGAGAGTGGAGCACGACTACTTCTGTGACGCAATTGGCTAGCGCGTTCGGCTGTTAATCAAAAGGTTGGAGGTTCGAGCCCTCGTGAGAGCGGTGTGTCTCTTTTTTTCTTTGCGCTGATACCTTTAGAAAAATGTTCTGACGGTGGTGAGAGTGGAGCACGACTACTTCCGTGACGCAATGGGCTAGCGCGTTTGGCTGTTGATCAAAAGGTTGGATGTTCGAGCCCTCCCGAGAGCGGTGTGTCTCTTTTTTTTCTTTGCGCTGATAGCTTTGGCGAAATGTTCTGATGGTGGTAAAAGTGGAGCACGACTACTTCTGTGACGCAATTGGCTAGCGCGTTCGGCTGTTAATCAAAAGGTTGGAGGTTCGAGCCCTCGCGAGAGCGGTGTGTCTCTTTTTTTCTTTGAGCCGACAGCTTTGGAGAAACGTTTTGATGGTGGTGAGAGTGGAGCACGACTACTTCTGTGACGCAATTGGCTAGCGCGTTCGGCTGTTAATCAAAAGGTTGGAGGTTCGAGCCCTCCCGAGAGCGGTGTGTCTCTTTTTTTTTCTTTGCGCTGATAGCTTTGGAGAAATGTTCTGACGGTGGTGAGAGTGGAGCACGACTACTTCCGTGACGCAATGGGCTAGCGCGTTTGGCTGTTGATCAAAAGGTTGGATGTTCGAGCCCTCGCGAGAGCGGTGTGCCTCTTTTTTTTCTTTGCGCTGATAGCTTTGGAGAAATGTTCTGATGGTGGTGAGAGTGGAGCACGACTACTTCTGTGACGCAATTGGTTTGCGCGTTCGGCTGTTAATCAGAAGGTTGGAGGTTCGAACCCTCCCGTGAGCGGTGTGTCTCTTTTTTTCTTTGCGCTGATACCTTTAGAAAAATGTTCTGATGGTGGTGAGAGTGGAGCACGACTAACTCCATGACGCAATTGGCTAGCGCGTTCGGCTGTTAACCAAAAGGTTGGAGGTTCGAGCCCTCCCATGAGCGGTGTGTCTCTTTTTTTCTTTGCGCTGATACCTTTAGAAAAATGTTCTGATGGTGGTGAGAGTGGAGCACGACTATCTCCGTGACGCAGTTGGCTAGCGCGTTCGGCTGTTAACCAAAAGGTTGGAGGTTCGAGCCCTGGCGAGGGCGGTGTGTCTCTTTTTTTTCTTTGCGCTGATTGCTTTGGGGAAATGTTCTGATGGTGGTGAGAGTGGAGCACGACTACTTCCGTGACGCAATTGGCTAGCGCGCTCGGCTGTTAATCAAAAGGTTGGAGGTTCGAGCCCTCCCGGGAGCAGTGTGTCTATTTTTTTTCTTTGCGCTGATAGCTTTGGAGAAATGTTCTGAAGGTGGTGAGAGTGGAGCACGACTACTTCCGTGACGCAATTGGCTAGCGCGTTCGGCTGTTAATCAAAAGGTTGAAGTTCGAGCCCTCCCGAGAGCGGTGTGTCTCTTTTTTTTTCTTTGCGCTGATAGCTTTGAAGAAATGTTCTGACGGTGGTGAGAGTGGAGCACGACTACTTCCGTGACGCAATTGGCTAGCGCGTTCGGCTGCTAATCAAAAGGTTGGAGGTTCGAGCCCTCCCATAAGCGGTGTGTCTCTTTTTTTCTTTGCGCTGATACCTTTGGGAAAATGTTCTGATGGTGGTGAGAGTGGAGCACGACTACTTCCGTGACGCAATTAGCTAGCGCGTTCGGCTGTTAATCAAAAGGTTGGAGGTTCGAGCCCTCCCATAAGCGGTGTGTCTCTTTTTTTCTTTGCGCTGATACCTTTGGGAAAATGTTCTGATGGTGGTGAGAGTGGAGCACGACTACATCTGTGACGCAATTGGCTAGCGCGTTCGGCTATTAATCAAAAGGTTGGAGGTTCGAGCCCTCGCGAGAGCAGTGTGTCTCTTTTTTTTCTTTGCGCTGATAGCTTTGGAGAAATGTTCTGACAGTGGTGAGAGTGGAGCACGACTACTTCTGTGACGCAATTGGCTAGCGCGTTCGGCTGTTAATCAAAAGGTTGGAGGTTCGAGCCCTCGCGAGAGCGGTGTGTCTCTTTTTTTTTCTTTCCGCTGATAGCTTTGGAGAAATGTTCTGATGGAGGTGAGAGTGGAGCACGACTACTTCCGTGACGCAATTGGCTAGCGCGTTCGGCTGTTAATCAAAAGGCTGGAGGTTCGAGCCCTCCCGAGAGTGGTGTGTCTCTTTTTTTTTCTTTGCGCTGATAGCTTTGGGGAAATGTTCTGATGGTGGTGAGAGTGGAGCACGACTACTTCTGTGACGCAATTGGCTAGCGCGTTCGGCTGTTAATCAAAAGGTTGGAGGTTCGAGCCCTCCCGAGAGCGGTGTGTCTCTTTTTTTTTCTTTGCGCTAATAGCTTTGGAGAAATGTTCTGATGGTGGTGAGAGTGGAGCACGACTACTTCTGTGACGCAATTGGCTAGCGCGTTCGGCTGTTATTCAAAAGGTTGGAGGTTCGAGCCCTCGCGAGAGCGGTGTGTCTCTTTTTTTCTTTGCGCTGATAGCTTTGGAGAAACGTTTTGATGGTGGTGAGAGTGGAGCACGACTACTTCTGTGACGCAATTGGCTAGCGCGTTCGGCTGTTAATCAAAAGGTTGGAGGTTCGAGCCCTACCGAGAGCGGTGTGTCTCTTTTTTTTCTTTGCGCTGATAGCTTTGGAGAAATGTTCTGACGGTGGTGAGAGTGGAGCACGACTACTTCCGTGACGCAATTGGCTAGCGCGTTCGGCTGTTGATCAAAAGGTTGGATGTTCGAGCCCTCGCGAGAGCGGTGTGCCTCTTTTTCTTTGCGCTGATAGCTTTGGAGAAATGTTCTGACGGTGGTGAGAGTGGAGCACGACTACTTCCGTGACGCAATTGGCTAGCGCGTTCGGCTGTTGATCAAAAGGTTGGATGTTCGAGCCCTCGCGAGAGCGGTGTGCCTCTTTTTCTTTGCGCTGATAGCTTTGGAGAAATGTTCTGATGGTGGTGAGAGTGGAGCACGACTACTTCTGTGACGCAATTGGCTAGCGCGTTCGGCTGTTAATCAGAAGGTAGGATGTTCGAGCCCTCCCGAGAGCGGTGTGTCTCTTTTTTTTTCTTTGCGCTGATAGCTTTGGAGAAATGTTCTGACGGTGGTGAGAGTGGAGCACGACTACTTCCGTGACGCAATTGGCTAGCGCGTTCGGCTGTTAATCGAAAGGTTGGAGGTTCGAGCCCTCCCGAAAGCGGTGTGTCTCTTTTTTTTCTTTGCGCTGATAGCTTTGGAGAAATGTTCTGACGGTGGTGAGAGTGGAGCACGACTACTTCCGTGACGCAATTGGCTAGCGCGTTCGGCTGTTAATCAAAAGGTGGGAGGTTCGAGCCCTCCCGAGAGAGGTGTGTCTCTTTTTTTTTCTTTGCCCTGATACTTTTAGAAAAATGTTCTGATGGTGGTGAGAGTGGAGCACGACTACCTCCGTGACGCAATTGGCTAGCGCGTTCGGCTGTTAACCAAAAGGTTGGAGGTTCGAGCCCTCGCGAGAGCGGTGTGTCTCTTTTTTTTCTTTGCACTGATAGCTTTGGAGAAATGTTCTGATGGTGGTGAGAGTGGAGCACGACTACTTCCGTGATGCAATTGGCTAGCGCGTTCAGCTGTTAATCAAAAGGTTGGAGGTTCGAACCCTCCCGAGAGCGGTGTGTCTCTTTTTTTTCTTTGCGCTGATAGCTTTGGAGAAATGTTCTGATGGTGGTGAGAGTGGAGCACGACTACTTCTGTGACGCAATTGGCTAGCGCGTTCTGCTGTTAATCAAAAGGTTGGAGGTTCGAGACCTCGCGAGAGCGGTGTGTCTCTTTTTTTTCTTTGCGCTGATAGCTTTGGAGAAATGTTCTGACGGTGCTGAGAGTGGAGCACGACTACTTCCGTGACGCAATTGGCTAGCGCGTTCGGCTGTTAATCAAAAGGTTGGAGGTTCGAGCCCTCGCGAGAGCGGTGTGTCTCTTTTTTTTCTTTGCGCTGATAGCTTTGGAGAAATGTTCTGATGGTGGTGAGATTGGAGCACGACTACTTCTGTGACGCAATTAGCTAGCGCGTTCGGCTGTTAATCAAAAGGTTGGAGGTTCGAGCCCTCCCGAGAGCGGTGTGTCTCTTTTTTTTCTTTGCGCTGATAGCTTTGGAGAAATGTTCTGATGGTGGTGAGAGTGGAGCACGACTACTTCTGTGACGCAATTGGCTAGCGCGTTCGGCTGTTAATCAAAAGGTTGGAGGTTCGAGCCCTCGCGAGAGCGGTGTGCCTCTTTTTTTTCTTTGCGCTGATAGCTTTGGAGAAATGTTCTGATGGTGGTGAGAGTGGAGCACGACTACTTCTGTGACGCAATTGGCTTGCGCGTTCGGCTGTTAATCAGAAGGTTGGATGTTCGAGACCTCCCGAGAGCGGTGTGTCTCTTTTTTTTTGCGCTGATAGCTTTGGAGAAATGTTCTGACGGTGGTGAGAGTGGAGCACGACTACTTCCGTGACGCAATTGGCTAGCGCGTTCGGCTGGTAATCAAAAGGTGGGAGTTTCGAGCCCTCCCGAGAGAGGCGTGTCTCTTTTTTTTCTTTGCGCTGATAGCTTTGGAGAAATGTTCTAACGGTGGTGAGAGTAAATCAGGACTGTCTCCGTGGCGCAATCTGCTAGTGCGTCGGCTGTTAAGCAAAAGGTTGGAGGTTCGAGCCCTCCCAAGAACAGTGTGTCTCTTTTTTTTCTTTGCGCTGATAGCCTTGGAGAAACGTTCTGACGGTGTTGAGAGTGGAGCACGACTATCTCCGTGACGCAGTTGGCTAGCGCGTTCGGCTGTTAATCAAAAGGTTGGAGGTTCGAGCCCTCCCGAGAGCGGTGTGTCTATTTTTTTTCTTTGCGCTGATAGCTTTGGAGAAATGTTCTGACGGTGGTGAGAGTGGAGCACGACTACTTCCGTGACGCAATTGGCTAGCGCGTTCGGCTGTTAATCAAAAGGTTGGAGGTTCGAGCCCTCCCGAGAGCGGTGTGTCTCTTTTTTTTTTCTTTGCGCTGATAGCTTTGGAGAAATGTTCTGACAGTGGTGAGAGTGGAGCGCGACTACTTCCGTGACGCAATTGGCTAGCGCGTTCGGCTGTTAATCGAAAGGTTGGAGGTTCGAGCCCTCCCGAAAGCGGTGTGTCTCTTTTTTTTTCTTTGCGCTGATAGCTTTGGAGAAATGTTCTGACGGTGGTGAGAGTGGAGCACGACTACTTCCGTGACGCAATTGGCTAGCGCGTTCGGCTGTTAATCAAAAGGTTGGAGGTTCGAGCCCTCCCGAGAGCGGTGTGTTTCTTTTTTTTCTTTGAGCTGATAGCTTTGGAGAAATGTTCTGACTGTGGTGAGAGTGGCGCACGACTGTTTCCGTGGCGCAATCTGCTAGTGCGTCGGCTGTTAAGCAAAAGGTTGGAGGTTCGAGCCCTCCTAGGAGCAGTGTGTCGCTTTTTTTCTTTGCGCTGATAGCCTTGGAGAAACGTTCTGTCGGTGGTGAGAGTGGAGCACGACTGTCTCTGTTGCGCAATTCGCTAGCGCGTTGGGCTGTTAACGAAAAGGTTGGAGGTTCGAACCCTCCCATGAGCGGTGTGTCTCCTTTTTTCTTTGCGCTGATACCTTTGGAAAAATGGTCTCATGGTGGTGAGAGTGGAGCACGACTACCTCCGTGACGCAATCTGCTAGTGCGTCGACTGTTAAGCAAAAGGTTGGAGGTTCGAGCCCTCCCATGAGCGGTGTGTCTCTTTTTTTCTTTGCGCTGATACTTTTAGAAAAATGTTCTGATGGTGGTGAGAGTGGAGCACGACTACCTCCGTGACGCAATTGGCTAGCGCGTTCGGCTGTTAACCAAAAGGTTGGAGGTTCGAGCCCTCGCGAGAGCGGTGTGTCTCTTTTTTTTTCTTTGCACTGATAGCTTTGGAGAAATGTTCTGATGGTGGTGAGCGTGGAGCACGACTACTTCCGTGACGCAATTAGCTAGCGCGTTCAGCTGTTAATCAAAAGGTTGGAGGTTCGAGCCCTCCCGAGAACGGTGTGTCTCTTTTTTTTCTTTGCGCTGATAGCTTTGGAGAAATGTTCTGATGGTGGTGAGAGTGGAGCACGACTACTTCTGTGACGCAATTGGCTTGCGCGTTCAGCTGTTAATCAAAAGGTTGGAGGTTCGAGCCCTCCCGAGACCGGTGTGTCTCTTTTTTTTCTTTGCGCTTATAGCTTTTGAGAAATGTTCTGATGGTGGTGAGAGTGCAGCACGACTACTTCCGTGACGCAATTGGCTTGCGCGTTCCGCTGTTAACGAAAAGGTTGGAGGTTCGAACCCTCCCATGAGCGGTGTGTCTCTTTTTTTCTTTGCGCTGATACCTTTGGAAAAATGGTCTCACGGTGGTGAGAGTGGAGCACGACTACCTCCGTGACGCAATCTGCTAGTGCGTCGACTGTTAAGCAAAAGGTTGGAGGTTCGAGCCCTCCCATGAGCGGTGTGTCTCTTTTTTTCTTTGCGCTGATACTTTTAGAAAAATGTTCTGATGGTGGTGAGAGTGGAGCACGACTACCTCCGTGACGCAATTGGCTAGCGCGTTCGGCTGTAAACCAAAAGGTTGGAGGTTCGAGCCCTCGCGAGAGCAGTGTGTCTCTTTATTTTCTTTGCACTGATAGCTTTGGAGAAATGTTCTGATGGTGGTGAGAGTGGAGCACGACTACTTCCGTGACGCAAGTGGCTAGCGCGTTCAGCTGTTAATCAAAAGGTTGGAGGTTCGAGCCCTCCCGAGAGCGGTGTGCCTCTTTTTTTTCTTTGCGCTGATAGCTTTGGAGAAATGTTCTGATGGTGGTGAGAGTGGAGCACGACTACTTCTGTGACGCAATTGGCTAGCGCGTTCGGCTGTTAATCAAAAGGTTGGAGGTTCGAGCCCTCCCGAGAGCGGTGTGTCTCTTTTTTTTTCTTTGCGCTGATAGCTTTGGAGAAATGTTCTGACAGTGGTGAGAGTGGAGCGCGACTACTTCCGTGACGCAATTGGCTAGCGCGTTCGGCTGTTAATCGAAAGGTTGGAGGTTCGAGCCCTCCCGAGAGCGGTGTGTCTCTTTTTTTTTCTTTGCGCTGATAGCTTTGGAGAAATGTTCTGACGGTGGTGAGAGTGGAGCACGACTACTTCCGTGACGCAATTGGCTAGCGCGTTCGGCTGTTAATCAAAAGGTTGGAGGTTCGAGCCCTCCCGAGAGCGGTGTGTTTCTTTTTTTTCTTTGAGCTGATAGCTTTGGAGAAATGTTCTGACTGTGGTGAGAGTGGCGCACGACTGTTTCCGTGGCGCAATCTGCAAGTGCGTCGGCTGTTAAGCAAAAGGTTGGAGGTTCGAGCCCTCCTAGGAGCAGTGTGTCGCTTTTTTTCTTTGCGCTGATAGCCTTGGAGAAACGTTCTGTCGGTGGTGAGAGTGGAGCACGACTGTCTCTGTTGCGCAATTCGCTAGCGCGTTGGGCTGTTAACGAAAAGGTTTGAGGTTCGAACCCTCCCATGAGCGGTGTGTCTCTTTTTTTCTTTGCGCTGATACCTTTGGAAAAATGGTCTCATGGTGGTGAGAGTGGAGCACGACTACCTCCGTGACGCAATCTGCTAGTGCGTCGACTGTTAAGCAAAAGGTTGGAGGTTCGAGCCCTCCCATGAGCGGTGTGTCTCTTTTTTTCTTTGCGCTGATACTTTTAGAAAAATGTTCTGATGGTGGTGAGAGTGGAGCACGACTACCTCCGTGACGCAATTGGCTAGCGCGTTCGGCTGTTAACCAAAAGGTTGGAGGTTCGAGCCCTCGCGAGAGCGGTGTGTCTCTTTTTTTTCTTTGCACTGATAGCTTTGGAGAAATGTTCTGATGGTGGTGAGCGTGGAGCACGACTACTTCCGTGACGCAATTGGCTTGCGCGTTCCGCTGTTAACGAAAAGGTTGGAGGTTCGAACCCTCCCATGAGCGGTGTGTCTCTTTTTTTCTTTGCGCTGATACCTTTGGAAAAATGGTCTCACGGTGGTGAGAGTGGAGCACGACTACCTCCGTGACGCAATCTGCTAGTGCGTCGACTGTTAAGCAAAAGGTTGGAGGTTCGAGCCCTCCCATGAGCGGTGTGTCTCTTTTTTTCTTTGCGCTGATACTTTTAGAAAAATGTTCTGATGGTGGTGAGAGTGGAGCACGACTACCTCCGTGACGCAATTGGCTAGCGCGTTCGGCTGTTAACCAAAAGGTTGGAGGTTCGAGCCCTCGCGAGAGCAGTGTGTCTCTTTATTTTCTTTGCACTGATAGCTTTGGAGAAATGTTCTGATGGTGGTGAGAGTGGAGCACGACTACTTCCGTGACGCAAGTGGCTAGCGCGTTCAGCTGTTAATCAAAAGGTTGGAGGTTCGAGCCCTCCCGAGAGCGGTGTGTCTCTTTTTTTGCGCTTATAGCTTTGGAGAAATGTTCTGATGGTGGTGAGAGTGGAGCACGACTACTTCCGTGACGCAATTGGCTTGCGCGTTCGGCTGTTAATCAAAAGGTTGGAGGTTCGAGCCCTCTCGAGAGCGGTGTGTCTCTTTTTTTTCTTTGCGCTGATAGCTTTGGAGAAATGTTCTGACGGTGGTGAGAGTGGAGCACGACTGCTTCCGTGACGCAAATGGCTAGCGCGTTCGGCTGTTAATCAAAAGGTTGGAGGTTCGAGCCCTCGCGAGAGCGGTGTGTCTCTTTTTTTTCTTTGCGCTGATAGCTTTGGAGAAATGTTCTGATGGTGGTGAGAGTGGAGCACGACTACTTCTGTGACGCAATTGGCTAGCGCGTTCGGCTGTTAATCAAAAGGTTGGAGGTTCGAGCCCTCCCGAGAGCAGTGTGTCTGTTTTTTTTCTTTGCACTGATAGCTTTGGAGAAATGTTCTGAGGGTGGTGAAAGTGGAGCACGACTACTTCCGTGACGCAATTGGCTAGCGCGTTCGGCTGTTAATCAAAAGGTTGGAGGTTCGAGCCCTCCCGAGAGCGGTGTGTCTCTCTTTTTTCTTTGCGCTGATAGCTTTGGAGAAATGTTCTGATGGTGGTGAGAGTGGAGCACGACTACTTTTGTGACGCAATTGGCTAGCGCGTTCGGCTGTTAATCAAAAGGTTGGAGGTTCGAGCCCTCGCGAGAGCGGTGTGTCTCTTTTTTTCTTTGCGCTGATACCTTTAGAAAAATGTTCTGATGGTGGTGAGAGTGGAGCACGACTACCTCCGTGACGCAGTTGGCTAGCGTGTTCGGCTGTTAACCAAAAGGTTGGAGGTTCGAGCCCTCGCGAGGGCGGTGTGTCTCTTTTTTTTCTTTGCGCTGATTGCTTTGGAGAAATGTTCTGATGGTGGTGAGAGTGGAGCACGACTACTTCCGTGACGCAGTTGGCTAGCGCGTTCGGCTGTTAACCAAAAGGTTGGAGGTTCGAGCCCTCCCAAGAACAGTGTGTCGCTTTTTTTCTTTGCGCTGATAGCCTTGGAGAAACGTTCTGACGGTGTTGAGAGTGGAGCACGACTGTCTGTGTTGCGCAATTGGCTAGCGCGTTGGGCTGTTAACGAAAAGGTTGGAGGTTCGAACCCTCCCATGAACGGTGTGTCTCTTTTTTTCTTTGCGCTGATACCTTTAGAAAAATGTTCTGATGGTGGTGAGAGTGGAGCACGACTACCTCCGTGACGCAATTGGCTAGCGCGTTCGGCTGTTAACGAAAAGGTTGGAGGTTCGAACCCTCCCATGAACGGTGTGTCTCTTTTTTTCTTTGCGCTGATACCTTTAGAAAAATGTTCTGATGGTGGTGAGAGTGGAGCACGACTACCTCCGTGACGCAATTGGCTAGCGCGTTCGGCTGTTAAACAAAAGGTTGGAGGTTCGAGCCCTCCCGTGAGCGGTGTGTCTCTTTTTTTCTTTGCGCTGATACCTTTAGAAAAATGTTCTGATGGTGGTGAGAGTGGAGCACGACTACCTCCGTGACGCAGTTGGCTAGCGCGTTCGGCTGTTAACCAAAAGGTTGGAGGTTCGAGCCCTCGCGAGGGCGGTGTGTCTCTTTTTTTTCTTTGCGCTGATTGCTTTGGAGAAATGTTCTGATGGTGGTGAGAGTGGAGCACGACTACTTCCGTGACGCAATTGGCTAGCGCGTTCGGCTGTTAATCAAAAGGTTGGAGGTTCGAGCCCTCCCGAGAGCGGTGTGTCTCTTTTTTTTTCTTTGCGCTGATAGCTTTGGAGAAATGTTCTGACAGTGGTGAGAGTGGAGCGCGACTACTTCCGTGACGCAATTGGCTAGCGCGTTCGGCTGTTAATCGAAAGGTTGGAGGTTCGAGCCCTCCCGAGAGCGGTGTGTCTCTTTTTTTTTCTTTGCGCTGATAGCTTTGGAGAAATGTTCTGACGGTGGTGAGAGTGGAGCACGACTACTTCCGTGACGCAATTGGCTAGCGCGTTCGGCTGTTAATCAAAAGGTTGGAGGTTCGAGCCCTCCCGAGAGCGGTGTGTTTCTTTTTTTTCTTTGAGCTGATAGCTTTGGAGAAATGTTCTGACTGTGGTGAGAGTGGCGCACGACTGTTTCCGTGGCGCAATCTGCAAGTGCGTCGGCTGTTAAGCAAAAGGTTGGAGGTTCGAGCCCTCCTAGGAGCAGTGTGTCGCTTTTTTTCTTTGCGCTGATAGCCTTGGAGAAACGTTCTGTCGGTGGTGAGAGTGGAGCACGACTGTCTCTGTTGCGAAATTCGCTAGCGCGTTGGGCTGTTAACGAAAAGGTTTGAGGTTCGAACCCTCCCATGAGCGGTGTGTCTCTTTTTTTCTTTGCGCTGATACCTTTGGAAAAATGGTCTCATGGTGGTGAGAGTGGAGCACGACTACCTCCGTGACGCAATCTGCTAGTGCGTCGACTGTTAAGCAAAAGGTTGGAGGTTCGAGCCCTCCCATGAGCGGTGTGTCTCTTTTTTTCTTTGCGCTGATACTTTTAGAAAAATGTTCTGATGGTGGTGAGAGTGGAGCACGACTACCTCCGTGACGCAATTGGCTAGCGCGTTCGGCTGTTAACCAAAAGGTTGGAGGTTCGAGCCCTCGCGAGAGCGGTGTGTCTCTTTTTTTTCTTTGCACTGATAGCTTTGGAGAAATGTTCTGATGGTGGTGAGCGTGGAGCACGACTACTTCCGTGACGCAATTGGCTTGCGCGTTCCGCTGTTAACGAAAAGGTTGGAGGTTCGAACCCTCCCATGAGCGGTGTGTCTCTTTTTTTCTTTGCGCTGATACCTTTGGAAAAATGGTCTCACGGTGGTGAGAGTGGAGCACGACTACCTCCGTGACGCAATCTGCTAGTGCGTCGACTGTTAAGCAAAAGGTTGGAGGTTCGAGCCCTCCCATGAGCGGTGTGTCTCTTTTTTTCTTTGCGCTGATACTTTTAGAAAAATGTTCTGATGGTGGTGAGAGTGGAGCACGACTACCTCCGTGACGCAATTGGCTAGCGCGTTCGGCTGTTAACCAAAAGGTTGGAGGTTCGAGCCCTCGCGAGAGCAGTGTGTCTCTTTATTTTCTTTGCACTGATAGCTTTGGAGAAATGTTCTGATGGTGGTGAGAGTGGAGCACGACTACTTCCGTGACGCAAGTGGCTAGCGCGTTCAGCTGTTAATCAAAAGGTTGGAGGTTCGAGCCCTCCCGAGAGCGGTGTGTCTCTTTTTTTGCGCTTATAGCTTTGGAGAAATGTTCTGATGGTGGTGAGAGTGGAGCACGACTACTTCCGTGACGCAATTGGCTTGCGCGTTCGGCTGTTAATCAAAAGGTTGGAGGTTCGAGCCCTCTCGAGAGCGGTGTGTCTCTTTTTTTTCTTTGCGCTGATAGCTTTGGAGAAATGTTCTGACGGTGGTGAGAGTGGAGCACGACTGCTTCCGTGACGCAAATGGCTAGCGCGTTCGGCTGTTAATCAAAAGGTTGGAGGTTCGAGCCCTCGCGAGAGCGGTGTGTCTCTTTTTTTGCTTTGCGCTGATAGCTTTGGAGAAATGTTCTGATGGTGGTGAGAGTGGAGCACGACTACTTCTGTGACGCAATTGGCTAGCGCGTTCGGCTGTTAATCAAAAGGTTGGAGGTTCGAGCCCTCCCGAGAGCAGTGTGTCTGTTTTTTTTCTTTGCACTGATAGCTTTGGAGAAATGTTCTGAGGGTGGTGAAAGTGGAGCACGACTACTTCCGTGACGCAATTGGCTAGCGCGTTCGGCTGTTAATCAAAAGGTTTGAGGTTCGAACCCTCCCATGAGCGGTGTGTCTCTTTTTTTCTTTGCGCTGATACCTTTGGAAAAATGGTCTCATGGTGGTGAGAGTGGAGCACGACTACCTCCGTGACGCAATCTGCTAGTGCGTCGACTGTTAAGCAAAAGGTTGGAGGTTCGAGCCCTCCCATGAGCGGTGTGTCTCTTTTTTTCTTTGCGCTGATACTTTTAGAAAAATGTTCTGATGGTGGTGAGAGTGGAGCACGACTACCTCCGTGACGCAATTGGCTAGCGCGTTCGGCTGTTAACCAAAAGGTTGGAGGTTCGAGCCCTCGCGAGAGCGGTGTGTCTCTTTTTTTTCTTTGCACTGATAGCTTTGGAGAAATGTTCTGATGGTGGTGAGCGTGGAGCACGACTACTTCCGTGACGCAATTGGCTTGCGCGTTCCGCTGTTAACGAAAAGGTTGGAGGTTCGAACCCTCCCATGAGCGGTGTGTCTCTTTTTTTCTTTGCGCTGATACCTTTGGAAAAATGGTCTCACGGTGGTGAGAGTGGAGCACGACTACCTCCGTGACGCAATCTGCTAGTGCGTCGACTGTTAAGCAAAAGGTTGGAGGTTCGAGCCCTCCCATGAGCGGGGTGTCTCTTTTTTTCTTTGCGCTGATACTTTTAGAAAAATGTTCTGATGGTGGTGAGAGTGGAGCACGACTACCTCCGTGACGCAATTGGCTAGCGCGTTCGGCTGTTAACCAAAAGGTTGGAGGTTCGAGCCCTCGCGAGAGCAGTGTGTCTCTTTATTTTCTTTGCACTGATAGCTTTGGAGAAATGTTCTGATGGTGGTGAGAGTGGAGCACGACTACTTCCGTGACGCAAGTGGCTAGCGCGTTCAGCTGTTAATCAAAAGGTTGGAGGTTCGAGCCCTCCCGAGAGCGGTGTGTCTCTTTTTTTGCGCTTATAGCTTTGGAGAAATGTTCTGATGGTGGTGAGAGTGGAGCACGACTACTTCCGTGACGCAATTGGCTTGCGCGTTCGGCTGTTAATCAAAAGGTTGGAGGTTCGAGCCCTCTCGAGAGCGGTGTGTCTCTTTTTTTTCTTTGCGCTGATAGCTTTGGAGAAATGTTCTGACGGTGGTGAGAGTGGAGCACGACTGCTTCCGTGACGCAAATGGCTAGCGCGTTCGGCTGTTAATCAAAAGGTTGGAGGTTCGAGCCCTCGCGAGAGCGGTGTGTCTCTTTTTTTTCTTTGCGCTGATAGCTTTGGAGAAATGTTCTGATGGTGGTGAGAGTGGAGCACGACTACTTCTGTGACGCAATTGGCTAGCGCGTTCGGCTGTTAATCAAAAGGTTGGAGGTTCGAGCCCTCCCGAGAGCAGTGTGTCTGTTTTTTTTCTTTGCACTGATAGCTTTGGAGAAATGTTCTGAGGGTGGTGAAAGTGGAGCACGACTACTTCCGTGACGCAATTGGCTAGCGCGTTCGGCTGTTAATCAAAAGGTTGGAGGTTCGAGCCCTCCCGAGAGCGGTGTGTCTCTCTTTTTTCTTTGCGCTGATAGCTTTGGAGAAATGTTCTGATGGTGGTGAGAGTGGAGCACGACTACTTTTGTGACGCAATTGGCTAGCGCGTTCGGCTGTTAATCAAAAGGTTGGAGGTTCGAGCCCTCGCGAGAGCGGTGTGTCTCTTTTTTTCTTTGCGCTGATACCTTTAGAAAAATGTTCTGATGGTGGTGAGAGTGGAGCACGACTACCTCCGTGACGCAGTTGGCTAGCGCGTTCGGCTGTTAACCAAAAGGTTGGAGGTTCGAGCCCTCGCGAGGGCGGTGTGTCTCTTTTTTTTCTTTGCGCTGATTGCTTTGGAGAAATGTTCTGATGGTGGTGAGAGTGGAGCACGACTACTTCCGTGACGCAGTTGGCTAGCGCGTTCGGCTGTTAACCAAAAGGTTGGAGGTTCGAGCCCTCCCAAGAACAGTGTGTCGCTTTTTTTCTTTGCGCTGATAGCCTTGGAGAAACGTTCTGACGGTGTTGAGAGTGGAGCACGACTGTCTGTGTTGCGCAATTGGCTAGCGCGTTGGGCTGTTAACGAAAAGGTTGGAGGTTCGAACCCTCCCATGAACGGTGTGTCTCTCTTTTTCTTTGCGCTGATACCTTTAGAAAAATGTTCTGATGGTGGTGAGAGTGGAGCACGACTACCTCCGTGACGCAATTGGCTAGCGCGTTCGGCTGTTAAACAAAAGGTTGGAGGTTCGAGCCCTCCCGAGAGCGGTGTGTCTCTTTTTTTGCGCTTATAGTTTGGAGAAATGTTCTGATGGTGGTGAGAGTGGAGCACGACTACTTCCGTGACGCAATTGGCTTGCGCGTTCGGCTGTTAATCAAAAGGTTGGAGGTTCGAGCCCTCGCGAGGGCGGTGTGTCTCTTTTTTTTCTTTGCGCTGATAGCTTTGGAGAAATGTTCTGACGGTGGTGAGAGTGGAGCACGACTACTTCCGTGACGCAAATGGCTAGCGCGTTCGGCTGTTAATCAAAAGGTTGGAGGTTCGAGCCCTCGCGAGAGCGGTGTGTCTCTTTTTTTTCTTTGCGCTGATAGCTTTGGAGAAATGTTCTGATGGTGGTGAGAGTGGAGCACGACTACTTCTGTGACGCAATTGGCTAGCGCGTTCGGCTGTTAATCAAAAGGTTGGAGGTTCGAGCCCTCCCGAGAGCAGTGTGTCTGTTTTTTTTCTTTGCACTGATAGCTTTGGAGAAATGTTCTGAGGGTGGTGAAAGTGGAGCACGACTACTTCCGTGACGCAATTGGCTAGCGCGTTCGGCTGTTAATCAAAAGGTTGGAGGTTCGAGCCCTCCCGAGAGCGGTGTGTCTCTCTTTTTTCTTTGCGCTGATAGCTTTGGAGAAATGTTCTGATGGTGGTGAGAGTGGAGCACGACTACTTTTGTGACGCAATTGGCTAGCGCGTTCGGCTGTTAATCAAAAGGTTGGAGGTTCGAGCCCTCGCGAGAGCGGTGTGTCTCTTTTTTTCTTTGCGCTGATACCTTTAGAAAAATGTTCTGATGGTGGTGAGAGTGGAGCACGACTACCTCCGTGACGCAGTTGGCTAGCGCGTTCGGCTGTTAACCAAAAGGTTGGAGGTTCGAGCCCTCGCGAGGGCGGTGTGTCTCTTTTTTTTCTTTGCGCTGATTGCTTTGGAGAAATGTTCTGATGGTGGTGAGAGTGGAGCACGACTACTTCCGTGACGCAGTTGGCTAGCGCGTTCGGCTGTTAACCAAAAGGTTGGAGGTTCGAGCCCTCCCAAGAACAGTGTGTCGCTTTTTTTCTTTGCGCTGATAGCCTTGGAGAAACGTTCTGACGGTGTTGAGAGTGGAGCACGACTGTCTGTGTTGCGCAATTGGCTAGCGCGTTGGGCTGTTAACGAAAAGGTTGGAGGTTCGAACCCTCCCATGAACGGTGTGTCTCTTTTTTTCTTTGCGCTGATACCTTTAGAAAAATGTTCTGATGGTGGTGAGAGTGGAGCACGACTACCTCCGTGACGCAATTGGCTAGCGCGTTCGGCTGTTAAACAAAAGGTTGGAGGTTCGAGCCCTCCCGTGAGCGGTGTGTCTCTTTTTTTCTTTGCGCTGATACCTTTAGAAAAATGTTCTGATGGTGGTGAGAGTGGAGCACGACTACCTCCGTGACGCAGTTGGCTAGCGCGTTCGGCTGTTAACCAAAAGGTTGGAGGTTCGAGCCCTCGCGAGGGCGGTGTGTCTCTTTTTTTTCTTTGCGCTGATTGCTTTGGAGAAATGTTCTGATGGTGGTGAGAGTGGAGCACGACTACTTCCGTGACGCAATTGGCTAGCGCGTTCGGCTGTTAATCAAAAGGTTGGAGGTTCGAGCCCTCCCGAGAGCGGTGTGTCTATTTTTTTTCTTTGCGCTGATAGCTTTGGAGAAATGTTCTGACGGTGGTGAGAGTGGAGCACGACTACTTCCGTGACGCAATTGGCTAGCGCGTTCGGCTGTTAATCAAAAGGTTGGAGGTTCGAGCCCTCCCGAGAGCAGTGTGTCTCTTTTTTTTTCTTTGCGCTGATAGCTTTGGAGAAATGTTCTGACGGTGGTGAGAGTGGAGCACGACTACTTCCGTGACGCAATTGGCTAGCGCGTTCGGCTGTTAATCAAAAGGTTGGAGGTTCGAGCCCTCCCGAGAGCGGTGTGTTTCTTTTTTTTCTTTGAGCTGATAGCTTTGGAGAAATGTTATGACTGTGGTGAGAGTGGCGCACGACTGTTTCCGTGGCGCAATCTGCTAGTGCGTCGGCTGTTAAGCAAAAGGTTGGAGGTTCGAGCCCTCCTAGGAGCAGTGTGTCGCTTTTTTTCTTTGCGCTGATAGCCTTGGAGAAACGTTCTGACGGTGGTGAGAGTGGAGCACGACTGTCTCTGTTGCGCAATTCGCTAGCGCGTTGGGCTGTTAACGAAAAGGTTGGAGGTTCGAACCCTCCCATGAGCGGTGTGTCTCTTTTTTTGCGCTGATACCTTTGGAAAAATGGTCTCATGGTGGTGAGAGTGGAGCACGACTACCTCCGTGACGCAATCTGCTAGTGCGTCGACTGTTAAGCAAAAGGTTGGAGGTTCGAGCCCTCCCATGAGCGGTGTGTCTCTTTTTTTCTTTGCGCTGATACTTTTAGAAAAATGTTCTGATGGTGGTGAGTGGAGCACGACTACCTCCGTGACGCAATTGGCTAGCGCGTTCGGCTGTTAACCAAAAGGTTGGAGGTTCGAGCCCTCGCGAGAGCGGTGTGTCTCTTTTTTTTCTTTGCACTGATAGCTTTGGAGAAATGTTCTGATGGTGGTGAGCGTGGAGCACGACTACTTCCGTGACGCAATTAGATAGCGCGTTCAGCTGTTAATCAAAAGGTTGGAGGTTCGAGCCCTCCCGAGAACGGTGTGTCTCTTTTTTCTCTTTGCGCTTATAGCTTTGGAGAAATGTTCTGATGGTGGTGAGCGTGGAGCACGACTACTTCCGTGACGCAATTGGCTAGCGCGTTCGGCTGTTAATCAAAAGGTTGGAGGTTCGAGCCCTCCCGAGAGCAGTGTGTCTCTTTTTTTTTCTTTGCGCTGATAGCTTTGGAGAAATGTTCTGATGGTGGTGAGAGTGGAGCACGACTACTTCTGTGACGCAATTGGCTAGCGCGTTCGGCTGTTAATCAAAATGTTGGAGGTTCGAGCCCTCCCGAGAGCGGTGTGTCTGTTTTTTTTTCTTTGCACTGATAGCTTTGGAGTAATGTTCTGACGGTGGCGAGAGTGGAGCACGACTACTTCCGTGACGCAATTGGCTAGCGCGTTCGGCTGTTAATCAAAAGGTTGGAGGTTCGAGCCCTCCCGAGAGCGGTGTGTCTCTTTATTTCTTTGCGCTGATAGCTTTGGAGAAATGTTCTGATGGTGGTGAGAGTGGAGCACGACTACTTCTGTGACGCAATTGGCTAGCGCGTTCGGCTGTTAATCAAAAGGTTGGAGGTTCGAGCCCTCCCGAGAGCGGTGTGTCTCTTTTTTCTCTTTGCGCTGATAGCTTTGGAGAAATGTTCTGATGGTGGTGAGAGTGGAGCACGACTACTTCTGTGACGCAATTGGCTAGCGCGTTCGGCTGTTAATCAAAAGGTTGCAGGTTCGAGCCCTCGCGAGAGCGGTGTGTCTCTTTTTTTCTTTGCACTGATAGCTTTGGAGAAATGTTCTGATGGTGGTGAGAGTGGAGCACGACTACTTCCGTGACGCAATTGGCTAGCGCGTTCGGCTGTTAATCAAAAGGTTGAAGGTTCGAGCCCTCGCGAGAGCGGTGTGTCTCTTTTTTTCTTTGCGCTGATAGCTTTGGAGAAATGTTCTGACGGTGGTGAGAGTGGAGCACGACTACTTCCGTGACGCAATTGGCTAGCGCGTCCGGCTGTTAATCAAAAGGTTGGAGGTTCGAGCCCTCCCATAAGCGGTGTGTCTCTTTTTTTCTTTGCGCTGATACCTTTGGGAAAATGTTCTGATGGTGGTGAGTGTGGAGCACGACTACTTCCGTGACGCAATTGCCTAGCGCGTTCGGCTGTTAATCAAAAGGTTGGAGGTTCGAGCCCTCCCGAGAGCGGTGTGTCTCTTTTTTTTTCTTTGCGCTGATAGCTTTGGAGAAACGTTCTGACGGTGGTGAGAGTGGAGCACGACTGTCTCTGTTGCGCAATTCGCTAGCGCGTTCAGCTGTTAATCAAAAGGTTGGAGGTTCGAGCCCTCCCAAGAGCGGTGTGTCTCTTTTTTTTCTTTGCGCTTATAGCTTTGGAGAAATGTTCTGATGGTGGTGAGAGTGGAGCACGACTACTTCCGTGACGCAATTGGCTTGCGCGTTCCGCTGTTAACGAAAAGGTTGGAGGTTCGACCCCTCCCATGAGCGGTGTGTCTCTTTTTTTCTTTGCGCTGATACCTTTGGAAAAATGGTCTCACGGTGGTGAGAGTGGAGCACGACTACCTCCGTGACGCAATCTGCTAGTGCGTCGACTGTTAAGCAAAAGGTTGGAGGTTCGAGCCCTCCCATGAGCGGTGTGTCTCTTTTTTTCTTTGCGCTGATACTTTTAGAAAAATGTTCTGATGGTGGTGAGAGTGGAGCACGACTACCTCCGTGACGCAATTGGCTAGCGCGTTCGGCTGTTAACCAAAAGGTTGGAGGTTCGAGCCCTCGCGAGAGCAGTGTGTCTCTTTATTTTCTTTGCACTGATAGCTTTGGAGAAATGTTCTGATGGTGGTGAGAGTGGAGCACGACTACTTCCGTGACGCAAGTGGCTAGCGCGTTCAGCTGTTAATCAAAAGGTTGGAGGTTCGAGCCCTCCCGAGAGCGGTGTGTCTCTTTTTTTGCGCTTATAGCTTTGGAGAAATGTTCTGATGGTGGTGAGAGTGGAGCACGACTACTTCCGTGCCGCAATTGGCTTGCGCGTTCGGCTGTTAATCAAAAGGTTGGAGGTTCGAGCCCTCCCGAGAGCGGTGTGTCTCTTTTTTTTCTTTGCGCTGATAGCTTTGGAGAAATGTTCTGACGGTGGTGAGAGTGGAGCACGACTACTTCCGTGACGCAAATGGCTAGCGCGTTCGGCTGTTAATCAAAAGGTTGGAGGTTCGAGCCCTCGCGAGAGCGGTGTGTCTCTTTTTTTTCTTTGCGCTGATAGCTTTGGAGAAATGTTCTGATGGTGGTGAGAGTGGAGCACGACTACTTCTGTGACGCAATTGGCTAGCGCGTTCGGCTGTTAATCAAAAGGTTGGAGGTTCGAGCCCTCCCGAGAGCAGTGTGTCTGTTTTTTTTCTTTGCACTGATAGCTTTGGAGAAATGTTCTGAGGGTGGTGAAAGTGGAGCACGACTACTTCCGTGACGCAATTGGCTAGCGCGTTCGGCTGTTAATCAAAAGGTTGGAGGTTCGAGCCCTCCCGAGAGCGGTGTGTCTCTCTTTTTTCTTTGCGCTGATAGCTTTGGAGAAATGTTCTGATGGTGGTGAGAGTGGAGCACGACTACTTTTGTGACGCAATTGGCTAGCGCGTTCGGCTGTTAATCAAAAGGTTGGAGGTTCGAGCCCTCGCGAGAGCGGTGTGTCTCTTTTTTTCTTTGCGCTGATACCTTTAGAAAAATGTTCTGATGGTGGTGAGAGTGGAGCACGACTACCTCCGTGACGCAGTTGGCTAGCGCGTTCGGCTGTTAACCAAAAGGTTGGAGGTTCGAGCCCTCGCGAGGGCGGTGTGTCTCTTTTTTTTTTTTGCGCTGATTGCTTTGGAGAAATGTTCTGATGGTGGTGAGAGTGGAGCACGACTACTTCCGTGACGCAGTTGGCTAGCGCGTTCGGCTGTTAACCAAAAGGTTGGAGGTTCGAGCCCTCCCAAGAACAGTGTGTCGCTTTTTTTCTTTGCGCTGATAGCCTTGGAGAAACGTTCTGACGGTGTTGAGAGTGGAGCACGACTGTCTGTGTTGCGCAATTGGCTAGCGCGTTGGGCTGTTAACGAAAAGGTTGGAGGTTCGAACCCTCCCATGAACGGTGTGTCTCTTTTTTTCTTTGCGCTGATACCTTTAGAAAAATGTTCTGATGGTGGTGAGAGTGGAGCACGACTACCTCCGTGACGCAATTGGCTAGCGCGTTCGGCTGTTAAACAAAAGGTTGGAGGTTCGAGCCCTCCCGTGAGCGGTGTGTCTCTTTTTTTCTTTGCGCTGATACCTTTAGAAAAATGTTCTGATGGTGGTGAGAGTGGAGCACGACTACCTCCGTGACGCAGTTGGCTAGCGCGTTCGGCTGTTAACCAAAAGGTTGGAGGTTCGAGCCCTCGCGAGGGCGGTGTGTCTCTTTTTTTTCTTTGCGCTGATTGCTTTGGAGAAATGTTCTGATGGTGGTGAGAGTGGAGCACGACTACTTCCGTGACGCAATTGGCTAGCGCGTTCGGCTGTTAATCAAAAGGTTGGAGGTTCGAGCCCTCCCGAGAGCGGTGTGTCTATTTTTTTTCTTTGCGCTGATAGCTTTGGAGAAATGTTCTGACGGTGGTGAGAGTGGAGCACGACTACTTCCGTGACGCAATTGGCTAGCGCGTTCGGCTGTTAATCAAAAGGTTGGAGGTTCGAGCCCTCCCGAGAGCAGTGTGTCTCTTTTTTTTTCTTTGCGCTGATAGCTTTGGAGAAATGTTCTGACGGTGGTGAGAGTGGAGCACGACTACTTCCGTGACGCAATTGGCTAGCGCGTTCGGCTGTTAATCAAAAGGTTGGAGGTTCGAGCCCTCCCGAGAGCGGTGTGTTTCTTTTTTTTCTTTGAGCTGATAGCTTTGGAGAAATGTTATGACTGTGGTGAGAGTGGCGCACGACTGTTTCCGTGGCGCAATCTGCTAGTGCGTCGGCTGTTAAGCAAAAGGTTGGAGGTTCGAGCCCTCCTAGGAGCAGTGTGTCGCTTTTTTTCTTTGCGCTGATAGCCTTGGAGAAACGTTCTGACGGTGGTGAGAGTGGAGCACGACTGTCTCTGTTGCGCAAATCGCTAGCGCGTTGGGCTGTTAACGAAAAGGTTGGAGGTTCGAACCCTCCCATGAGCGGTGTGTCTCTTTTTTTGCGCTGATACCTTTGGAAAAATGGTCTCATGGTGGTGAGAGTGGAGCACGACTACCTCCGTGACGCAATCTGCTAGTGCGTCGACTGTTAAGCAAAAGGTTGGAGGTTCGAGCCCTCCCATGAGCGGTGTGTCTCTTTTTTTCTTTGCGCTGATACTTTTAGAAAAATGTTCTGATGGTGGTGAGTGGAGCACGACTACCTCCGTGACGCAATTGGCTAGCGCGTTCGGCTGTTAACCAAAAGGTTGGAGGTTCGAGCCCTCGCGAGAGCGGTGTGTCTCTTTTTTTTCTTTGCACTGATAGCTTTGGAGAAATGTTCTGATGGTGGTGAGCGTGGAGCACGACTACTTCCGTGACGCAATTAGATAGCGCGTTCAGCTGTTAATCAAAAGGTTGGAGGTTCGAGCCCTCCCGAGAACGGTGTGTCTCTTTTTTCTCTTTGCGCTTATAGCTTTGGAGAAATGTTCTGATGGTGGTGAGCGTGGAGCACGACTACTTCCGTGACGCAATTGGCTAGCGCGTTCGGCTGTTAATCAAAAGGTTGGAGGTTCGAGCCCTCCCGAGAGCAGTGTGTCTCTTTTTTTTTCTTTGCGCTGATAGCTTTGGAGAAATGTTCTGATGGTGGTGAGAGTGGAGCACGACTACTTCTGTGACGCAATTGGCTAGCGCGTTCGGCTGTTAATCAAAATGTTGGAGGTTCGAGCCCTCCCGAGAGCGGTGTGTCTGTTTTTTTTTCTTTGCACTGATAGCTTTGGAGTAATGTTCTGACGGTGGCGAGAGTGGAGCACGACTACTTCCGTGACGCAATTGGCTAGCGCGTTCGGCTGTTAATCAAAAGGTTGGAGGTTCGAGCCCTCCCGAGAGCGGTGTGTCTCTTTATTTCTTTGCGCTGATAGCTTTGGAGAAATGTTCTGATGGTGGTGAGAGTGGAGCACGACTACTTCTGTGACGCAATTGGCTAGCGCGTTCGGCTGTTAATCAAAAGGTTGGAGGTTCGAGCCCTCCCGAGAGCGGTGTGTCTCTTTTTTCTCTTTGCGCTGATAGCTTTGGAGAAATGTTCTGATGGTGGTGAGAGTGGAGCACGACTACTTCTGTGACGCAATTGGCTAGCGCGTTCGGCTGTTAATCAAAAGGTTGCAGGTTCGAGCCCTCGCGAGAGCGGTGTGTCTCTTTTTTTCTTTGCACTGATAGCTTTGGAGAAATGTTCTGATGGTGGTGAGAGTGGAGCACGACTACTTCCGTGACGCAATTGGCTAGCGCGTTCGGCTGTTAATCAAAAGGTTGAAGGTTCGAGCCCTCGCGAGAGCGGTGTGTCTCTTTTTTTCTTTGCGCTGATAGCTTTGGAGAAATGTTCTGACGGTGGTGAGAGTGGAGCACGACTACTTCCGTGACGCAATTGGCTAGCGCGTCCGGCTGTTAATCAAAAGGTTGGAGGTTCGAGCCCTCCCATAAGCGGTGTGTCTCTTTTTTTCTTTGCGCTGATACCTTTGGGAAAATGTTCTGATGGTGGTGAGTGTGGAGCACGACTACTTCCGTGACGCAATTGCCTAGCGCGTTCGGCTGTTAATCAAAAGGTTGGAGGTTCGAGCCCTCCCGAGAGCGGTGTGTCTCTTTTTTTTTCTTTGCGCTGATAGCTTTGGAGAAACGTTCCGACGGTGGTGAGAGTGGAGCACGACTGTCTCTGTTGCGCAATTCGCTAGCGCGTTCAGCTGTTAATCAAAAGGTTGGAGGTTCGAGCCCTCCCAAGAGCGGTGTGTCTCTTTTTTTTCTTTGCGCTTATAGCTTTGGAGAAATGTTCTGATGGTGGTGAGAGTGGAGCACGACTACTTCCGTGACGCAATTGGCTTGCGCGTTCCGCTGTTAACGAAAAGGTTGGAGGTTCGACCCCTCCCATGAGCGGTGTGTCTCTTTTTTTCTTTGCGCTGATACCTTTGGAAAAATGGTCTCACGGTGGTGAGAGTGGAGCACGACTACCTCCGTGACGCAATCTGCTAGTGCGTCGACTGTTAAGCAAAAGGTTGGAGGTTCGAGCCCTCCCATGAGCGGTGTGTCTCTTTTTTTCTTTGCGCTGATACTTTTAGAAAAATGTTCTGATGGTGGTGAGAGTGGAGCACGACTACCTCCGTGACGCAATTGGCTAGCGCGTTCGGCTGTTAACCAAAAGGTTGGAGGTTCGAGCCCTCGCGAGAGCAGTGTGTCTCTTTATTTTCTTTGCACTGATAGCTTTGGAGAAATGTTCTGATGGTGGTGAGAGTGGAGCACGACTACTTCCGTGACGCAAGTGGCTAGCGCGTTCAGCTGTTAATCAAAAGGTTGGAGGTTCGAGCCCTCCCGAGAGCGGTGTGTCTCTTTTTTTGCGCTTATAGCTTTGGAGAAATGTTCTGATGGTGGTGAGAGTGGAGCACGACTACTTCCGTGCCGCAATTGGCTTGCGCGTTCGGCTGTTAATCAAAAGGTTGGAGGTTCGAGCCCTCCCGAGAGCGGTGTGTCTCTTTTTTTTCTTTGCGCTGATAGCTTTGGAGAAATGTTCTGACGGTGGTGAGAGTGGAGCACGACTGCTTCCGTGACGCAATTGGCTAGCGCGTTCGGCTGTTAATCAAAAGGTTGGAGGTTCGAGCCCTCGCGAGAGCGGTGTGTCTCTTTTTTTTCTTTGCGCTGATAGCTTTGGAGAAATGTTCTGATGGTGGTGAGAGTGGAGCACGACTACTTCTGTGACGCAATTGGCTAGCGCGTTCGGCTGTTAATCAAAAGGTTGGAGGTTCGAGCCCTCCTGAGAGCAGTGTGTCTGTTTTTTTTTTCTTTGCACTGATAGCTTTGGAGAAATGTTCTGAGGGTGGTGAAAGTGGAGCACGACTACTTCCGTGACGCAATTGGCTAGCGCGTTCGGCTGTTAATCAAAAGGTTGGAGGTTCGAGCCCTCCCGAGAGCGGTGTGTCTCTCTTTTTTCTTTGCGCTGATAGCTTTGGAGAAATGTTCTGATGGTGGTGAGAGTTGAGCACGACTACTTCTGTGACGCAATTGTCTAGCGCGTTCGGCTGTTAATCAAAAGGTTGGAGGTTCGAGCCCTCGCGAGAGCGGTGTGTCTCTTTTTTCTTTGCGCTGATAGCTTTGGAGAAATGTTCTGATGGTGGTGAGAGTGGAGCACGACTACTTCCGTGACGCATTTGGCTAGCGCGTTCGGCTGTTAATCAAAAGGTTGGAGGTTCGAGCCCTCGCGAGAGCGGTGTGTCTCTTTTTTTTCTTTGCGCTGATAGCTTTGGAGAAATGTTCTGATGGTGGTGAGAGTGGAGCATGACTACTTCTGTGACGCAATTGGCTAGCGCGTTCGGCTGTTAATCAAAAGGTTGGAGGTTCGAGCCCTCCCGAGAGCGGTGTGTCTCTTTTTTTTCTTTGCGCTGATAGCTTTGGAGAAATGTTCTGATGGTGGTGAGAGTGGAGCACGACTACTTCCGTGACGCAATCGGCTAGCGCGTTCGGCTGTCAATCAAAAGGTTGGAGGTTCGAGCCCTCCCGAGAGCGGTGTGTCTCTTTTTTTTCTTTGCGCTGATAGCTTTGGAGAAACGTTCTGACGGTGGTGAGAGTGGAGCACGACTGTCTCTGTTGCGCAATTCGCTAGCGCGTTCAGCTGTTAATCAAAAGGTTGGAGGTTCGAGCCCTCCCGAGAGCGGTGTGTCTCTTTTTTTTCTTTGCGCTTATAGCTTTGGAGAAATGTTCTGATGGTGGTGAGAGTGGAGCACGACTACTTCCGTGACGCAATTGGCTTGCGCGTTCCGCTGTTAACGAAAAGGTTGGAGGTTCGAACCCTCCCATGAGCGGTGTGTCTCTTTTTTTCTTTGCGCTGATACCTTTGGAAAAATGGTCTCACGGTGGTGAGAGTGGAGCACGACTACCTCCGTGACGCAATCTGCTAGTGCGTCAACTGTTAAGCAAAAGGTTGGAGGTTCGAGCCCTCCCATGAGCGGTGTGTCTCTTTTTTTCTTTGCGCTGATACTTTAAGAAAAATGTTCTGATGGTGGTGAGAGTGGAGCACGACTACCTCCGTGACGCAATTGGCTAGCGCGTTCGGCTGTTAACCAAAAAGTTGGAGGTTCGAGCCCTCGCGAGAGCAGTGTGTCTCTTTATTTTCTTTGCAATGATAGCTTTGGAGAAATATTCTGATGGTGGTGAGAGTGGACACGACTACTTCCGTGACGCAAGTGGCTAGCGCGTTCAGCTGTTAATCAAAAGGTTGGAGGTTCGAGCCCTCCCGAGAGCGGTGTGTCTCTTTTTTTGCGCTTATAGCTTTGGAGAAATGTTCTGATGGTGGTGAGAGTGGAGCACGACTACTTCCGTGACGCAATTGGCTTGCGCGTTCGGCTTTTAATCAAAAGGTTGGAGGTTCGAGCCCTCCCGAGAGCGGTGTGTCTCTTTTTTTTCTTTGCGCTGATAGCTTTGGAGAAATGTTCTGACGGTGGTGAGAGTGGAGCACGACTGCTTCCGTGACGCAATTGGCTAGCGCGTTCGGCTGTTAATCAAAAGGTTGGAGGTTCGAGCCCTCGCGAGAGCGGTGTGTCTCTTTTTTTTTCTTTGCGCTGATAGCTTTGGAGAAATGTTCTGATGGTGGTGAGAGTGGAGCACGACTACTTCTGTGACGCAATTGGCTAGCGCGTTCGGCTGTTAATCAAAAGGTTGGAGGTTCGAGCCCTCCCGAGAGCAGTGTGTCTGTTTTTTTTCTTTGCACTGTTAGCTTTGGAGAAATGTTCTGAGGGTGGTGAAAGTGGAGCACGACTACTTCCGTGACGCAATTGGCTAGCGCGTTCGGCTGTTAATCAAAAGGTTGGAGGTTCGAGCCCTCCCGACAGCGGTGTGTCTCTTTTTTTTCTTTGCGCTGATAGCTTTGGAGAAATGTTCTGATGGTGGTGAGAGTGGAGCACGACTACTTCTGTGACGCAATTGGCTAGCGCGTTCGGCTGTTAATCAAAAGGTTGGAGGTTCGAGCCCTCGCGAGAGCGGTGTGTCTCTTTTTTTTCTTTGCGCTGATAGCTTTGGAGAAATGTTCTGATGGTGGTGAGAGTGGAGCACGACTACTTCCGTGACGCATTTGGCTAGCGCGTTCGGCTGTTAATCAAAAGGTTGGAGGTTCGAGCCCTCGCGAGAGCGGTGTGTCTCTTTTTTTTCTTTGCGCTGATAGCTTTGGAGAAATGTTCTGATGGTGGTGAGAGTGGAGCATGACTACTTCTGTGACGCAATTGGCTAGCGCGTTCGGCTGTTAATCAAAAGGTTGGAGGTTCGAGCCCTCCCGAGAGCGGTGTGTCTCTTTTTTTTCTTTGCGCTGATAGCTTTGGAGAAATGTTCTGATGGTGGTGAGAGTGGAGCACGACTACTTCCGTGACGCAATTGGCTAGCGCGTTCGGCTGTTAATCAAAAGGTTGGAGGTTCGAGCCCTCCCGAGAGTGGTGTGTCTCTTTTTTTTCTTTGCGCTGATAGCTTTGGAGAAATGTTCTGATGGTGGTGAGAGTGGAGCACGACTACTTCTGTGACGCAATCGGCTAGCGCGTTCGGCTGTTAATCGAAAGGTTGGAGGTTCGAGCCCTCCCGAGAGCGGTGTGTCTCTTTTTTTTTCTTTGCGCAGATAGCTTTGGAAAAATGTTCTGATGGTAGTGAGAGTGGAACACGACTACTTCTGTGACGCAATTGGCTAGCGCGTTCGGCTGTTAATCAAAAGGTTGGAGGTTGGAGCCCTCCCGAGAGCGGTGTGTCTCTTTTTTTTTCTTTGCGCTGATAGCTTTGGAGAAATGTTCTGACGGTGGTGAGAGTGGAGCACGACTACTTCCGTGACGCAATTGGCTAGCGCGTTCGGCTGTTAATCAAAAGGTTGGAGGTTCGAGCCCTCGCGAGAGCGGTGTGTCTCTTTTTTTTTCTTTGCGCTAATAGCTTTGGAGAAATATTCTGATGGTGGTGAGAGTGGAGCACGACTAGTTCTGTGACGCAATTGGCTAGCGCGTTCGGCAGTTAGTCAAAAGGTTGGAGGTTCGAGCCCTCGCGAGAGTGGTGTGTCTCTTTTTCTTTCTTTGCGCTGATAGCTATGGAGAAATGTTCTGACGGTGGTGAGAGTGGAGCACGACTACTTCCGTGACGCAATTGGCTAGCGCGTTCGGCTGTTAATCAAAAGGTTGGAGGTTCAAGCCCTCGCAAAAGCGGTGTGTCTCTTTTTTTTCTTTGCGCTGATAGCTTTAGAGAAATGTTCTGATGGTGGTGAGAGTGGAGCACGACTACTTCCGTGACGCAATTGGCTAGCGCGTTCGGCTGTTAATCAAAAGGTTGGATGTTCGAGCCCTCCCGAGAGCGGTGTGTCTCTTTTTCTTTGCGCTGATAGCTTTGGAGAAATGTTCTGTTGGTGGTGAGAGTGGAGCACGACTACTTCTGTGACGCAGTCGGCTAGCGCGTTCGGCTGTTAATCGAAAGGTTGGAGGTTCGAGCCCTCCCGAGAGCGGTGTGTCTCTTTTTTTTTCTTTGCGCAGATAGCTTTGGAGAAATGTTCTGATGGTAGTGAGAGTGGAGCACGACTACTTCTGTGACGCAATTGGCTAGCGCGTTCGGCTGTTAATCAAAAGGTTGGAGGTTCGAGCCCTCCCGAGAGCGGTGTGTCTCTTTTTTTTCTTTGCGCTGATAGCTTTGGAGAAATGTTCTGACGGTGGTGAGAGTGGAGCACGACTACTTCCGTGACGCAATTGGCTAGCGCGTTCGGCTGTTAATCAAAAGGTTGGAGGTTCGAGCCCTCCCGAGAGCGTTGTGTCTCTTTTTTTTCTTTGCGCTGATAGCTTTGGAGAAATGTTCTGACAGTGGTGAGAGTGCAGCACGACTACTTCCGTGACGCAATTGGCTAGCGCGTTCGGCTGTTAACCAAAATGTTGGAGGTTCGAGCCCTCCCGAGAGTGGTGTGTCTCTTTTTTTTCTTTGCGCTGATAGCTTTGGAGAAATGTTCTAACGGTGGTGAGAGTGGAGCACGACTGTCTCCGTGGCGCAATCTGCTAGTGCGTCGGCTGTTAAGCAAAAGGTTGGAGGTTCGAGCCCTCCCAGGAGCAGTGTGTCGCTTTTTTTCTTTGCGCTGATAGCCTTGGAGAAACGTTCTGACGGTGGTGAGAGTGGAGCACGACTGTCTCTGTTGCGAAATTCGCTAGCGCGTTGCGCTGTTAACGAAACGGTTGGAGGTTCGAACCCTCCCATGAGCGGTGTGTCTCTTTTTTTCTTCGCGCTGATACCTTTGGAAAAATGTTCTGATAGTGGTGAGAGTGGAGCACGACTACCTCCGTGACGCAATCTGCTAGTGCGTCGGCTGTTAAGCAAAAGGTTGGAGGTACGAGCCCTCCCAAGTGCAGTGTGTCGCTTTTTTTCTTTGCGCTGATAGCCTTGGAAAAACGATCTGACGGTGGTGAGAGTGGAGCACGACTACCTCCGTGACGCAATCTGCTAGTGCGTCGGCTGTTAAGCAAAAGGTTGGAGGTTCGATCCCTCCCAAGAACAGTGTGTCGCTTTTTTTCTTTGCGCTGATAGCCTTGGAGAAACGTTCTGATGGTGGTGAGAGTGGAGCACGACTGTCTCTGTTGCGCAATTGGCTAGCGCGTTGGGCTGTTAACGAAAAGGTTGGAGGTTCGAACCCTCCCATGAGCGTTGTGTCTCTTTTTTTCTTTGCGCTGATACATTTAGAAAAATGTTCTGATGGTGGTGAGAGTGGAGCACGACTACCTCCGTGACGCAATTGGCTAGCGCGTTCGGCTGTTAACCAAAAGGTTGGAAGTTCGAGCCCTCCCATGAGTGGTGTGTCTATTTTTTTCTTTGCGCTGATAGCTTTGGAGAAATGTTCTGACGGTGGTGAGAGTTGAGCACGACTACTTCCGTGACGCAATTGGCTAGCGCGTTCGGCTGTTAATCAAAAGGTTGGAGGTTCGAGCCCTCCCGAGAGCGTTGTGTCTCTTTTTTTTCTTTGCGCTGATAGCTTTGGAGAAATGTTCTGGTGGTGGTGAGAGTGGAGCACGACTACTTCCGTGACGCAATTGGCTAGCGCGTTCGGCTGTTAATCAAAAGGTTGGAGGTTCGAGCCCTCCCGAGAGCGGTGTGTCTCTTTTTTTTCTTTGCGCTGATAGCTTTGGAGAAATGTTCTGATGGTGGTGAGAGTGGAGCACGACTACTTCTGTGACGCAATCGGCTAGCGCGTTCGGCTGTTAATCGAAAGGTTGGAGGTTCGAGCCCTCCCGAGAGCGGTGTGTCTTTTTTTTTCTTTGCGCAGATAGCTTTGGAGAAATGTTCTGATGGTAGTGAGAGTGGAGCACGACTACTTCTGGGACGCAATTGGCTAGCGCGTTCGGCTGTTAATCAAAAGGTTGGAGGTTGGAGCCCTCCCGAGAGCGGTGTGTCTCTTTTTTTTTCTTTGCGCTGATAGCTTTGGAGAAATGTTCTGACGGTGGTGAGAGTGGAGCACGACTACTTCCGTGACGCAATTGGCTAGCGCGTTCGGCTGTTAATCAAAAGGTTGGAGGTTCGAGCCCTCGCGAGAGCGGTGTGTCTCTTTTTTTTCTTTGCGCTAATAGCTTTGGAGAAATGTTCTGATGGTGGTGAGAGTGGAGCACGACTAGTTCTGTGACGCAATTGGCTAGCGCGTTCGGCAGTTAGTCAAAAGGTTGGAGGTTTGAGCCCTCGCGAGAGTGGTGTGTCTCTTTTTCTTTCTTTGCGCTGATAGCTTTGGAGAAATGTTCTGACGGTGGTGAGAGTGGAGCACGACTACTTCCGTGACGCAATTGGCTAGCGCGTTCGGCTGTTAATCAAAAGGTTGGAGGTCCAAGCCCTCGCAAAAGCGGTGTGTCTCTTTTTTTTCTTTGCGCTGATAGCTTTGGAGAAATGTTCTGATGGTGGTGAGAGTGGAGCACGACTACTTCCGTGACGCAATTGGCTAGCGCGTTCGGCTGTTAATCAAAAGGTTGGATGTTCGAGCCCTCCGGAGAGCGGTGTGTCTCTTTTTTTTCTTTGCGCTGATAGCTTTGGAGAAATGTTCTGTTGGTGGTGAGAGTGGAGCAGGACTACTTCTGTGACGCAATCGGCTAGCGCGTTCGGCTGTTAATCGAAAGGTTGGAGGTTCGAGCCCTCCCGAGAGCGGTGTGTCTCTTTTTTTTCTTTGCGCAGATAGCTTTGGAGAAATGTTCTGATGGTAGTGAGAGTGGAGCACGACTACTTCTGTGACGCAATTGGCTAGCGCGTTCGGCTGTTAATCAAAAGGTTGGAGGTTCGAGCCCTCCCGAGAGCGGTGTGTCTCTTTTTTTTCTTTGCGCTGATAGCTTTGGAGAAATGTTCTGACGGTGGTGAGAGTGGAGCACGACTACTTCCGTGACGCAATTGGCTAGCGCGTTCGGCTGTTAATCAAAAGCTTGGAGGTTCGAGCCCTCCCGAGAGCGTTGTGTCTCTTTTTTTTCTTTGCGCTGATAGCTTTGGAGAAATGTTCTGACAGTGGTGAGAGTGGAGCACGACTACTTCCGTGACGCAATTGGCTAGCGCGTTCGGCTGTTAATCAAAAGGTTGGAGGTTCGAGCCCTCCCGTGAGTGGTGTGTCTCTTTTTTTTCTTTGCGCTGATAGCTTTGGAGAAATGTTCTAACGGTGGTGAGAGTGGAGCACGACTGTCTCCGTGGCGCAATCTGCTAGTGCGTCGGCTGTTAAGCAAAAGGTTGGAGGTTCGAGCCCTCCCAGGAGCAGTGTGTCGCTTTTTTTCTTTGCGCTGATAGCCTTGGAGAAACGTTCTGACGGTGGTGAGAGTGGAGCACGACTGTCTCTGTTGCGAAATTCGCTAGCGCGTTGCGCTGTTAACAAAACGGTTGGAGGTTCGAACCCTCCCATGAGCGGTGTGTCTCTTTTTTTCTTTGCGCTGATACCTTTGGAAAAATGTTCTGATAGTGGTGAGAGTGGAGCACGACTACCTCCGTGACGCAATCTGCTAGTGCGTCGGCTGTTAAGCAAAAGGTTGGAGGTACGAGCCCTCCCAAGTGCAGTGTGTCGCTTTTTTTCTTTGCGCTGATAGCCTTGGAAAAACGATCTGACGGTGGTGAGAGTGGAGCACGACTACCTCCGTGACGCAATCTGCTAGTGCGTCGGCTGTTAAGCAAAAGGTTGGAGGTTCGAGCCCTCCCAAGAACAGTGTGTCGCTTTTTTTCTTTGCGCTGATAGCCTTGGAGAAACGTTCTGATGGTGGTGAGAGTGGAGCACGACTGTCTCTGTTGCGCAATTGGCTAGCGCGTTGGGCTGTTAACGAAAAGGTTGGAGGTTCGAACCCTCCCATGAGCGTTGTGTCTCTTTTTTTCTTTGCGCTGATACCTTTAGAAAAATGTTCTGATGGTGGTGAGAGTGGAGCACGACTACCTCCGTGACGCAATTGGCTAGCGCGTTCGGCTGTTAACCAAAAGGTTGGAGGTTCGAGCCCTCCCATGAGCGGTGTGTCTCTTTTTTTCTTTGCGCTGATACCTTTAGAAAAATGTTCTAATGGTGGTGAGAGTGGAGCACGACTACCTCCGTGACGCAATTGGCTAGCGCGTTCGGCTGTTAACCAAAAGGTTGGAGGTTCGAGCCCTCGCGAGAGCGGTGTGTCTCTTTTTTTTCTTTGCGCTGATCGCTTTGGAGAAATGTTCTGATGGTGGTGAGAGTGGAGCACGACTACTTCCGTGACGCAATTGGCTAGCGCGTTCGGCTGTTAATCAAAAGGTTGGAGGTTCGAGCCCTCCCGAGAGCGGTGTGTCTATTTTTTTTTCTTTGCGCTGATAGCTCTGGAGAAATGTTCTGACGGTGGTGAGAGTGGAACACGACTACTTCCGTGACGCAATTGGCTAGCGCGTTCGGCTGTTAATCAAAAGATTTGAGGCTCGAGCCCTCCCGAGAGCGGTGTGTCTCTTTTTTTTCTTTGCGCTGATAGCTTTGGAGAAATGTTCTGATGGTGGTGAGAGCGGAGCACGACTACTTCTGTGACGCAATTGGCTAGCGCGTTCGGCTGTTAATCAAAAGGTTGGAGGTTCGAGCCCTCCCGAGAGCGGTGTGTCTCTTTTTTTTTCTTTGCGCTGATAGCTTTGGAGAAATGTTCTGACGGTGGTGAGAGTGGAGCACGACTACTTCCGTGACGCAATTGGCTAGCGCGTTCGGCTGTTAATCAAAAGATTGGAGGTTTGAGCCCTCGCGAGAGCGGTGTGTCTCTTTTTTTTTCTTTGCGCTGATAGCTTTGGAGAAATGTTCTGATGGTGGTGAGAGTGGAGCACGACTACTTCTGTGACGCAATTGGCTAGCGCGTTCGGCTGTTAATCAAAAGGTTGGAGGTTCGAGCCCTCCCGAGAGCGGTGTGTCTCTTTTTTTTCTTTGCGCTGATAGCTTTGGAGAAATGTTCTGATGGTGGTGAGAGTGGAGCACGACTACTTCTGTGACGCAATTAGCTAGCGCGTTCGGCTGTTAATCAAAAGGTTGGAGGTTCGAGCCCTCGCGAGAGCGGTGTGTCTCTTTTTTCTTTGCGCTCATAGCTTTGGAGAAATGTTCTGATGGTGGTGAGAGTGGAGCACGACTACTTCCGTGACGCAATTGGCTAGCGCGTTCGGCTGTTAATCAAAACAGTGGGGTGGGCAGTGGAACGGAGCGGCCGCCACCATGGTCTCATCCAACCACTTTTTGCTTTTTGTACAGTTGTTCGCAGTCATCAGCACGAGCTCGCCAGACTGCGTGGAACCACATGCGCCTGGCACGCCAAACGGCACGTGCCCTCCCCAGCCCGAACCGAGCCGTTGTTGCCCGGAGCCACTTCAACCTCCCGTTCCGGTAACCCCTTACGCTGCCACCAAGCCAACCGCATCGACATTGTCAAGCCACCCAGAAAACTACAAATACAGCCAGCCTTGCACCGCGCGCCTCAGTGGGCAGTGGAACGGAGCGGCCGCCACCATGGTCTCATCCAACCACTTTTTGCTTTTTGTACAGTTGTTCGCAGTCATCAGCACGAGCTCGCCAGACTGCGTGGAACCACATGCGCCTGGCACGCCAAACGGCACGTGCCCTCCCCAGCCCGAACCGAGCCGTTGTTGCCCGGAGCCACTTCAACCTCCCGTTCCGGTAACCCCTTACGCTGCCACCAAGCCAACCGCATCGACATCGTCAAGCCACCCAGAAAACTACAAATACAGCCAGCCTTGCACCGCGCGCCTCAGTGGGCAGTGGAACGGAGCGGCCGCCACCATGGTCTCATCCAACCACTTTTTGCTTTTTGTACAGGTTGGTCCCTTCCAAGATTATAGCGCTAAGCGATCTAGCAACTATTGTCTGCTGCTCCTTCCATGCCCACATGTGTTGCTTGATATAGTCGCAGAGTGTTTTGTTGTTATAAAGGAACTTCTTCTTTGCGGGGATATTGAACAGAATCCTGGTCCGAATAGCGAAGTATTAGCCGCCATCAGCAAACTAACCGCACACTTGGATGAGCGTCATGACAACTTGCAGAAGACTATTAACGAAGTTAAAGAAAACCAGTTGCTACTTGATGCCAAAGTAACAGATTTAACCACCCGACTAACTGTACTTGAACAGAAGGTTCTTACCCTCGAGATCGTTCCCGACAATGCACAGATACAAGGTCTTGTAACGGCTGCCGTGCGACACGAAAGTGTCGCTCTCAGTTCACGGCTTGATGACTTCGAGGATCGCTCTCGTAGGGAGAACCTAATTTTTTATGGGATATTGGATTCTGCCTCAGAAACCTGGGCCGAATCGGAGCTAAAAATCCGTGAAATCCTGTCTGCATCTCTTAAACTGGAACTTCCTATTGAAGCCATCTCCCGTGCACACAGGCTTGGAACATATGTACAGAACAAATGTCGACCTGTTATTGTTCGCTTCAGTTCGTTTAAAACAAGAGAAAGTGTCTTTACTAAGAAATCGATGCTTCGCAGCACCCCCGTGTCAGTTAGCGAAGATTTCTGCAAGGCCACGCGCCACGTGCAGAAAAAGCTTTTAAATTTCGCGAAAAGCACTGGGCAGCCATATTACTTGAAGTATAACAAGATACTAATCAACAAGAAAGCCTACGTTTATTGTCCGGTCACCGATCGTGTAACCGAGACAGGACCTATTTATGATAACCCCGTCCACGTTGCTCCCGAAGTAAGCAATGCAGAATGCGCAGGGGCCAGCGCTCCTCCTTCACATCGATAGCTAGATAAGCATTTTCGAGCTCATGAATTTTCTTTTTTGCTATGTAATTCTCGAAGTGTTACTAACAAGCGTGATGCCCTATCTGCGCTAATAGATACATGTCTAGCTGATGTCGTCGTAGTAACTGAAACTTGGCTGTCCGCGGAAATTGAAAACAACGAAATATTTAACTGTTCAAAAAAGTTTAAGTTCTACCGCTGTGACCGGGGTACGAGGCGCGGGGGCGGCGTATTGATTGCCATTAGCGACAAGAATAGCTCGTTCAGCGTGCCTGTTGTTTCACCGCTTGAAATTGTTGTCGCGTGTGTTCGCATTAACCACAAAGATATCGTTGTTTGTGGCTGCTACCGGCCTCCTAGCCTTACTACCGGTTTCGCAAATGAATTACACGATGTACTAAATAAGTTGCAAGTAAGGTTTCCGGCTGCACCTATGTTTCTCCTAGGTGACTTTAACTTCCCTGATGTTTCGTGGTCTCCCCCTTTCCCAATAATTTCATCAACTTCTGCTGACAGTGCTGCCTTTCTTGATGTGTGTTCAGACTTTAACCTTACCCAGCTGGTTAACGCTCCAACCCGCATTACCTCGTCCACCTCCTCAGTTCTAGACTTGGTGCTGACCACGCATCCCGACCTAATTAAATCCCTATCAGTTATTCCGGGCATAAGCGACCATCTAGCTATTCATTTTAACATGACTAATGCAACTAAAAGAAATGATAGCTCAAAAGTTTTTAGGGACTACAAAAGAGCCGACTATGTTTCAATTAATAATGAGCTTCAGCTTTTCCTAAACGATTACCTTTCGCAATTTCTGGAAAGGTCCGTGCAACAAAACTGGAATTTGTTTAAGCAGAAGGTAGCAGAACTTACCAATCGTTTTATTCCGCTCCGTAGAATTAGGCAAAGCGCAAAGTCCCCTTGGTTCACGCTTACACTAAAACGACTACTGAATAAAAAGAAACGAATTTTTCGAAGGGCAAAGCTAACTAACAACGCGGAAAGGTGGTCCGCTTATCATCACGCAGCTGACGAGTACACTCGCGCATTATCCGTCGCAAAAGAAAATTATTATCAACAAACGCTTCCCTCTCTGCTTGCAACTAACCCTCAGAAATTTTGGCAGATGATTAGGGGAAATGAAAAAAAGGCGATAGAATTAATCCATGATGATAACAGCCGTGTACCAAAAGAAGAGTGTTGTGTCATTTTAAGCTCTGTGTTTTCATCGTGCTTTGTTAAACCTACAGCGCTTTCCTTTCCCGATACCCCCACCCACAACTTTGTTGCCATGGAACCCCTTTTATTTGACTGTGTTGGCATACAAAAATTGATAGAAAACTTGAAATTAGCCAGTGCTCCAGGTGAAGACGGTATCTGTGCAAAGTTTTTGCATAATACCTCTGTTTACTCATCTGTCATTTTATGTAAGCTTTTCACACAGTCTTTGGAATGTCATTGCCTCCCGGGCGACTGGAAAGCGGGAAAGGTGGTTCCTCTTCACAAATCAGGTGACGTTCATAACCCCCGCAATTACAGGCCCATATCGTTAACAAGTATACCGTGTAAGCTCATGGAACACGTCATCTACTCCCACATAATCACTTTCTTAGAAAACAACTCGTTCCTTAGTGATAACCAGCATGGATTCCGGAAACAGTACTCATGCGAGACCCAACTTCTCTGCCTTACTAATGACCTTTTTCTTGCCATTGACGCTTCTTCCCTTGTTGACTGTATTTTTCTCGACTTCGCTAAAGCTTTTGACACTGTATGCCATAAACTTCTACTGCTAAAACTAAGCAAACTTAATCTCGATGCTAACATATTAAAATGGATTGAATGCTTTTTAATAGACCGCTCCCAATTTGTAACTGCGAATGAAAGCAACTCTCCCCTCTCACCCGTAACCTCTGGCGTCCCCCAAGGATCCGTTCTTGGCCCACTACTCTTCCTGATTTACATTAACGATTTGCCACATAACATCTCTTCTTCTATTAAACTTTTCGCCGATGACTGTGTTATTTACCGAGAAATTAAAACCCCTTCTGACCGCCTTGCCCTTCAGTGTGACTTAGACAATGTTTCATCTTGGTGCGATACTTGGCTAATGAAGCTTAATGTTACTAAATGCAAAGTAATGAGAGTCTCACGTCGAACATGTAATATTTCTACTAACTATGTACTTAATAATTCTCTCCTTACTAAAGTTAGCTCATACAAGTACCTTGGCATTACAATTTCTGACAACCTTTCCTGGCAGTCTCACATTGACATTATTAAAAACAATGCTAACCGCACACTTGGTTATTTACGCCGTAACTTCTCCCTTGCCCCGATGCAACTGAAACTTCTGCTCTATAAAACATTAGTCCGACCAAAGCTAGAATATTCATCATCTGTATGGGATCCCCACGTAAACATCCATATCAGTAGCATCGAAGCAATTCAAAATCGCGCCGCTCGTTTCATTTTGTCGAACTATTCCCGTACAGCTAGCGTAACCCACATGAAGTCAACCTTAAATCTACCCAGCCTATCATTTCGCCGCAAAATCTCGCGCTTGTGCCTCTTCCACAAGTTGTACCATACCATGCACTCACTGAGTAACTCGCTTTTTTTGCCGCCATCCTACATTTCATCCCGCAGCGATCACCACTTCAAAGTTGGAATTCCAAGCAGCCGTACAAACCTCCATTTTAATTCATTCGTGCCCAAAACAAGCACGGACTGGAATCACCTTCCCGCTTCCATTGCATCCATCACTGACCCGACCAACTTCAAGAATACCATAAACGCATACCCTTTTTAAACATGCTCCATTTGTTTGTACAGTTTGTTTGTTTGTTTTTCACCACTCCTCTCTGTAACGCCTTGTGCATTGAGAGAAAATAAATGAAATGAAATGAAATGAAAAGGTTGGAGGTTCGAGCCCTCGCGAGAGCGGTGTGTCTCTTTTTTCTTTGCGCTGATAGCTTTGGAGAAATGTTCTGATGGTGGTGAGAGTGGAGCACGACTACTTCTGTGACACAATTGGCTAGCGCGTTCGGCTGTTAATCAAAAGGTTGGAGGTTCGAGCCCTCCCGAGAGCGGTGTGTCTCTTTTTTTTTCTTTGCGCTGATAGCTTTGTAGAAATTTTCTGATGGTGGTGAGAGTGGAGCACGACTACTTCTGTGACGCAATTGGCTAGCGCGTTCGGCTGTTAATCAAAAGGTTGGAGGTTCGAGCCCTCCCGAGAGCGGTGTGTCTCTTTTTTTTCTTTGCGCTGATAGCTTTGGAGAAATGTTCTTACGGTGGTGAGAGTGGAGCACGACTACTTCCGTGACGCAATTGGCTAGCGCGTTCGGCTGTTAATCAAAAGTTTGGAGGTTCGAGCCCTCGCGAGAGCGGTGTGTCTCTTTTTTTTCTTTGCGCTGATAGCTTTGGAGAAATGTTCTGATGGTGGTGAGAGTGGAGCACGACTAGTTCTGTGACGCAATTGGCTAGCGCGTTCGGCTGTTAATCAAAAGGTTGGAGGTTCGAGCCCTCCCGAGAGCGGTGTGTCTCTTTTTTGTTTTGCGCTGATAGCTTTGGAGAAATGTTCTGATGGTGGTGAGAGTGGAGCACGACTACTTCTGTGACGCAATCGGCTAGCGCGTTCGGCTGTTAATCGAAAGGTTGGAGGTTCGAGCCCTCCCGAGAACGGTGTGTCTCTTTTTTTTTCTTTGCGCAGATAGCTTTGGAGAAATGTTCTGATGGTAGTGAGAGTGGAGCACGACTACTTCTGTGACGCAATTGGCTAGCGCGTTCGGCTGTTAATCAAAAGGTTGGAGGTTGGAGCCCTCCCGAGAGCGGTGTGTCTCTTTTTTTTCTTTGCGCTGATAGCTTTGGAGAAATGTTCTGACGGTGGTGAGAGTGGAGCACGACTACTTTCGTGACGCAATTGGCTAGCGCGTTCGGCTGTTAATCAAAAGATTGGAGGTTCGAGGTCTCGCGAGAGCGGTGTGTCTCTTTTTTTTCTTTGCGCTAATAGCTTTGGAGAAATGTTCTGATGGTGGTGAGAGTGGAGCACGACTAGTTCTGTGACGCAATTGGCTAGCGCGTTCGGCAGTTAGTCAAAAGGTTGGAGGTTCGAGCCCTCGCGAGAGTGGTGTGTCTCTTTTTCTTTCTTTGCGCTGATAGCTTTGGAGAAATGTTCTGACGGTGGGGAGAGTGGAGCACGACTACTTCCGTGACGCAATTGGCTAGCGCGTTCGGCTGTTAATCAAAAGGTTGGAGGTTCAAGCCTTCGCAAAAGCGGTGTGTCTCTTTTTTTTCTTTGCGCTGATAGCTTTGGAGAAATGTTCTGATGGTGGTGAGAGTGGAGCACGACTACTTCCGTGACGCAATTGGCTAGCGCGTTCGGCTGTTAATCAAAAGGTTGGATGTTCGAGCCCTCCCGAGAGCGGTGTGTCTCTTTTTTTTCTTTGCGCTGATAGCTTTGGAGAAATGTTCTGTTGGTGGTGAGAGTGGAGCAGGACTACTTCTGTGACGCAATCGGCTAGCGCGTTCGGCTGTTAATCGAAAGGTTGGAGGTTCGAGCCCTCCCGAGAGCGGTGTGTCTCTTTTTTTTCTTTGCGCAGATAGCTTTGGAGAAATGTTCTGATGGTAGTGAGAGTGGAGCACGACTACTTCTGTGACGCAATTGGCTAGCGCGTTCGGCTGTTAAACAAAAGGTTGGAGGTTCGAGCCCTCCCGAGAGCGGTGTGTCTCTTTTTTTTCTTTGCGATGATAGCTTTGGAGAAATGTTCTGACGGTGGTGAGAGTGGAGCACGACTACTTCCGTGACGCAATTGGCTAGCGCGTTCGGCTGTTAATCAAAAGGTTGGAGGTTCGAGCCCTCCCGAGAGCGTTGTGTCTCTTTTTTTTCTTTGCGCTGATAGCTTTGGAGAAATGTTCTGACAGTGGTGAGAGTGGAGCACGACTACTTCCGTGACGCAATTGGCTAGCGCGTTCGGCTGTTAATCAAAAGGTTGGAGGTTCGAGCCCTCCCGAGAGTGGTGTGTCTTTTTTTTTCTTTGCGCTGATAGCTTTGGAGAAATGTCCTAACGGTGGTGAGAGTGGAGCACGACTGTCTCCGTGGCGCAATCTGCTAGTGCGTCGGCTGTTAAGCAAAAGGTTGGAGGTTCGAGCCCTCCCAGGAGCAGTGTGTCGCTTTTTTTCTTTGCGCTGATAGCCTTGGAGAAACGTTCTGACAGTGGTGAGAGTGGAGCACGACTGTCTCTGTTGCGAAATGCGCTAGCGCGTTGCGCTGTTAACGAAACGGTTGGAGGTTCGAACCCTCCCATGAGCGGTGTGTCTCTTTTTTTCTTTGCGCTGATACCTTTGGAAAAATGTACTGATAGTGGTGAGAGTGGAGCACGACTACCTCCGTGACGCAATCTGCTAGTGCGTCGGCTGTTAAGCAAAAGTTTGGAGGTACGAGCCCTCCCAAGTGCAGTGTGTCGCTTTTTTTCTTTGCGCTGATAGCCTTGGAAAAACGATCTGACGGTGGTGAGAGTTTAGCACGACTACCTCCGTGACGCAATCTGCTAGTGCGTTGGCTGTTAAGCAAAAGGTTGGAGGTTCGAGCCCTCCCAAGAACAGTGTGTCGCTTTTTTTCTTTGCGCTGATAGCCTTGGAGAAACGTTCTGATGGTGGTGAGAGTGGAGCACGACTGTCTCTGTTGCGCAATTGGCTAGCGCGTTGGGCTGTTAACGAAAAGGTTGGAGGTTCGAACCCTCCCATGAGCGTTGTGTCTCTTTTTTTCTTTGCGCTGATACCTTTAGAAAAATGTTCTGATGGTGGTGAGAGTGGAGCACGACTACCTCCGTGACGCAATTGGCTAGCGCGTTCGGCTGTTAACCAAAAGGTTGGAGGTTCGAGCCCTCCCATGAGCGGTGTGTCTCTTTTTTTCTTTGCGCTGATACCTTTAGAAAAATGTTCTAATGGTGGTGAGAGTGGAGCACGACTACCTCCGTGACGCAATTGGCTAGCGCGTTCGGCTGTTAACCAAAAGGTTGGAGGTTCGAGCCCTCGCGAGAGCGGTGTGTCTTTTTTTTCTTTGCGCTGATCGCTTTGGAGAAATGTTCTGATGGTGGTGAGAGTGGAGCACGACTACTTCCGTGACGCAATTGGCTAACGCGTTCGGCTGTTAATCAAAAGGTTGGAGGTTCGAGCCCTCCCGAGAGCGGTGTGTCTATTTTTTTTCTTTGCGCTGATAGCTTTGGAGAAATGTTCTGACGGTGGTGAGAGTGGAACACGACTACTTCCGTGACGCAATTGGCTAGCGCGTTCGGCTGTTAATCAAAAGATTTGAGGTTCGAGCCCTCCCGAGAGCGGTGTGTCTCTTTTTTTTCTTTGCGCTGATAGCTTTGGAGAAATGTTCTGATGGTGGTGAGAGCGGAGCACGACTACTTCTGTGACGCAATTGGCTAGCGCGTTCGGCTGTTAATCAAAAGGTTGGAGGTTCGAGCCCTCCCGAGAGCGGTGTGTCTCTTTTTTTTCTTTGCGCTGACAGCTTTGGAGAAATGTTCTGACGGTGGTGAGTGTGGAGCACGACTACTTCCGTGACGCAATTGGCTAGCGCGTTCGGCTGTTAATCAAAAGATTGGAGGTTCGAGCCCTCGCGAGAGCGGTGTGTCTCTTTTTTTTCTTTGCGCTGATAGCTTTGGAGAAATGTTCTGATGGTGGTGAGAGTGGAGCACGACTACTTCTGTGAGGCAATTGGCTAGCGCGTTCGGCTGTTAATCAAAAGGTTGGAGGTTCGAGCCCTCCCGAGAGCGGTGTGTCTCTTTTTTTTCTTTGCGCTGATAGCTTTGGAGAAATGTTCTGATGGTGGTGAGAGTGGAGCACGACTACTTCTGTGACGCAATTAGCTAGCGCGTTCGGCTGTTAATCAAAAGGTTGGAGGTTCGAGCCCTCGCGAGAGCGGTGTGTCTCTTTTTTCTTTGCGCTGATAGCTTTGGAGAAATGTTCTGATGGTGGTGAGAGTGGAGCACGACTACTTCCGTGACGCAATTGGCTAGCGCGTTCGGCTGTTAATCAAAAGGTTGGAGGTTCGAGCCCTCGCGAGAGCGGTGTGTCTCTTTTTTCTTTGCGCTGATAGCTTTGGAGAAATGTTCTGATGGTGGTGAGAGTGGAGCACGACTACTTCTGTGACGCAATTGGCTAGCGCGTTCGGCTGTTAATCAAAAGGTTGGAGGTTCGAGCCCTCCCGAGAGCGGTGTGTCTCTTTTTTTTCTTTGCGCTGATAGCTTTGGGGAAATGTTCTGATGGTGGTGAGAGTGGAGCACGACTACTTCTGTGACGCAATCGGCTAGCGCGTTCGGCTGTTAATCGAAAGGTTGGAGGTTCGAGCCCTCCCGAGAGCGGTGTGTCTTTTTTTTTCTTTGCGCAGATAGCTTTGGAGAAATGTTCTGATGGTGGTGAGAGTGGAGCACGACTATTTCTGTGACGCAATTGGCTAGCGCGTTCGGCTGTTAATCAAAAGGTTGGAGGTTCGAGCCCTCCCGAGAGCGGTGTGTCTCTTTTTTTTCTTTGCGCTGATACCTTTGGAAAAATGTTCTGATGGTGGTGAGAGTGGAGCACGACTACCTCCGTGACGCAATCTGCTAGTGCGTCGGCTGTTAAGCAAAAGGTTGGAGGTACGAGCCCTCCAAAGTGCAGTGTGTCGCTTTTTTTCTTTGCGCTGATAGCCTTGGAGAAACGATCTGACGGTGGTGAGAGTGGAGCACGACTACCTCCGTGACGCAATCTGCTAGTGCGTCGGCTGTTAAGCAAAAGGTTGGAGGTTCGAGCCCTCCCAAGAACAGTGTGTCGCTTTTTTTTGCGCTGATGGCCTTGGAGAAACGTTCTGATGGTGGTGAGAGTGGAGCACGACTGTCTCTGTTGCGCAATTGGCTAGTGCGTTGGGCTGTTAACGAAAAGGTTGGAGGTTCGAACCCTCCCATGAGCGTTGTGTCTCTTTTTTTCTTTGCGCTGATACCTTTAGAAAAATGTTCTGATGGTGGTGAGAGTGGAGCACGACTACCTCCGTGACGCAATTGGCTAGCGCGTTCGGTTGTTAACCAAAAGGTTGGAGATTCGAGCCCTCCCATGAGTGGTGTGTCTCTTTTTTTCTTTGCGCTGATACCTTTAGAAAAATGTTCTAATGGTGGTGAGAGTGGAGCACGACTACCTCCGTGACGCAATTGGCTAGCGCGTTCGGCTGTTAACCAAAAGGTTGGAGGTTCGAGCCCTCGCGAGAGCGGTGTGTCTCTTTTTTTTCTTTGCGCGGATCGCTTTGGAGAAATGTTCTGATGGTGGTGAGAGTGGAGCACGACTACTTCCGTGACGCAATTGGCTAGCGCGTTCGGCTGTTAATCAAAAGGTTGGAGGTTCGAGCCCTCCCGAGAGCGGTGTGTCTATTTTTTTTTCTTTGCGCTGATAGCTTTGGAGAAATGTTCTGACGGTGGTGAGAGTGGAACACGACTACTTCCGTGACGCAATTGGCTAGCGCGTTCGGCTGTTAATCAAAAGATTGGAGGTTCGAGCCCTCCCGAGAGCGGTGTGTCTCTTTTTTTTCTTTGCGCTGATAGCTTTGGAGAAATGTTCTGAAGGTGGTGAGAGTGGAGCACGACTACTTCTGTGACGCAATTGGCTAGCGCGTTCGGCTGTTAATCAAAAGGTTGGAGGTTCGAGCCCTCCTGAGAGCGGTGTGTCTCTTTTTTTTCTTTGCGCTGATAGCTTTGCAAAAATGTTCTGACGGTGGTGAGAGTGGAGCACGACTACTTCCGTGACGCAATTGGCTAGCGCGTTCGGCTGTTAATCAAAAGATTGGAGGTTCGAGCCCTCGCGAGAGCGGTGTGTCTCTTTTTTTTCTTTGCGCTGATAGCTTTGGAGAAATGTTCTGATGGTGGTGAGAGTGGAGCACGACTACTTCTGTGACGCAATTGGCTAGCACGTTCGGCTGTTAATCAAAAGGTTGGAGGTTCGAGCCCTCCCGAGAGCGGTGTGTCTATTTTTTTTCTTTGCGCTGATAGCTTTGGAGAAATGTTCTGACGGTGGTGAGAGTGGAACACGACTACTTCCGTGACGCAATTGGCTAGCGCGTTCGGCTGTTAATCAAAAGATTTGAGGTTCGAGCCCTCCCGAGAGCGGTGTGTCTCTTTTTTTTCTTTGCGCTGATAGCTTTGGAGAAATGTTCTGATGGTGGTGAGAGCGGAGCACGACTACTTCTGTGACGCAATTGGCTAGCGCGTTCGGCTGTTAATCAAAAGGTTGGAGGTTCGAGCCCTCCCGAGAGCGGTGTGTCTCTTTTTTTTCTTTGCGCTGATAGCTTTGGAGAAATGTTCTGATGGTGGTGAGAGTGGAGCACGACTACTTCTGTGAGGCAATTGGCTAGCGCGTTCGGCTGTTAATCAAAAGGTTGGAGGTTCGAGCCCTCCCGAGAGCGGTGTGTCTCTTTTTTTTCTTTGCGCTGATAGCTTTGGAGAAATGTTCTGATGGTGGTGAGAGTGGAGCACGACTACTTCTGTGACGCAATTAGCTAGCGCGTTCGGCTGTTAATCAAAAGGTTGGAGGTTCGAGCCCTCGCGAGAGCGGTGTGTCTCTTTTTTCTTTGCGCTGATAGCTTTGGAGAAATGTTCTGATGGTGGTGAGAGTGGAGCACGACTACTTCCGTGACGCAATTGGCTAGCGCGTTCGGCTGTTAATCAAAAGGTTGGAGGTTCGAGCCCTCGCGAGAGCGGTGTGTCTCTTTTTTCTTTGCGCTGATAGCTTTGGAGAAATGTTCTGATGGTGGTGAGAGTGGAGCACGACTACTTCTGTGACGCAATTGGCTAGCGCGTTCGGCTGTTAATCAAAAGGTTGGAGGTTCGAGCCCTCCCGAGAGCGGTGTGTCTCTTTTTTTTCTTTGCGCTGATAGCTTTGGAGAAATTTTCTGATGGTGGTGAGAGTGGAGCACGACTACTTCTGTGACGCAATTGGCTAGCGCGTTCGGCTGTTAATCAAAAGGTTGGAGGTTCGAGCCCTCCCGAGAGCGGTGTGTCTCTTTTTTTTCTTTGCAATGATAGCTTTGGAGAAATGTTCTTACGGTGGTGAGAGTGGAGCACGACTACTTCCGTGACGCAATTGGCTAGCGCGTTCGGCTGTTAATCAAAAGGTTGGAGGTTCGAGCCCTCGCGAGAGCGGTGTGTCTCTTTTTTTTCTTTGCGCTGATAGCTTTGGAGAAATGTTCTGATGGTGGTGAGAGTGGAGCACGACTATTTCTGTGACGCAATTGGCTAGCGCGTTCGGCTGTTAATCAAAAGGTTGGAGGTTCGAGCCTTCCCGAGAGCGGTGTGTCTCTTTTTTTTCTTTGCGCTGATACCTTTGGAAAAATGTTCTGATGGTGGTGAGAGTGGAGCACGACTACCTCCGTGACGCAATCTGCTAGTGCGTCGGCTGTTAAGCAAAAGGTTGGAGGTACGAGCCCTCCAAAGTGCAGTGTGTCGCTTTTTTTCTTTGCGCTGATAGCCTTGGAGAAACGATCTGACGGTGGTGAGAGTGGAGCACGACTACCTCCGTGACGCAATCTGCTAGTGCGTCGGCTGTTAAGCAAAAGGTTGGAGGTTCGAGCCCTCTCAAGAACAGTGTGTCGCTTTTTTTTGCGCTGATGGCCTTGGAGAAACGTTCTGATGGTGGTGAGAGTGGAGCACGACTGTCTCTGTTGCGCAATTGGCTAGTGCGTTGGGCTGTTAACGAAAAGGTTGGAGGTTCGAACCCTCCCATGAGCGTTGTGTCTCTTTTTTTCTTTGCGCTGATACCTTTAGAAAAATGTTCTGATGGTGGTGAGAGTGGAGCACGACTACCTCCGTGACGCAATTGGCTAGCGCGTTCGGTTGTTAACCAAAAGGTTGGAGGTTCGAGCCCTCCCATGAGTGGTGTGTCTCTTTTTTTCTTTGCGCTGATACCTTTAGAAAAATGTTCTAATGGTGGTGAGAGCGGAGCACGACTACCTCCGTGACGCAATTGGCTAGCGCGTTCGGCTGTTAACCAAAAGGTTGGAGGTTCGAGCCCTCGCGAGAGCGGTGTGTCTCTTTTTTTTCTTTGCGCTGATCGCTTTGGAGAAATGTTCTGATGGTGGTGAGAGTGGAGCACGACTACTTCCGTGACGCAATTGGCTAGCGCGTTCGGCTGTTAATCAAAAGGTTGGAGGTTCGAGCCCTCCCGAGAGCGGTGTGTCTATTTTTTTTTCTTTGCGCTGATAGCTTTGGAGAAATGTTCTGACGGTGGTGAGAGTGGAACACGACTACTTCCGTGACGCAATTGGCTAGCGCGTTCGGCTGTTAATCAAAAGATTGGAGGTTCGAGCCCTCCCGAGAGCGGTGTGTCTCTTTTTTTTCTTTGCGCTGATAGCTTTGGAGAAATGTTCTGATGGTGGTGAGAGTGGAGCACGACTACTTCTGTGACGCAATTGGCTAGCGCATTCGGCTGTTAATCAAAAGGTTGGAGGTTCGAGCCCTCCTGAGAGCGGTGTGTCTCTTTTTTTTCTTTGCGCTGATAGCTTTGCAAAAATGTTCTGACGGTGGTGAGAGTGGAGCACGACTACTTCCGTGACGCAATTGGCTAGCGCGTTCGGCTGTTAATCAAAAGATTGGAGGTTCGAGCCCTCGCGAGAGCGGTGTGTCTCTTTTTTTTCTTTGCGCTGATAGCTTTGGAGAAATGTTCTGATGGTGGTGAGAGTGGAGCACGACTACTTCTGTGACGCAATTGGCTAGCGCGTTCGGCTGTTAATCAAAAGGTTGGAGGTTCGAGCCCTCCCGAGAGCGGTTTGTCTCTTTTTTTTCTTTGCGCTGATAGCTTTACAGAAATGTTCTGATGGTGGTGAGAGTGGAGCACGACTACTTCTGTGACGCAATTGGCTAGCGCGTTCGGCTGTTAATCAAAAGGTTGGAGGTTCGAGCCCTCGCGAGAGCGGTGTGTCTCTTTTTTCTTTGCGCTGATAGCTTTGGAGAATAGTTCTGATGGTGGTGAGAGTGGAGCACGACTACTTCCGTGACGCAATTGGCTAGCGCGTTCGGCTGTTAATCAAAAGGTTGGAGGTTCGAGCCCTCGCGAGAGTGGTGTGTCTCTTTTTTTTTCTTTGCGCTGATAGCTTTGGAGAAATGTTCTGACGGTGGTGAGAGTGGAGCACGACTACTTCCGTGACGCAATTGGCTAGCGCGTTCGGCTGTTAATCAAAAGGTTGGAGGTTCGAGCCATCGCGAGAGCGGTGTGTCTCTTTTTTTTCTTTGCGCTGATAGCTTTGGAGAAATGTTCTGATGGTGGTGAGAGTGGAGCACGACTACTTCCGTGACGCAATTGGCTAGCGCGTTCGGCTGTTATTCAAAAGGTTGGAGGTTTGAGCCCTCCCGAGAGCGGTGTGTCTCTTTTTTTTCTTTGCGCTGATAGCTTTAGAGAAATGTTCTGATGGTGGTGAGAGTGGAGCACGACTACTTCTGTGACGCAATTGGCTAGCGCGTTCGGCTGTTAATCGAAAGGTTGGAGGTTCGAGCCCTCCCGAGAGCGGTGTGTCTCTTTTTTTTTTCTTTGCGCTGATAGCTTTGGAGAAATGTTCTGATGGTAGTGAGAGTGGAGCACGACTACTTCTGTGACGCAATTGGCTAGCGCGTTCGGCTGTTAATCAAAAGGTTGGAGGTTCGAGCCCTCGCGAGAGCGGTGTGTCTCTTTTTTTTGCGCTGATAGCTTTGGAGAAATGTTCTGATGGTGGTGAGAGTGGAGCACGACTACTTCCGTTACGCAATTGGCTAGCGCGTTCGGCTGTTAATCAAAAGGTTGGAGGTTCGAGCCCTCGCGAGAGCGGTGTGTCTCTTTTTTCTTTGCGCTGATAGCTTTGGAGAAATGTTCTGATGGTAGTGAGAGTGGAGCACGACTACTTCTGTGACGCAATCGGCTAGCGCGTTCGGCTGTTAATCGAAAGGTTGGAGGTTCGAGCCCTCCCGAGAGCGGTGTGTCTTTTTTTTTCTTTGCGCAGATAGCTTTGGAGAAATGTTCTGATGGTAGTGAGAGTGGAGCACGACTACTTCTGGGACGCAATTGGCTAGCGCGTTCGGCTGTTAATCAAAAGGTTGGAGGTTGGAGCACTCCCGAGAGCGGTGTGTCTCTTTTTTTTTCTTTGCGCTGATAGCTTTGGAGAAATGTTCTGACGGTGGTGAGAGTGGAGCACGACTACTTCCGTGACGCAATTGGCTAGCGCGTTCGGCTGTTAATCAAAAGGTTGGAGGTTCGAGCCCTCCCGAGAGCGGTGTGTCTCTTTTTTTTCTTTGCAATGATAGCTTTGGAGAAATGTTCTTACGGTGGTGAGAGTGGAGCACGACTACTTCCGTGACGCAATTGGCTAGCGCGTTCGGCTGTTAATCAAAAGGTTGGAGGTTCGAGCCCTCGCGAGAGCGGTGTGTCTCTTTTTTTTCTTTGCGCTGATAGCTTTGGAGAAATGTTCTGATGGTGGTGAGAGTGGAGCACGACTATTTCTGTGACGCAATTGGCTAGCGCGTTCGGCTGTTAATCAAAAGGTTGGAGGTTCGAGCCCTCCCGAGAGCGGTGTGTCTCTTTTTTTTCTTTGCGCTGATACCTTTGGAAAAATGTTCTGATGGTGGTGAGAGTGGAGCACGACTACCTCCGTGACGCAATCTGCTAGTGCGTCGGCTGTTAAGCAAAAGGTTGGAGGTACGAGCCCTCCAAAGTGCAGTGTGTCGCTTTTTTTCTTTGCGCTGATAGCCTTGGAGAAACGATCTGACGGTGGTGAGAGTGGAGCACGACTACCTCCGTGACGCAATCTGCTAGTGCGTCGGCTGTTAAGCAAAAGGTTGGAGGTTCGAGCCCTCCCAAGAACAGTGTGTCGCTTTTTTTTGCGCTGATGGCCTTGGAGAAACGTTCTGATGGTGGTGAGAGTGGAGCACGACTGTCTCTGTTGCGCAATTGGCTAGTGCGTTGGGCTGTTAACGAAAAGGTTGGAGGTTCGAACCCTCCCATGAGCGTTGTGTCTCTTTTTTTCTTTGCGCTGATACCTTTAGAAAAATGTTCTGATGGTGGTGAGAGTGGAGCACGACTACCTCCGTGACGCAATTGGCTAGCGCGTTCGGTTGTTAACCAAAAGGTTGGAGATTCGAGCCCTCCCATGAGTGGTGTGTCTCTTTTTTTCTTTGCGCTGATACCTTTAGAAAAATGTTCTAATGGTGGTGAGAGTGGAGCACGACTACCTCCGTGACGCAATTGGCTAGCGCGTTCGGCTGTTAACCAAAAGGTTGGAGGTTCGAGCCCTCGCGAGAGCGGTGTGTCTCTTTTTTTTCTTTGCGCGGATCGCTTTGGAGAAATGTTCTGATGGTGGTGAGAGTGGAGCACGACTACTTCCGTGACGCAATTGGCTAGCGCGTTCGGCTGTTAATCAAAAGGTTGGAGGTTCGAGCCCTCCCGAGAGCGGTGTGTCTATTTTTTTTTCTTTGCGCTGATAGCTTTGGAGAAATGTTCTGACGGTGGTGAGAGTGGAACACGACTACTTCCGTGACGCAATTGGCTAGCGCGTTCGGCTGTTAATCAAAAGATTGGAGGTTCGAGCCCTCCCGAGAGCGGTGTGTCTCTTTTTTTTCTTTGCGCTGATAGCTTTGGAGAAATGTTCTGAAGGTGGTGAGAGTGGAGCACGACTACTTCTGTGACGCAATTGGCTAGCGCGTTCGGCTGTTAATCAAAAGGTTGGAGGTTCGAGCCCTCCTGAGAGCGGTGTGTCTCTTTTTTTTCTTTGCGCTGATAGCTTTGCAAAAATGTTCTGACGGTGGTGAGAGTGGAGCACGACTACTTCCGTGACGCAATTGGCTAGCGCGTTCGGCTGTTAATCAAAAGATTGGAGGTTCGAGCCCTCGCGAGAGCGGTGTGTCTCTTTTTTTTCTTTGCGCTGATAGCTTTGGAGAAATGTTCTGATGGTGGTGAGAGTGGAGCACGACTACTTCTGTGACGCAATTGGCTAGCACGTTCGGCTGTTAATCAAAAGGTTGGAGGTTCGAGCCCTCCCGAGAGCGGTGTGTCTATTTTTTTTCTTTGCGCTGATAGCTTTGGAGAAATGTTCTGACGGTGGTGAGAGTGGAACACGACTACTTCCGTGACGCAATTGGCTAGCGCGTTCGGCTGTTAATCAAAAGATTTGAGGTTCGAGCCCTCCCGAGAGCGGTGTGTCTCTTTTTTTTCTTTGCGCTGATAGCTTTGGAGAAATGTTCTGATGGTGGTGAGAGCGGAGCACGACTACTTCTGTGACGCAATTGGCTAGCGCGTTCGGCTGTTAATCAAAAGGTTGGAGGTTCGAGCCCTCCCGAGAGCGGTGTGTCTCTTTTTTTTCTTTGCGCTGATAGCTTTGGAGAAATGTTCTGATGGTGGTGAGAGTGGAGCACGACTACTTCTGTGAGGCAATTGGCTAGCGCGTTCGGCTGTTAATCAAAAGGTTGGAGGTTCGAGCCCTCCCGAGAGCGGTGTGTCTCTTTTTTTTCTTTGCGCTGATAGCTTTGGAGAAATGTTCTGATGGTGGTGAGAGTGGAGCACGACTACTTCTGTGACGCAATTAGCTAGCGCGTTCGGCTGTTAATCAAAAGGTTGGAGGTTCGAGCCCTCGCGAGAGCGGTGTGTCTCTTTTTTCTTTGCGCTGATAGCTTTGGAGAAATGTTCTGATGGTGGTGAGAGTGGAGCACGACTACTTCCGTGACGCAATTGGCTAGCGCGTTCGGCTGTTAATCAAAAGGTTGGAGGTTCGAGCCCTCGCGAGAGCGGTGTGTCTCTTTTTTCTTTGCGCTGATAGCTTTGGAGAAATGTTCTGATGGTGGTGAGAGTGGAGCACGACTACTTCTGTGACGCAATTGGCTAGCGCGTTCGGCTGTTAATCAAAAGGTTGGAGGTTCGAGCCCTCCCGAGAGCGGTGTGTCTCTTTTTTTTCTTTGCGCTGATAGCTTTGGAGAAATTTTCTGATGGTGGTGAGAGTGGAGCACGACTACTTCTGTGACGCAATTGGCTAGCGCGTTCGGCTGTTAATCAAAAGGTTGGAGGTTCGAGCCCTCCCGAGAGCGGTGTGTCTCTTTTTTTTCTTTGCAATGATAGCTTTGGAGAAATGTTCTTACGGTGGTGAGAGTGGAGCACGACTACTTCCGTGACGCAATTGGCTAGCGCGTTCGGCTGTTAATCAAAAGGTTGGAGGTTCGAGCCCTCGCGAGAGCGGTGTGTCTCTTTTTTTTCTTTGCGCTGATAGCTTTGGAGAAATGTTCTGATGGTGGTGAGAGTGGAGCACGACTATTTCTGTGACGCAATTGGCTAGCGCGTTCGGCTGTTAATCAAAAGGTTGGAGGTTCGAGCCTTCCCGAGAGCGGTGTGTCTCTTTTTTTTCTTTGCGCTGATACCTTTGGAAAAATGTTCTGATGGTGGTGAGAGTGGAGCACGACTACCTCCGTGACGCAATCTGCTAGTGCGTCGGCTGTTAAGCAAAAGGTTGGAGGTACGAGCCCTCCAAAGTGCAGTGTGTCGCTTTTTTTCTTTGCGCTGATAGCCTTGGAGAAACGATCTGACGGTGGTGAGAGTGGAGCACGACTACCTCCGTGACGCAATCTGCTAGTGCGTCGGCTGTTAAGCAAAAGGTTGGAGGTTCGAGCCCTCTCAAGAACAGTGTGTCGCTTTTTTTTGCGCTGATGGCCTTGAAGAAACGTTCTGATGGTGGTGAGAGTGGAGCACGACTGTCTCTGTTGCGCAATTGGCTAGTGCGTTGGGCTGTTAACGAAAAGGTTGGAGGTTCGAACCCTCCCATGAGCGTTGTGTCTCTTTTTTTCTTTGCGCTGATACCTTTAGAAAAATGTTCTGATGGTGGTGAGAGTGGAGCACGACTACCTCCGTGACGCAATTGGCTAGCGCGTTCGGTTGTTAACCAAAAGGTTGGAGGTTCGAGCCCTCCCATGAGTGGTGTGTCTCTTTTTTTCTTTGCGCTGATACCTTTAGAAAAATGTTCTAATGGTGGTGAGAGCGGAGCACGACTACCTCCGTGACGCAATTGGCTAGCGCGTTCGGCTGTTAACCAAAAGGTTGGAGGTTCGAGCCCTCCCGAGAGCGGTGTGTCTATTTTTTTTTCTTTGCGCTGATAGCTTTGGAGAAATGTTCTGACGGTGGTGAGAGTGGAACACGACTACTTCCGTGACGCAATTGGCTAGCGCGTTCGGCTGTTAATCAAAAGATTGGAGGTTCGAGCCCTCCCGAGAGCGGTGTGTCTCTTTTTTTTCTTTGCGCTGATAGCTTTGGAGAAATGTTCTGATGGTGGTGAGAGTGGAGCACGACTACTTCTGTGACGCAATTGGCTAGCGCATTCGGCTGTTAATCAAAAGGTTGGAGGTTCGAGCCCTCCTGAGAGCGGTGTGTCTCTTTTTTTTCTTTGCGCTGATAGCTTTGCAAAAATGTTCTGACGGTGGTGAGAGTGGAGCACGACTACTTCCGTGACGCAATTGGCTAGCGCGTTCGGCTGTTAATCAAAAGATTGGAGGTTCGAGCCCTCGCGAGAGCGGTGTGTCTCTTTTTTTTCTTTGCGCTGATAGCTTTGGAGAAATGTTCTGATGGTGGTGAGAGTGGAGCACGACTACTTCTGTGACGCAATTGGCTAGCGCGTTCGGCTGTTAATCAAAAGGTTGGAGGTTCGAGCCCTCCCGAGAGCGGTTTGTCTCTTTTTTTTCTTTGCGCTGATAGCTTTACAGAAATGTTCTGATGGTGGTGAGAGTGGAGCACGACTACTTCTGTGACGCAATTGGCTAGCGCGTTCGGCTGTTAATCAAAAGGTTGGAGGTTCGAGCCCTCGCGAGAGCGGTGTGTCTCTTTTTTCTTTGCGCTGATAGCTTTGGAGAATAGTTCTGATGGTGGTGAGAGTGGAGCACGACTACTTCCGTGACGCAATTGGCTAGCGCGTTCGGCTGTTAATCAAAAGGTTGGAGGTTCGAGCCCTCGCGAGAGTGGTGTGTCTCTTTTTTTTTCTTTGCGCTGATAGCTTTGGAGAAATGTTCTGACGGTGGTGAGAGTGGAGCACGACTACTTCCGTGACGCAATTGGCTAGCGCGTTCGGCTGTTAATCAAAAGGTTGGAGGTTCGAGCCATCGCGAGAGCGGTGTGTCTCTTTTTTTTCTTTGCGCTGATAGCTTTGGAGAAATGTTCTCATGGTGGTGAGAGTGGAGCACGACTACTTCCGTGACGCAATTGGCTAGCGCGTTCGGCTGTTATTCAAAAGGTTGGAGGTTTGAGCCCTCCCGAGAGCGGTGTGTCTCTTTTTTTTCTTTGCGCTGATAGCTTTAGAGAAATGTTCTGATGGTGGTGAGAGTGGAGCACGACTACTTCTGTGACGCAATTGGCTAGCGCGTTCGGCTGTTAATCGAAAGGTTGGAGGTTCGAGCCCTCCCGAGAGCGGTGTGTCTCTTTTTTTTTTCTTTGCGCTGATAGCTTTGGAGAAATGTTCTGATGGTAGTGAGAGTGGAGCACGACTACTTCTGTGACGCAATTGGCTAGCGCGTTCGGCTGTTAATCAAAAGGTTGGAGGTTCGAGCCCTCGCGAGAGCGGTGTGTCTCTTTTTTTTGCGCTGATAGCTTTGGAGAAATGTTCTGATGGTGGTGAGAGTGGAGCACGACTACTTCCGTTACGCAATTGGCTAGCGCGTTCGGCTGTTAATCAAAAGGTTGGAGGTTCGAGCCCTCGCGAGAGCGGTGTGTCTCTTTTTTCTTTGCGCTGATAGCTTTGGAGAAATGTTCTGATGGTAGTGAGAGTGGAGCACGACTACTTCTGTGACGCAATTGGCTAGCGCGTTCGGCTGTTAATCAAAAGGTTGGAGGTTCGAGCCCTCCCGAGAGCGGTGTGTCTCTTTTTTTTCTTTGCGCTGATAGCTTTGGAGTAATGTTCTGATGGTGGTGAGAGTGGAGCACGACTACTTCTGTGACGCAATTGGCTAGCGCGTTCGGCTGTTAATCAAAAGGTTGGAGGTTCGAGCCCTCGCGAGAGTGGTGTGTCTCTTTTTTTTTCTTTGCGCTGATAGCTTTGGAGAAATGTTCTGACGGTGGTGAGAGTGGAGCACGACTACTTCCGTGACGCAATTGGCTAGCGCGTTCGGCTGTTAATCAAAAGGTTGGAGGTTCGAGCCATCGCGAGAGCGGTGTGTCTCTTTTTTTTCTTTGCGCTGATAGCTTTGGAGAAATGTTCTGATGGTGGTGAGAGTGGAGCACGACTACTTCCGTGACGCAATTGGCTAGCGCGTTCGGCTGTTATTCAAAAGGTTGGAGGTTTGAGCCCTCCCGAGAGCGGTGTGTCTCTTTTTTTTCTTTGCGCTGATAGCTTTAGAGAAATGTTCTGATGGTGGTGAGAGTGGAGCACGACTACTTCTGTGACGCAATTGGCTAGCGCGTTCGGCTGTTAATCGAAAGGTTGGAGGTTCGAGCCCTCCCGAGAGCGGTGTGTCTCTTTTTTTTTTCTTTGCGCTGATAGCTTTGGAGAAATGTTCTGATGGTAGTGAGAGTGGAGCACGACTACTTCTGTGACGCAATTGGCTAGCGCGTTCGGCTGTTAATCAAAAGGTTGGAGGTTCGAGCCCTCCCGAGAGCGGTGTGTCTCTTTTTTTTCTTTGCGCTGATAGCTTTGGAGAAATGTTCTGACGGTGGTGAGAGTGGAGCACGACTACTCCCGTGACGCAATTGGCTAGCGCGTTCGGCTGTTAATCAAAAGGTTGGAGGTTCGAGCCCTCGCGAGAGCGGAGTGTCTCTTTTTTTTCTTTGCGCTGATAGCTTTGGAGAAATGTTCTGATGGTGGTGAGAGTGGAGCACGACTAGTTCTGTGACGCAATTGGCTAGCGCGTTCGGCTGTTAATCAAAAGGTTGGAAGTTCGAGCCCTCCCGAGAGCGGTGTGTCTCTTTTTTTTCTTTGTGCTGAAAGCTTTGGAGAAATGTTCTGACGGTGGTGAGAGTGGAGCACGACTACTTCCGTGACGCAATTGGCTAGCGCGTTCGGCTGTTAATCAAAAGGTTGGAGGTTCGAGCCCTCCCGAGAGCGTTGTGTCTCTTTTTTTTCTTTGCGCTGATAGCTTTGGAGAAATGTTCTGACGGTGGTCAGAGTGGAGCACGACTACCTCCGTGACGCAATTGGCTAGCGCGTTCGGCTGTTAATCAAAAGGTTGGAGGTTCGAGCCATCGCGAGAGCGGTGTGTCTCTTTTTTTTCTTTGCGCTGATAGCTTTGGAGAAATGTTCTGATGGTGGTGAGAGTGGAGCACGACTACTTCCGTGACGCAATTGGCTAGCGCGTTCGGCTGTTATTCAAAAGGTTGGAGGTTTGAGCCCTCCCGAGAGCGGTGTGTCTCTTTTTTTTCTTTGCGCTGATAGCTTTAGAGAAATGTTCTGATGGTGGTGAGAGTGGAGCACGACTACTTCTGTGACGCAATTGGCTAGCGCGTTCGGCTGTTAATCGAAAGGTTGGAGGTTCGAGCCCTCCCGAGAGCGGTGTGTCTCTTTTTTTTTCTTTGCGCTGATAGCTTTGGAGAAATGTTCTGATGGTGGTGAGAGTGGAGCACGACTACCTCCGTGACGCAATTGGCTAGCGCGTTCGGCTGTTAACCAAAAGGTTGGAGGTTCGAGCCCTCCCATGAGCGGTGTGTCTCTTTTTTTCTTTGCGCTGATACCTTTAGAAAAATGTCCTAATGGTGGTGAGAGTGGAGCACGACTACCTCCGTGACGCAATTGGCTAGCGCGTTCGGCTGTTAACCAAAAGGTTGGAGGTTCGAGCCCTCGCGAGAGCGGTGTGTCTCTTTTTTTTCTTTGCGCTGATCGCTTTGGAGAAATGTTCTGGTGGTCGTGAGAGTGGAGCACGACTACTTCTGTGATGCAATTGGCTAGCGCGTTCGGCTGGTAATCAAAAGGTTGGAGGTTCGAGCTCTCCTGAGAGCGGTGTGTCTCTTTTTTTTCTTTGCGCTGATAGCTTTGGAGAAATGTTCTGACGGTGGTGAGAGTGGAGCACGACTACTTCCGTGACGCAATTGGCTAGCGCGTTCGGCTGTTAATCAAAAGATTGGAGGTTCGAGCCCTCGCGAGAGCAGTGTGTCTCTTTTTTTTCTTTGCGCTGATAGCTTTGGAGAAATGTTCTGATGGTGGTGAGAGTGGAGCACGACTACTTCTGTGACGCAATTGGCTAGCGCGTTCGGCTGTTAATCAAAAGGTTGGAGGTTCGAGCCCTCCCGAGAGCGGTTTGTCTCTTTTTTTTCTTTGCGCTGATAGCTTTGGAGAAATGTTCTGATGGTGGTGAGAGTGGAGCACGACTACTTCTGTGACGCAATTGGCTAGCGCGTTCGGCTGTTAATCAAAAGGTTGGAGGTTCGAGCCCTCGCGAGAGCGGTGTGTCTCTTTTTTTTTGCGCTGATAGCTTTGGAGAAATGTTCTGATGGTGGTGAGAGTGGAGCACGACTACTTCCGTTACGCAATTGGCTAGCGCGTTCGGCTGTTAATCAAAAGGTTGGAGGTTCGAGCCCTCGCGAGAGCGGTGTGTCTCTTTTTTCTTTGAGCTGATAGCTTTGGAGAAATGTTCTGATGGTAGTGAGAGTGGAGCACGACTACTTCTGTGACGCAATTGGCTAGCGCGTTCGGCTGTTAATCAAAAGGTTGGAGGTTCGAGCCCTCCCGAGAGCGGTGTGTCTCTTTTTTTTCTTTGCGCTGATAGCTTTGGAGTAATGTTCTGATGGTGGTGAGAGTGGAGCACGACTACTTCTGTGACGCAATTGGCTAGCGCGTTCGGCTGTTAATCAAAAGGTTGGAGGTTCGAGCCCTCGCGAGAGTGGTGTGTCTCTTTTTTTTCTTTGCGCTGATAGCTTTGGAGAAATGTTCTGACGGTGGTGAGAGTGGAGCACGACTACTTCCGTGACGCAATTGGCTAGCGCGTTCGGCTGTTAATCAAAAGGTGGGAGGTTCGAGCCATCGCGAGAGCGGTGTGTCTCTTTTTTTTCTTTGCGCTGATAGCTTTGGAGAAATGTTCTGATGGTGGTGAGAGTGGAGCACGACTACTTCCGTGACGCAATTGGCTAGCGCGTTCGGCTGTTATTCAAAAGGTTGGAGGTTTGAGCCCTCCCGAGAGCGGTGTGTCTCTTTTTTTTCTTTGCGCTGATAGCTTTAGAGAAATGTTCTGATGGTGGTGAGAGTGGAGCACGACTACTTCTGTGACGCAATTGGCTAGCGCGTTCGGCTGTTAATCGAAAGGTTGGAGGTTCGAGCCCTCCCGAGAGCGGTGTGTCTCTTTTTTTTTCTTTGCGCTGATAGCTTTGGAGAAATGTTCTGATGGTAGTGAGAGTGGAGCACGACTACTTCTGTGACGCAATTGGCTAGCGCGTTCGGCTGTTAATCAAAAGGTTGGAGGTTCGAGCCCTCCCGAGAGCGGTGTGTCTCTTTTTTTTCTTTGCGCTGATAGCTTTGGAGAAATGTTCTGACGGTGGTGAGAGTGGAGCACGACTACTCCCGTGACGCAATTGGCTAGCGCGTTCGGCTGTTAATCAAAAGGTTGGAGGTTAGAGCCCTCCCGAGAGCGGTGTGTCTCTTTTTTTTTCTTTGCGCTGATAGCTTTGGAGAAATGTTCTGACGGTGGTGAGAGTGGCGCACGACTACTTCTGTGACGCAATTGGCTAGCGCGTTCGGCTGTTAATCAAAAGGTTGGAGGTTCGAGCCCTCCCGAGAGCGGTGTGTCTCTTTTTTTTCTTTGCGCTGATAGCTTTGGAGAAATGTTCTGATGGTGGTGAGAGTGCAGCACGACTACTTCTGTGACGCACTTGGCTAGCGCGTTCGGCTGTTAATCAAAAGGTTGGAGGTTCGAGCCCTAGCGAGAGCGGTGTGTATCTTTTTTTTCCTTCGCGCTGATAGCTTTGGAGAAATGTTCTGATGGTGGTGAGAGTGGAGCACGACTACTTCCGTGACGCAATTGGCTAGCGCGTTCGGCTGTTAATCAAAAGGTTGGAGGTTCGAGCCCTCGCGAGAGCGGTGTGTCTCTTTTTTTTCTTTGCGCTGATAGCTTTGGAGAAATGTTCTGATGGTGGTAAGAGTGGAGCACGACTACTTCTGTGACGCAATTGGCTAGCGCGTTCGGCTGTTAATCAAAAGGTTGGAGGTTCGAGCCCTCCCGAGAGCGGTGTGTCTCTTTTTTTCTTTGCGCTGATAGCTTTGGAGAAATGTTCTGATGGTGGTGAGAGTGGAGCACGACTACTTCTGTGACGCAATTGGTTAGCGCGTTCGGCTGTTAATCAAAAGGTTGGAGGTTCGAGCCCTCCCGAGAGCGGTGTGTCTTTTTTTTCTTTGCGCTGATAGCTTTGGAGAAATGTTCTGATGGTGGTGAGAGTGGAGCACGACTACTTCTGTGACGTAATTGGCTAGCGCGTTCGGCTGTTAATCAAAAGGTTGGAGGTTCGTGCCCTCGCGAGAGCGGTGTGTCTCTTTTTTTCTTTGCGCTGATAGCTTTGGAGAAATGTTCTGATGGTGGTGAGAGTGGAGCACGACTACTTCTGTGACGCAATTGGCTAGCGCGTTCGGCTGTTAATCAAAAGGTTGGAGGTTCGAGCCCTCCCGAGAGCGGTGTGTCTCTTTTTTTTTCTCTGCGCTGATAGCTTTAGAGAAATGTTCTGATGGTGGTGAGAGTGGAGCATGACTACTTCTGTGATGCAATTGGCTAGCGCGTTCGGCTGTTAATCAAAAGGTTGGACGTTCGAGCCCTCCCGAGAGCGGTGTGTCTTTTTTTTCTTTGCGCTGATAGCTTTGGAGAAATGTTCTGATGGTGGTGAGAGTGGAGCACGACTCTTTCTGTGACGCAATTGGCTAGCGCGTTCGGCTGTTAATCAAAAGGTTGGAGGTCCGAGCCTTCGCGAGAGCGGTGTGTATCTTTTTTTTTCTTTGCGCTGATAGCTTTGGAGAAATGTTCTGATGGTGGTGAGAGTGGAGCACGACTACTACCGTGACGCAATTGGCTAGAGCGTTCGGCTGTTAATCAAAAGGTTGGAGGTTCGAGCCCTCGCGAGAGCGGTGTGTCTCTTTTTTTTCTTTGCGCTGATAGCTTTGGAGAAATGTTCTGATGGTGGTGAGAGTGGAGCACGACTACTTCTGTGACGCAATTGGCTAGCGCGTTCGGCTGTTAATCAAAAGGTTGGAGGTTCGAGCCCTCCCGAGAGCGGTGTGTCTCTTTTTTTTCTTTGCGCTGATAGCTTTGGAGAAATGTTCTGACGGTGGTGAGAGTGGAGCACGACTACTTCCGTGAAGCAATTGGCTAGCGCGTTCGGCTGTTAATCAAAAGGTTGGAGGTTCGAGCCCTCGCGAGAGCGGTGTGTCTCTTTTTTTCTTTGCGCTGATAGCTTTGGAGAAATGTTCTGATGGTAGTGAGAGTGGAGCACGACTACTTCTGTGACGCAATTGGCTAGCGCGTTTGGCTGTTAATCAAAAGGTTGGAGGTTCGAGCCCTCCCGAGAGCGGTGTGTCTCTTTTTTTTTCTTTGCGCTGATAGCTTTGGAGAAATGTTCTGACGGTGGTGAGAGTGGCGCACGACTACTTCTGTGACGCAATTGGCTAGCGCGTTCGGCTGTTAATCAAAAGGTTGGAGGTTCGAGCCCTAGCGAGAGCGGTGTGTATCTTTTTTTTTCTTTGCGCTGATAGCTTTGGAGAAATGTTCTGATGGTGGTGAGAGTGGAGCACGACTACTTCCGTGACGCAATTGGCTAGCGCGTTCGGCTGTTAATCAAAAGGTTGGAGGTTCGAGCCCTCGCGAGAGCGGTGTGTCTCTTTTTTTTTCTTTGCGCTGATAGCTTTGGAGAAATGTTCTGATGGTGGTAAGAGTGGAGCACGACTACTTCTGTGACGCAATTGGCTAGCGCATTCGGCTGTTAATCAAAAGGTTGGAGGTTCGAGCCCTCCCGAGAGCGGTGTGTTTCTTTTTTTTCTTTGCGCTGATAGCTTTGGAGAAATGTTCTGATGGTGGTGAGAGTGGAGCACGACTACTTCTGTGACGCAATTGGCTAGCGCGTTCGGCTGTTAATCAAAAGGTTGGAGGTTCGAGCCCTCGCGAGAGCGGTGTGTCTCTTTTTTTTCTTTGCGCTGATAGCTTTGGAGAAATGTTCTGATGGTAGTTAGAGTGGAGCACGACTACTTCCGTGACGCAATTGGCTAGCGCGTTCGGCTGTTAATCAAAAGGTTGGAGGTTCGAGCCCTCCCGAGAGCGATGTGTCTCTTTTTTTTCTTTGCACTGATAGCTTTGGAGAAATGTTCTGACGGTGGTGAGAGTGGAGCACGACTACTTCCGTGAAGCAATTGGCTAGCGCGTTCGGCTGTTGATCAAAAGGTTCGAGGTTCGAGCCCTCCCGAGAGCGGTGTGTCTCTTTTTTTTCTTTGCGCTGATAGCTTTAGAGAAATGTTCTGATGGTGGTGAGAGTGGAGCACGACTACTTCTGTGACGCAATTGGCTAGCGCGTTCGGCTGTTAATCAAAAGGTTGGAGGTTCGAGCCCTCGCGAGAGCGGTGTGTCTCTTTTTTTCTTTGCGCTGATAGCTTTGGAGAAATGTTCTGATGGTGGTGAGAGTGGAGCCCGACTACTTCTGTGACGCAATTGGCTAGCGCGTTCGGCTGTTAATCAAAAGGTTGGAGGTTCGAGCCCTCCCGAGAGCGGTGTGTTTCTTTTTTTTCTTTGCGCTGATAACTTTGGAGAAATGTTCTGATGGTGGTGAGAGTGGAGCACGACTACTTCTGTGATGCAATTGGCTAGCGCGTTTGGCTGTTAATCAAAAGGTTGGAGGTTCGAGCCCTCGCGAGAGCGGTGTGTCTCTTTTTTTTCGTTGCGCTGATAGCTTTGGAGAAATGTTCTGATGGTAGTGAGAGTGGAGCACGACTACTTCTGTGACGCACTTGGCTAGCGCGTTCGGCTGTTAATCAAAAGGTTGGAGGTTCGAGCCCTCGCGAGAGCGGTGTGTCTCTTTTTTTCTTTGCGCTGATAGCTTTGGAGAAATGTTCTGATGGTGGTGAGAGTGGAGCACGACTACTTCTGTGACGCAATTGGCTAGCGCGTTCGGCTGTTAATCAAAAGGTTCGAGGTTCGAGCCCTCCCGAGAGCGGTGTGTTTCTTTTTTTTCTTTGCGCTGATAGCTTTGGAGAAATGTTCTGATGGTGGTGAGAGTGGAGCGCGACTACTTCTGTGACGCAATTGGCTAGCGCGTTCGGCTGTTAATCGAAAGGTTGGAGGTTCGAGCCCTCGCGAGAGCGGTGTGTCTCTTTTTTTTCTTTGCGCTGATAGCTTTGGAGAAATTTTCTGATGGTGGTGAGAGTGCAGCACGACTACTTCTGTGACGCACTTGGCTAGCGCGTTCGGCTGTTAATCAAAAGGTTGGAGGTTCGAGCCCTCGCGAGAGCGGTGTGTCTCTTTTTTTCTTTGCGCTGATAGCTTTGGAGAAATGTTCTGATGGTGGTGAGAGTGGAGCACGACTACTTCTGTGACGCATTTGGCTAGCGCGTTCGGCTGTTAATCAAAAGGTTCGAGGTTCGAGCCCTCCCGAGAGCGGTGTGTTTTTTTTTTCTTTGCGCTGATAGCTTTGGAGAAATGTTCTGATGGTGGTGAGAGTGGAGCACGACTACTTCTGTGACGCAATTGGCTAGCGCGTTCGGCTGTTAATCAAAAGGTTGGAGGTTCAAGCCCTCGCGAGAGCGGTGTGTCTCTTTTTTTTCTTTGCGCTGATAGCTTTGGAGAAATGTTCTGATGGTAGTGAGAGTGGAGCACGACTACTTCCGTGACGCAATTGGCTAGCGCGTTCGGCTGTTAATCAAAAGGTTGGAGGTTCGAGCCCTCCCGAGAGCGATGTGTCTCTTTTTTTTCTTTGCACTGATAGCTTTGGAGAAATGTTCTGACGGTGGTGAGAGTGGAGCACGACTACTTCCGTGAAGCAATTGGCTAGCGCGTTCGGCTGTTAATCAAAAGGTTGGAGGTTCGAGCCCTCGCGAGAGCGGTGTGTCTCTTTTTTTCTTTGCGCTGATAGCTTTGGAGAAATGTTCTGATGGTAGTGAGAGTGGAGCACGACTTCTTCTGTGACGCAATTGGCTAGCGCGTTTGGCTGTTAATCAAAAGGTTGGAGGTTCGAGCCCTCCCGAGAGCGATGTGTCTCTTTTTTTTCTTTGCACTGATAGCTTTAGAGAAATGTTCTGACGGTGGTGAGAGTGGAGCACGACTACTTCCGTGAAGCAATTGGCTAGCGCGTTCGGCTGTTAATCAAAAGGTTCGAGGTTCGAGCCCTCCCGAGAGCGGTGTGTCTCTTTTTTTTCTTTGCGCTGATAGCTTTGGAGAAATGTTCTGATGGTGGTGAGAGTGGAGCACGACTACTTCTGTGACGCAATTGGCTAGCGCGTTCGGCTGTTAATCAAAAGGTTGGAGGTTCGAGCCCTCCCGAGAGCGGTGTGTCTCTTTTTTTTCTTTGCGCTGATAGCTTTGGAGAAATGTTCTGACGGTGGTGAGAGTGGCGCACGACTACTTCTGTGACGCAATTGGCTAGCGCGTTCGGCTGTTAATCAAAAGGTTGGAGGTTCGAGCCCTCCCGAGAGCGGTGTGTCTCTTTTTTTTCTTTGCGCTGATAGCTTTGGAGAAATGTTCTGATGGTGGTGAGAGTGGAGCACGACTACTTCTGTGACGCAATTGGCTAGCGCGTTCGGCTGTTAATCAAAAGGTTGGAGGTTCGAGCCCTCCCGAGAGCGATGTGTCTCTTTTTTTTCTTTGCACTGATAGCTTTGGAGAAATGTTCTGACGGTGGTGAGAGTGGAGCACGACTACTTCCGTTAAGCAATTGGCTAGCGCGTTCGGCTGTTAATCAAAAGGTTCAAGGTTCGAGCCCTCCCGAGAGCGGTGTGTCTCTTTTTTTTCTTTGCGCTGATAGCTTTGGAGAAATGTTCTGATGGTGGTGAGAGTGGAGCACGACTACTTCTGTGACGCAATTGGCTAGCGCGTTCGGCTGTTAATCAAAAGGTTGGAGGTTAGAGCCCTCCCGAGAGCGGTGTGTCTCTTTTTTTTTCTTTGCGCTGATAGCTTTGGAGAAATGTTCTGACGGTGGTGAGAGTGGCGCACGACTACTTCTGTGACGCAATTGGCTAGCGCGTTCGGCTGTTAATCAAAAGGTTGGAGGTTCGAGCCCTCCCGAGAGCGGTGTGTCTCTTTTTTTTCTTTGCGCTGATAGCTTTGGAGAAATGTTCTGATGGTGGTGAGAGTGCAGCACGACTACTTCTGTGACGCACTTGGCTAGCGCGTTCGGCTGTTAATCAAAAGTTTGGAGGTTCGAGCCCTAGCGAGAGCGGTGTGTATCTTTTTTTTCCTTCGCGCTGATAGCTTTGGAGAAATGTTCTGATGGTGGTGAGAGTGGAGCACGACTACTTCCGTGACGCAATTGGCTAGCGCGTTCGGCTGTTAATCAAAAGGTTGGAGGTTGGAGCCCTCGCGAGAGCGGTGTGTCTCTTTTTTTTCTTTGCGCTGATAGCTTTGGAGAAATGTTCTGATGGTGGTAAGAGTGGAGCACGACTACTTCTGTGACGCAATTGGCTAGCGCGTTCGGCTGTTAATCAAAAGGTTGGAGGTTCGAGCCCTCCCGAGAGCGGTGTGTCTCTTTTTTTCTTTGCGCTGATAGCTTTGGAGAAATGTTCTGATGGTGGTGAGAGTGGAGCACGACTACTTCTGTGACGCAATTGGTTAGCGCGTTCGGCTGTTAATCAAAAGGTTGGAGGTTCGAGCCCTCCCGAGAGCGGTGTGTCTTTTTTTTCTTTGCGCTGATAGCTTTGGAGAAATGTTCTGATGGTGGTGAGAGTGGAGCACGACTACTTCTGTGACGTAATTGGCTAGCGCGTTCGGCTGTTAATCAAAAGGTTGGAGGTTCGTGCCCTCGCGAGAGCGGTGTGTCTCTTTTTTTCTTTGCGCTGATAGCTTTGGAGAAATGTTCTGATGGTGGTGAGAGTGGAGCACGACTACTTCTGTGACGCAATTGGCTAGCGCGTTCGGCTGTTAATCAAAAGGTTGGAGGTTCGAGCCCTCCCGAGAGCGGTGTGTCTCTTTTTTTTTCTCTGCGCTGATAGCTTTAGAGAAATGTTCTGATGGTGGTGAGAGTGGAGCATGACTACTTCTGTGATGCAATTGGCTAGCGCGTTCGGCTGTTAATCAAAAGGTTGGACGTTCGAGCCCTCCCGAGAGCGGTGTGTCTTTTTTTTCTTTGCGCTGATAGCTTTGGAGAAATGTTCTGATGGTGGTGAGAGTGGAGCACGACTCTTTCTGTGACGCAATTGGCTAGCGCGTTCGGCTGTTAATCAAAAGGTTGGAGGTCCGAGCCTTCGCGAGAGCGGTGTGTATCTTTTTTTTTCTTTGCGCTGATAGCTTTGGAGAAATGTTCTGATGGTGGTGAGAGTGGAGCACGACTACTACCGTGACGCAATTGGCTAGAGCGTTCGGCTGTTAATCAAAAGGTTGGAGGTTCGAGCCCTCGCGAGAGCGGTGTGTCTCTTTTTTTTCTTTGCGCTGATAGCTTTGGAGAAATGTTCTGATGGTGGTGAGAGTGGAGCACGACTACTTCTGTGACGCAATTGGCTAGCGCGTTCGGCTGTTAATCAAAAGGTTGGAGGTTCGAGCCCTCCCGAGAGCGGTGTGTCTCTTTTTTTTCTTTGCGCTGATAGCTTTGGAGAAATGTTCTGACGGTGGTGAGAGTGGAGCACGACTACTTCCGTGAAGCAATTGGCTAGCGCGTTCGGCTGTTAATCAAAAGGTTGGAGGTTCGAGCCCTCGCGAGAGCGGTGTGTCTCTTTTTTTCTTTGCGCTGATAGCTTTGGAGAAATGTTCTGATGGTAGTGAGAGTGGAGCACGACTACTTCTGTGACGCAATTGGCTAGCGCGTTTGGCTGTTAATCAAAAGGTTGGAGGTTCGAGCCCTCCCGAGAGCGATGTGTCTCTTTTTTTTCTTTGCACTGATAGCTTTAGAGAAATGTTCTGACGGTGGTGAGAGTGGAGCACGACTACTTCCGTGAAGCAATTGGCTAGCGCGTTCGGCTGTTAATCAAAATGTTCGAGGTTCGAGCCCTCCCGAGAGCGGTGTGTCTCTTTTTTTTCTTTGCGCTGATAGCTTTGGAGAAATGTTCTGACGGTGGTGAGAGTGGCGCACGACTACTTCTGTGACGCAATTGGCTAGCGCGTTCGGCTGTTAATCAAAAGGTTGGAGGTTCGAGCCCTCCCGAGAGCGGTGTGTCTCTTTTTTTTCTTTGCGCTGATAGCTTTGGAGAAATGTTCTGATGGTGGTGAGAGTGGAGCACGACTACTTCTGTGACGCAATTGGCTAGCGCGTTCGGCTGTTAATCAAAAGGTTGGAGGTTCGAGCCCTCCCGAGAGCGATGTGTCTCTTTTTTTTCTTTGCACTGATAGCTTTGGAGAAATGTTCTGACGGTGGTGAGAGTGGAGCACGACTACTTCCGTGAAGCAATTGGCTAGCGCGTTCGGCTGTTAATCAAAAGGTTCAAGGTTCGAGCCCTCCCGAGAGCGGTGTGTCTCTTTTTTTTCTTTGCGCTGATAGCTTTGGAGAAATGTTCTGATGGTGGTGAGAGTGGAGCACGACTACTTCTGTGACGCAATTGGCTAGCGCGTTCGGCTGTTAATCAAAAGGTTGGAGGTTAGAGCCCTCCCGAGAGCGGTGTGTCTCTTTTTTTTCTTTGCGCTGATAGCTTTGGAGAAATGTTCTGTCGGTGGTGTGAGTGGCGCACGACTACTTCTGTGACCCAATTGGCTAGCGCGTTCGGCTGTTAATCAAAAGGTTGGAGGTTCGAGCCCTCCCGAGAGCGGTGTGTCTCTTTTTTTTTTCTTTGCGCTGATAGCTTAGGAGAAATGTTCTGATGGTGGTGAGAGTGCAGCACGACTACTTCTGTGACGCACTTGGCTAGCGCGTTCGGCTGTTAATCAAAAGGTTGGAGGTTCGAGCCCTAGCGAGAGCGGTGTGTATCTTTTTTTTTCTTTGCGCTGATAGCTTTGGAGAAATGTTCTGATGGTGGTGAGAGTGGAGCACGACTACTTCCGTGACGCAATTGGCTAGCGCGTTCGGCTGTTAATCAAAAGGTTGGAGGTTCGAGCCCTCGCGAGAGCGGTGTGTCTCTTTTTTTTCTTTGTGCTGATAGCTTTGGAGAAATGTTCTGATGGTGGTAAGAGTGGAGCACGACTACTTCTGTGACGCAATTGGCTAGCGCGTTCGGCTGTTAATCAAAAGGTTGGAGGTTCGAGCCCTCCCGAGAGCGGTGTGTCTCTTTTTTTTTCTTTGCGCTGATAGCTTTGGAGAAATGTTCTGACGGTGGTGAGAGTGGCGCACGACTACTTCTGTGACGCAATTGGCTAGCGCATTCGGCTGTTAATCAAAAGGTTGGAGGTTCGAGCCCTCCCGAGAGCGGTGTGTCTCTTTTTTTTCTTTGCGCTGATAGCTTTGGAGAAATGTTCTGATGGTGGTGAGAGTGCAGCACGACTACTTCTGTGACGCAATTGGCTAGCGCGTTCGGCTGTTAATCAAAAGGTTGGAGGTTCGAGCCCTCCCGAGAGCGGTGTGTCTCTTTTTTTTCTTTGCGCTGATAGCTTTGGAGAAATGTTCTGATGGTGGTGAGAGTGGAGCACGACTACTTCTGTGACGCAATTGGCTAGCGCGTTCGGCTGTTAATCAAAAGGTTGGAGGTTCGAGCCCTCCCGAGAGCGATGTGTCTCTTTTTTTTCTTTGCACTGATAGCTTTGGAGAAATGTTCTGACGGTGGTGAGAGTGGAGCACGACTACTTCCGTGAAGCAATTGGCTAGCGCGTTCGGCTGTTAATCAAAAGGTTCAAGGTTCGAGCCCTCCCGAGAGCGGTGTGTCTCTTTTTTTTCTTTGCGCTGATAGCTTTGGACAAATGTTCTGATGGTGGTGAGAGTGGAGCACGACTACTTCTGTGACGCAATTGGCTAGCGCGTTCGGCTGTTAATCAAAAGGTTGGAGGTTAGAGCCCTCCCGAGAGCGGTGTGTCTCTTTTTTTTTCTTTGCGCTGATAGCTTTGGAGAAATGTTCTGACGGTGGTGAGAGTGGCGCACGACTACTTTTGTGACGCAATTGGCTAGCGCGTTCGGCTGTTAATCAAAAGGTTGGAGGTTCGAGCCCTAGCGAGAGCGGTGTGTATCTTTTTTTTTCTTTGCGCTGATAGCTTTGGAGAAATGTTCTGATGGTGGTGAGAGCGGAGCACGACTACTTCCGTGACGCAATTGGCTAGCGCGTTCGGCTGTTAATCAAAAGGTTGGAGGTTCGAGCCCTCGTGAGAGCGGTGTGTCTCTTTTTTTTTCTTTGCGCTGATAGCTTTGGAGAAATGTTCTGATGGTGGTAAGAGTGGAGCACGACTACTTCTGTGACGCAATTGGCTAGCGCGTTCGGCTGTTAATCAAAAGGTTGGAGGTTCGAGCCCTCCCGAGAGCGGTGTGTCTCTTTTTTTCTTTGCGCTGATAGCTTTGGAGAAATGTTCTGATGGTGGTGAGAGTGGAGCACGACTACTTCTGTGACGCAATTGGTTAGCGCGTTCGGCTGTTAATCAAAAGGTTGGAGGTTCGAGCCCTCCCGAGAGCGGTGTGTCTTTTTTTTCTTTGCGCTGATAGCTTTGGAGAAATGTTCTGATGGTGGTGAGAGTGAAGCACGACTACTTCTGTGACGTAATTGGCTAGCGCGTTCGGCTGTTAATCAAAAGGTTGGAGGTTCATGCCCTCGCGAGAGCGGTGTGTCTCTTTTTTTCTTTGCGCTGATAAATTTGGAGAAATGTTCTGATGGTGGTGAGAGTGGAGCACGACTACTTCTGTGACGCAATTGGCTAGCGCGTTCGGCTGTTAATCAAAAGGTTGGAAGTTCGAGCCCTCCCGAGAGCGGTGTGTCTCTTTTTTTTCTCTGCGCTGATAGCTTTGGAGAAATGTTCTGATGGTGGTGAGAGTGGAGCATGACTACTTCTGTGATGCAATTGGCTAGCGCGTTCGGCTGTTAATCAAAAGGTTGGACGTTCGAGCCCTCCCGAGAGCGGTGTGTCTTTTTTTTCTTTGCGCTGATAGCTTTGGAGAAATGTTCTGATGGTGGTGAGAGTGGAGCACGACTCTTTCTGTGACGCAATTGGCTAGCGCGTTCGGCTGTTAATCAAAAGGTTGGAGGTCCGAGCCTTCGCGAGAGCGGTGTGTATCTTTTTTTTTCTTTGCGCTGATAGCTTTGGAGAAATGTTCTGATGGTGGTGAGAGTGGAGCACGACTACTACCGTGACGCAATTGGCTAGAGCGTTCGGCTGTTAATCAAAAGGTTGGAGGTTCGAGCCCTCGCGAGAGCGGTGTGTCTCTTTTTTTTCTTTGCGCTGATAGCTTTGGAGAAATGTTCTGATGGTGGTGAGAGTGGAGCACGACTACTTCTGTGACGCAATTGGCTAGCGCGTTCGGCTGTTAATCAAAAGGTTGGAGGTTCGAGCCCTCCCGAGAGCGGTGTGTCTCTTTTTTTTCTTTGCGCTGATAGCTTTGGAGAAATGTTCTGACGGTGGTGAGAGTGGAGCACGACTACTTCCGTGAAGCAATTGGCTAGCGCGTTCGGCTGTTAATCAAAAGGTTGGAGGTTCGAGCCCTCGCGAGAGCGGTGTGTCTCTTTTTTTCTTTGCGCTGATAGCTTTGGAGAAATGTTCTGATGGTAGTGAGAGTGGAGCACGACTACTTCTGTGACGCAATTGGCTAGCGCGTTTGGCTGTTAATCAAAAGGTTGGAGGTTCGAGCCCTCCCGAGAGCGATGTGTCTCTTTTTTTTCTTTGCACTGATAGCTTTAGAGAAATGTTCTGACGGTGGTGAGAGTGGAGCACGACTACTTCCGTGAAGCAATTGGCTAGCGCGTTCGGCTGTTAATCAAAATGTTCGAGGTTCGAGCCCTCCCGAGAGCGGTGTGTCTCTTTTTTTCTTTGCGCTGATAGCTTTGGAGAAATGTTCTGATGGTGGTGAGAGTGGAGCACGACTACTTCCGTGACGCAATTGGCTAGCGCGTTCGGCTGTTAATCAAAAGGTTGGAGGTTCGAGCCCTCGCGAGAGCGGTGTGTCTCTTTTTTTTCTTTGTGCTGATAGCTTTGGAGAAATGTTCTGATGGTGGTAAGAGTGGAGCACGACTACTTCTGTGACGCAATTGGCTAGCGCGTTCGGCTGTTAATCAAAAGGTTGGAGGTTCGAGCCCTCCCGAGAGCGATGTGTCTCTTTTTTTTCTTTGCACTGATAGCTTTGGAGAAATGTTCTGACGGTGGTGAGAGTGGAGCACGACTACTTCCGTGAAGCAATTGGCTAGCGCGTTCGGCTGTTAATCAAAAGGTTCAAGGTTCGAGCCCTCCCGAGAGCGGTGTGTCTCTTTTTTTTCTTTGCGCTGATAGCTTTGCACAAATGTTCTGACGGTGGTGAGAGTGGCGCACGACTACTTCTGTGACGCAATTGGCTAGCGCGTTCGGCTGTTAATCAAAAGGTTGGAGGTTCGAGCCCTCCCGAGAGCGGTGTGTCTCTTTTTTTTCTTTGCGCTGATAGCTTTGGAGAAATGTTCTGATGGTGGTGAGAGTGGAGCACGACTACTTCTGTGACGCAATTGGCTAGCGCGTTCGGCTGTTAATCAAAAGGTTGGAGGTTCGAGCCCTCCCGAGAGCGATGTGTCTCTTTTTTTTCTTTGCACTGATAGCTTTGGAGAAATGTTCTGACGGTGGTGAGAGTGGAGCACGACTACTTCCGTGAAGCAATTGGCTAGCGCGTTCGGCTGTTAATCAAAAGGTTCAAGGTTCGAGCCCTCCCGAGAGCGGTGTGTCTCTTTTTTTTCTTTGCGCTGATAGCTTTGGACAAATGTTCTGATGGTGGTGAGAGTGGAGCACGACTACTTCTGTGACGCAATTGGCTAGCGCGTTCGGCTGTTAATCAAAAGGTTGGAGGTTAGAGCCCTCCCGAGAGCGGTGTGTCTCTTTTTTTTTCTTTGCGCTGATAGCTTTGGAGAAATGTTCTGACGGTGGTGAGAGTGGCGCACGACTACTTCTGTGACGCAATTGGCTAGCGCGTTCGGCTGTTAATCAAAAGGTTGGAGGTTCGAGCCCTAGCGAGAGCGGTGTGTATCTTTTTTTTTCTTTGCGCTGATAGCTTTGGAGAAATGTTCTGATGGTGGTGAGAGTGGAGCACGACTACTTCCGTGACGCAATTGGCTAGCGCGTTCGGCTGTTAATCAAAAGGTTGGAGGTTCGAGCCCTCGCGAGAGCGGTGTGTCTCTTTTTTTTTCTTTGCGCTGATAGCTTTGGAGAAATGTTCTGATGGTGGTAAGAGTGGAGCACGACTACTTCTGTGACGCAATTGGCTAGCGCATTCGGCTGTTAATCAAAAGGTTGGAGGTTCGAGCCCTCCCGAGAGCGGTGTGTCTCTTTTTTTCTTTGCGCTGATAGCTTTGGAGAAATGTTCTGATGGTGGTGAGAGTGGAGCACGACTACTTCTGTGACGCAATTGGTTAGCGCGTTCGGCTGTTAATCAAAAGGTTGGAGGTTCGAGCCCTCCCGAGAGCGGTGTGTCTTTTTTTTCTTTGCGCTGATAGCTTTGGAGAAATGTTCTGATGGTGGTGAGAGTGAAGCACGACTACTTCTGTGACGTAATTGGCTAGCGCGTTCGGCTGTTAATCAAAAGGTTGGAGGTTCGTGCCCTCGCGAGAGCGGTGTGTCTCTTTTTTTCTTTGCGCTGATAGCTTTGGAGAAATGTTCTGATGGTGGTGAGAGTGGAGCACGACTACTTCTGTGACGCAATTGGCTAGCGCGTTCGGCTGTTAATCAAAAGGTTGGAAGTTCGAGCCCTCCCGAGAGCGGTGTGTCTCTTTTTTTTCTCTGCGCTGATAGCTTTGGAGAAATGTTCTGATGGTGGTGAGAGTGGAGCATGACTACTTCTGTGATGCAATTGGCTAGCGCGTTCGGCTGTTAATCAAAAGGTTAGACGTTCGAGCCCTCCCGAAAGCGGTGTGTCTTTTTTTTCTTTGCGCTGATAGCTTTGGAGAAATGTTCTGATGGTGGTGAGAGTGGAGCACGACTCTTTCTGTGACGCAATTGGCTAGCGCGTTCGGCTGTTAATCAAAAGGTTGGAGGTCCGAGCCTTCGCGAGAGCGGTGTGTATCTTTTTTTTTCTTTGCGCTGATAGCTTTTAGAAATGTTCTGATGGTGGTGAGAGTGGAGCACGACTACTACCGTGACGCAATTGGCTAGAGCGTTCGGCTGTTAATCAAAAGGTTGGAGGTTCGAGCCCTCGCGAGAGCGGTGTGTCTCTTTTTTTTCTTTGCGCTGATAGCTTTGGAGAAATGTTCTGATGGTGGTGAGAGTGGAGCACGACTACTTCTGTGACGCAATTGGCTAGCGCGTTCGGCTGTTAATCAAAAGGTTGGAGGTTCGAGCCCTCCCGAGAGCGGTGTGTCTCTTTTTTTTCTTTGCGCTGATAGCTTTGGAGAAATGTTCTGACGGTGGTGAGAGTGGAGCACGACTACTTCCGTGAAGCAATTGGCTAGCGCGTTCGGCTGTTAATCAAAAGGTTGGAGGTTCGAGCCCTCGCGAGAGCGGTGTGTCTCTTTTTTTCTTTGCGCTGATAGCTTTGGAGAAATGTTCTGATGGTAGTGAGAGTGGAGCACGACTACTTCTGTGACGCAATTGGCTAGCGCGTTTGGCTGTTAATCAAAAGGTTGGAGGTTCGAGCCCTCCCGAGAGCGATGTGTCTCTTTTTTTTCTTTGCACTGATAGCTTTAGAGAAATGTTCTGACGGTGGTGAGAGTGGAGCACGACTACTTCCGTGAAGCAATTGGCTAGCGCGTTCGGCTGTTAATCAAAATGTTCGAGGTTCGAGCCCTCCCGAGAGCGGTGTGTCTCTTTTTTTCTTTGCGCTGATAGCTTTGGAGAAATGTTCTGATGGTGGTGAGAGTGGAGCACGACTACTTCTGTGACTCAATTGGCTAGCGCGTTCGGCTGTTAATCAAAAGGTTGGAGGTTCGAGCCCTCCCGAGAGCGGTGTGTCTCTTTTTTTTCTTTGCGCTGATAGCTTTGGAGAAATGTTCTGACGGTGGTGAGAGTGGCGCACGACTACTTCTGTTACGCAATTGGCTAGCGCGTTCGGCTGTTAATCAAAAGGTTGGAGGTTCGAGCCCTACCGAGAGCGGTGTGTCTCTTTTTTTTCTTTGCGCTGATAGCTTTGGAGAAATGTTCTGATGGTGGTGAGAGTGGAGCACGACTACTTCTGTGACGCAATTGGCTAGCGCGTTCGGCTGTTAATCAAAAGGTTGGAGGTGCGAGCCCTCCCGAGAGCGATGTGTCTCTTTTTTTTCTTTGCACTGATAGCTTTGGAGAAATGTTCTGACGGTGGTGAGAGTGGAGCACGACTACTTCCGTGAAGCAATTGGCTAGCGCGTTCGGCTGTTAATCAAAAGGTTCAAGGTTCGAGCCCTCCCGAGAGCGGTGTGTCTTTTTTTTCTTTGCGCTGATAGCTTTGGAGAAATGTTCTGATGGTGGTGAGAGTGGAGCACGACTCTTTCTGTGACGCAATTGGCTAGCGCGTTCGGCTGTTAATCAAAAGGTTGGAGGTCCGAGCCTTCGCGAGAGCGGTGTGTATCTTTTTTTTTCTTTGCGCTGATAGCTTTGGAGAAATGTTCTGATGGTGGTGAGAGTGGAGCACGACTACTACCGTGACGCAATTGGCTAGAGCGTTCGGCTGTTAAACAAAAGGTTGGAGGTTCGAGCCCTCGCGAGAGCGGTGTGTCTCTTTTTTTTCTTTGCGCTGATAGCTTTGGAGAAATGTTCTGATGGTGGTGAGAGTGGAGCACGACTACTTCTGTGACGCAATTGGCTAGCGCGTTCGGCTGTTAATCAAAAGGTTGGAGGTTCGAGCCCTCCCGAGAGCGGTGTGTCTCTTTTTTTTCTTTGCGCTGATAGCTTTGGAGAAATGTTCTGACGGTGGTGAGAGTGGAGCACGACTACTTCTGTGAGGCACTTGGCTAGCGCGTTCGGCTGTTAATCAAAAGGTTGGAGGTTCGAGCCCTAGCGAGAGCGGTGTGTATCTTTTTTTTTCTTTGCGCTGATAGCTTTGGAGAAATGTTCTGATGGTGGTGAGAGTGGAGCACGACTACTTCCGTGACGCAATTGGCTAGCGCGTTCGGCTGTTAATCAAAAGGTTGGAGGTTCGAGCCCTCGCGAGAGCGGTGTGTCTCTTTTTTTTCTTTGTGCTGATAGCTTTGGAGAAATGTTCTGATGGTGGTAAGAGTGGAGCACGACTACTTCTGTGACGCAATTGGCTAGCGCGTTCGGCTGTTAATCAAAAGGTTGGAGGTTCGAGCCCTCCCGAGAGCGGTGTGTCTCTTTTTTTTTCTTTGCGCTGATAGCTTTGGAGAAATGTTCTGACGGTGGTGAGAGTGGCGCACGACTACTTCTGTGACGCAATTGGCTAGCGCGTTCGGCTGTTAATCAAAAGGTTGGAGGTTCGAGCCCTTCCGAGAGCGGTGTGTCTCTTTTTTTTTCTTTGCGCTGATAGCTTTGGAGAAATGTTCTGATGGTGGTGAGAGTGGAGCACGACTACTTCTGTGACGCAATTGGCTAGCGCGTTCGGCTGTTAATCAAAAGGTTGGAGGTTCGAGCCCTCCCGAGAGCGATGTGTCTCTTTTTTTTCTTTGCGCTGATAGCTTTGGAGAAATGTTCTGACGGTGGTGAGAGTGGAGCACGACTACTTCCGTGAAGCAATTGGCTAGCGCGTTCGGCTGTTAATCAAAAGGTTGGAGGTTCGAGCCCTCGCGAGAGCGGTGTGTCTCTTTTTTTCTTTGCGCTGATAGCTTTGGAGAAATGTTCTGATGGTAGTGAGAGTGGAGCACGACTACTTCTGTGACGCAATTGGCTAGCGCGTTTGGCTGTTAATCAAAAGGTTGGAGGTTCGAGCCCTCCCGAGAGCGATGTGTCTCTTTTTTTTCTTTGCACTGATAGCTTTAGAGAAATGTTCTGACGGTGGTGAGAGTGGAGCACGACTACTTCCGTGAAGCAATTGGCTAGCGCGTTCGGCTGTTAATCAAAAGGTTGGAGGTTCGAGCCCTCGCGAGAGCGGTGTGTCTCTTTTTTTCTTTGCGCTGATAGCTTTGGAGAAATGTTCTGATGGTAGTGAGAGTGGAGCACGACTACTTCTGTGACGCAATTGGCTAGCGCGTTTGGCTGTTAATCAAAAGGTTGGAGGTTCGAGCCCTCCCGAGAGCGATGTGTCTCTTTTTTTTCTTTGCACTGATAGCTTTAGAGAAATGTTCTGACGGTGGTGAGAGTGGAGCACGACTACTTCCGTGAAGCAATTGGCTAGCGCGTTCGGCTGTTAATCAAAATGTTCGAGGTTCGAGCCCTCCCGAGAGCGGTGTGTCTCTTTTTTTCTTTGCGCTGATAGCTTTGGAGAAATGTTCTGATGGTGGTGAGAGTGGAGCACGACTACTTCTGTGACTCAATTGGCTAGCGCGTTCGGCTGTTAATCAAAAGGTTGGAGGTTCGAGCCCTCCCGAGAGCGGTGTGTCTCTTTTTTTTCTTTGCGCTGATAGCTTTGGAGAAATGTTCTGACGGTGGTGAGAGTGGCGCACGACTACTTCTGTTACGCAATTGGCTAGCGCGTTCGGCTGTTAATCAAAAGGTTGGAGGTTCGAGCCCTCGCGAGAGCGGTGTGTCTCTTTTTTTCTTTGCGCTGATAGCTTTGGAGAAATGTTCTGATGGTAGTGAGAGTGGAGCACGACTACTTCTGTGACGCAATTGGCTAGCGCGTTTGGCTGTTAATCAAAAGGTTGGAGGTTCGAGCCCTCCCGAGAGCGATGTGTCTCTTTTTTTTCTTTGCACTGATAGCTTTAGAGAAATGTTCTGACGGTGGTGAGAGTGGAGCACGACTACTTCCGTGAAGCAATTGGCTAGCGCGTTCGGCTGTTAATCAAAATGTTCGAGGTTCGAGCCCTCCCGAGAGCGGTGTGTCTCTTTTTTTTCTTTGCGCTGATAGCTTTGGAGAAATGTTCTGATGGTGGTGAGAGTGGAGCACGACTACTTCTGTGACTCAATTGGCTAGCGCGTTCGGCTGTTAATCAAAAGGTTGGAGGTTCGAGCCCTCCCGAGAGCGGTGTGTCTCTTTTTTTTCTTTGCGCTGATAGCTTTGGAGAAATGTTCTGACGGTGGTGAGAGTGGCGCACGACTACTTCTGTGACGCAATTGGCTAGCGCGTTCGGCTGTTAATCAAAAGGTTGGAGGTTCGAGCCCTACCGAGAGCGGTGTGTCTCTTTTTTTTCTTTGCGCTGATAACTTTGGAGAAATGTTCTGATGGTGGTGAGAGTGGAGCACGACTACTTCTGTGACGCAATTGGCTAGCGCGTTCGGCTGTTAATCAAAAGGTTGGAGGTTCGAGCCCTCCCGAGAGCGATGTGTCTCTTTTTTTTCTTTGCACTGATAGCTTTGGAGAAATGTTCTGACGGTGGTGAGAGTGGAGCACGACTACTTCCGTGAAGCAATTGGCTAGCGCGTTCGGCTGTTAATCAAAAGGTTCAAGGTTCGAGCCCTCCCGAGAGCGGTGTGTCTCTTTTTTTTCTTTGCGCTGATAGCTTTGGAGAAATGTTCTGATGGTGGTGAAAGTGGAGCACGACTACTTCTGTGACGCAATTGGCTAGCGCGTTCGGCTATTAATCAAAAGGTTGGACGTTCGAGCCCTCCCGAGAGCGGTGTGTCTCTTTTTTTTCTTTGCGCTGATAGCTTTGGAGAAATGTTCTGACGGTGGTGAGAGTGGAGCACGACTACTTCCGTGAAGCAATTGGCTAGCGCGTTCGGCTGTTAATCAAAAGGTTGGAGGTTCGAGCCCTCGCGAGAGCGGTGTGTCTCTTTTTTTCTTTGCGCTGATAGCTTTGGAGAAATGTTCTGATGGTAGTGAGAGTGGAGCACGACTACTTCTGTGACGCAATTGGCTAGCGCGTTTGGCTGTTAATCAAAAGGTTGGAGGTTCGAGCCCTCCCGAGAGCGATGTGTCTCTTTTTTTTCTTTGCACTGATAGCTTTAGAGAAATGTTCTGACGGTGGTGAGAGTGGAGCACGACTACTTCCGTGAAGCAATTGGCTAGCGCGTTCGGCTGTTAATCAAAATGTTCGAGGTTCGAGCCCTCCCGAGAGCGGTGTGTCTCTTTTTTTCTTTGCGCTGATAGCTTTGGAGAAATGTTCTGATGGTGGTGAGAGTGGAGCACGACTACTTCCGTGACGCAATTGGCTAGCGCGTTCGGCTGTTAATCAAAAGGTTGGAGGTTCGAGCCCTCGCGAGAGCGGTGTGTCTCTTTTTTTTCTTTGTGCTGATAGCTTTGGAGAAATGTTCTGATGGTGGTAAGAGTGGAGCACGACTACTTCTGTGACGCAATTGGCTAGCGCGTTCGGCTGTTAATCAAAAGGTTGGAGGTTCGAGCCCTCCCGAGAGCGGTGTGTCTCTTTTTTTTTCTTTGCGCTGATAGCTTTGGAGAAATGTTCTGACGGTGGTGAGAGTGGCGCACGACTACTTCTGTGACGCAATTGGCTAGCGCATTCGGCTGTTAATCAAAAGGTTGGAGGTTCGAGCCCTCCCGAGAGCGGTGTGTCTCTTTTTTTTTCTTTGCGCTGATAGCTTTGGAGAAATGTTCTGATGGTGGTGAGAGTGCAGCACGACTACTTCTTTGACGCAATTGGCTAGCGCGTTCGGCTGTTAATCAAAAGGTTGGAGGTTCGAGCCCTCCCGAGAGCGGTGTGTCTCTTTTTTTTCTTTGCGCTGATAGCTTTGGAGAAATGTTCTGATGGTGGTGAGAGTGGAGCACGACTACTTCTGTGACGCAATTGGCTAGCGCGTTCGGCTGTTAATCAAAAGGTTGGAGGTTCGAGCCCTCCCGAGAGCGATGTGTCTCTTTTTTTTCTTTGCACTGATAGCTTTGGAGAAATGTTCTGACGGTGGTGAGAGTGGAGCACGACTACTTCCGTGAAGCAATTGGCTAGCGCGTTCGGCTGTTAATCAAAAGGTTCAAGGTTCGAGCCCTCCCGAGAGCGGTGTGTCTCTTTTTTTTCTTTGCGCTGATAGCTTTGGACAAATGTTCTGATGGTGGTGAGAGTGGAGCACGACTACTTCTGTGACGCAATTGGCTAGCGCGTTCGGCTGTTAATCAAAAGGTTGGAGGTTAGAGCCCTCCCGAGAGCGGTGTGTCTCTTTTTTTTTCTTTGCGCTGATAGCTTTGGAGAAATGTTCTGACGGTGGTGAGAGTGGCGCACGACTACTTCTGTGACGCAATTGGCTAGCGCGTTCGGCTGTTAATCAAAAGGTTGGAGGTTCGAGCCCTAGCGAGAGCGGTGTGTATCTTTTTTTTTCTTTGCGCTGATAGCTTTGGAGAAATGTTCTGATGGTGGTGAGAGTGGAGCACGACTACTTCCGTGACGCAATTGGCTAGCGCGTTCGGCTGTTAATCAAAAGGTTGGAGGTTCGAGCCCTCGCGAGAGCGATGTGTCTCTTTTTTTTTCTTTGCGCTGATAGCTTTGGAGAAATGTTCTGATGGTGGTAAGAGTGGAGCACGACTACTTCTGTGACGCAATTGGCTAGCGCATTCGGCTGTTAATCAAAAGGTTGGAGGTTCGAGCCCTCCCGAGAGCGGTGTGTCTCTTTTTTTCTTTGCGCTGATAGCTTTGGAGAAATGTTCTGATGGTGGTGAGAGTGGAGCACGACTACTTCTGTGACGCAATTGGTTAGCGCGTTCGGCTGTTAATCAAAAGGTTGGAGGTTCGAGCCCTCCCGAGAGCGGTGTGTCTTTTTTTTCTTTGCGCTGATAGCTTTGGAGAAATGTTCTGATGGTGGTGAGAGTGAAGCACGACTACTTCTGTGACGTAATTGGCTAGCGCGTTCGGCTGTTAATCAAAAGGTTGGAGGTTCGTGCCCTCGCGAGAGCGGTGTGTCTCTTTTTTTCTTTGCGCTGATAGCTTTGGAGAAATGTTCTGATGGTGGTGAGAGTGGAGCACGACTACTTCTGTGACGCAATTGGCTAGCGCGTTCGGCTGTTAATCAAAAGGTTGGAAGTTCGAGCCCTCCCGAGAGCGGTGTGTCTCTTTTTTTTCTCTGCGCTGATAGCTTTGGAGAAATGTTCTGATGGTGGTGAGAGTGGAGCATGACTACTTCTGTGATGCAATTGGCTAGCGCGTTCGGCTGTTAATCAAAAGGTTAGACGTTCGAGCCCTCCCGAAAGCGGTGTGTCTTTTTTTTCTTTGCGCTGATAGCTTTGGAGAAATGTTCTGATGGTGGTGAGAGTGGAGCACGACTCTTTCTGTGACGCAATTGGCTAGCGCGTTCGGCTGTTAATCAAAAGGTTGGAGGTCCGAGCCTTCGCGAGAGCGGTGTGTATCTTTTTTTTTCTTTGCGCTGATAGCTTTTAGAAATGTTCTGATGGTGGTGAGAGTGGAGCACGACTACTACCGTGACGCAATTGGCTAGAGCGTTAGGCTGTTAATCAAAAGGTTGGAGGTTCGAGCCCTCGCGAGAGCGGTGTGTCTCTTTTTTTTCTTTGCGCTGATAGCTTTGGAGAAATGTTCTGATGGTGGTGAGAGTGGAGCACGACTACTTCTGTGACGCAATTGGCTAGCGCGTTCGGCTGTTAATCAAAAGGTTGGAGGTTCGAGCCCTCCCGAGAGCGGTGTGTCTCTTTTTTTTCTTTGCGCTGATAGCTTTGGAGAAATGTTCTGACGGTGGTGAGAGTGGAGCACGACTACTTCCGTGAAGCAATTGGCTAGCGCGTTCGGCTGTTAATCAAAAGGTTGGAGGTTCGAGCCCTCGCGAGAGCGGTGTGTCTCTTTTTTTCTTTGCGCTGATAGCTTTGGAGAAATGTTCTGATGGTAGTGAGAGTGGAGCACGACTACTTCTGTGACGCAATTGGCTAGCGCGTTTGGCTGTTAATCAAAAGGTTGGAGGTTCGAGCCCTCCCGAGAGCGATGTGTCTCTTTTTTTTCTTTGCACTGATAGCTTTAGAGAAATGTTCTGACGGTGGTGAGAGTGGAGCACGACTACTTCCGTGAAGCAATTGGCTAGCGCGTTCGGCTGTTAATCAAAATGTTCGAGGTTCGAGCCCTCCCGAGAGCGGTGTGTCTCTTTTTTTCTTTGCGCTGATAGCTTTGGAGAAATGTTCTGATGGTGGTGAGAGTGGAGCACGACTACTTCTGTGACTCAATTGGCTAGCGCGTTCGGCTGTTAATCAAAAGGTTGGAGGTTCGAGCCCTCCCGAGAGCGGTGTGTCTCTTTTTTTTCTTTGCGCTGATAGCTTTGGAGAAATGTTCTGACGGTGGTGAGAGTGGCGCACGACTACTTCTGTTACGCAATTGGCTAGCGCGTTCGGCTGTTAATCAAAAGGTTGGAGGTTCGAGCCCTACCGAGAGCGGTGTGTCTCTTTTTTTTCTTTGCGCTGATAGCTTTGGAGAAATGTTCTGATGGTGGTGAGAGTGGAGCACGACTACTTCTGTGACGCAATTGGCTAGCGCGTTCGGCTGTTAATCAAAAGGTTGGAGGTTCGAGCCCTCCCGAGAGCGATGTGTCTCTTTTTTTTCTTTGCACTGATAGCTTTGGAGAAATGTTCTGACGGTGGTGAGAGTGGAGCACGACTACTTCCGTGAAGCAATTGGCTAGCGCGTTCGGCTGTTAATCAAAAGGTTCAAGGTTCGAGCCCTCCCGAGAGCGGTGTGTCTTTTTTTTCTTTGCGCTGATAGCTTTGGAGAAATGTTCTGATGGTGGTGAGAGTGGAGCACGACTCTTTCTGTGACGCAATTGGCTAGCGCGTTCGGCTGTTAATCAAAAGGTTGGAGGTCCGAGCCTTCGCGAGAGCGGTGTGTATCTTTTTTTTTCTTTGCGCTGATAGCTTTGGAGAAATGTTCTGATGGTGGTGAGAGTGGAGCACGACTACTACCGTGACGCAATTGGCTAGAGCGTTCGGCTGTTAAACAAAAGGTTGGAGGTTCGAGCCCTCGCGAGAGCGGTGTGTCTCTTTTTTTTCTTTGCGCTGATAGCTTTGGAGAAATGTTCTGATGGTGGTGAGAGTGGAGCACGACTACTTCTGTGACGCAATTGGCTAGCGCGTTCGGCTGTTAATCAAAAGGTTGGAGGTTCGAGCCCTCCCGAGAGCGGTGTGTCTCTTTTTTTTCTTTGCGCTGATAGCTTTGGAGAAATGTTCTGACGGTGGTGAGAGTGGAGCACGACTACTTCTGTGAGGCACTTGGCTAGCGCGTTCGGCTGTTAATCAAAAGGTTGGAGGTTCGAGCCCTAGCGAGAGCGGTGTGTATCTTTTTTTTTCTTTGCGCTGATAGCTTTGGAGAAATGTTCTGATGGTGGTGAGAGTGGAGCACGACTACTTCCGTGACGCAATTGGCTAGCGCGTTCGGCTGTTAATCAAAAGGTTGGAGGTTCGAGCCCTCGCGAGAGCGGTGTGTCTCTTTTTTTTCTTTGTGCTGATAGCTTTGGAGAAATGTTCTGATGGTGGTAAGAGTGGAGCACGACTACTTCTGTGACGCAATTGGCTAGCGCGTTCGGCTGTTAATCAAAAGGTTGGAGGTTCGAGCCCTCCCGAGAGCGGTGTGTCTCTTTTTTTTTCTTTGCGCTGATAGCTTTGGAGAAATGTTCTGACGGTGGTGAGAGTGGCGCACGACTACTTCTGTGACGCAATTGGCTAGCGCGTTCGGCTGTTAATCAAAAGGTTGGAGGTTCGAGCCCTTCCGAGAGCGGTGTGTCTCTTTTTTTTTGCGCTGATAGCTTTGGAGAAATGTTCTGATGGTGGTGAGAGTGCAGCACGACTACTTCTGTGACGCAATTGGCTAGCGCGTTCGGCTGTTAATCAAAAGGTTGGAGGTTCGAGCCCTCCCGAGAGCGGTGTGTCTCTTTTTTTTCTTTGCGCTGATAGCTTTGGAGAAATGTTCTGATGGTGGTGAGAGTGGAGCACGACTACTTCTGTGACGCAATTGGCTAGCGCGTTCGGCTGTTAATCAAAAGGTTGGAGGTTCGAGCCCTCCCGAGAGCGATGTGTCTCTTTTTTTTCTTTGCACTGATAGCTTTGGAGAAATGTTCTGACGGTGGTGAGAGTGGAGCACGACTACTTCCGTGAAGCAATTGGCTAGCGCGTTCGGCTGTTAATCAAAAGGTTCAAGGTTCGAGCCCTCCCGAGAGCGGTGTGTCTCTTTTTTTCTTTGCGCTGATAGCTTTGGAGAAATGTTCTGATGGTGGTGAGAGTGGAGCACGACTACTTCTGTGACGCAATTGGCTAGCGCGTTCGGCTGTTAATCAAAAGGTTGGAGGTTAGAGCCCTCCCGAGAGCGGTGTGTCTCTTTTTTTTTCTTTGCGCTGATAGCTTTGGAGAAATGTTCTGACGGTGGTGAGAGTGGCGCACGACTACTTCTGTGACGCAATTGGCTAGCGCGTTCGGCTGTTAATCAAAAGGTTGGAGGTTCGAGCCCTCCCGAGAGCGGTGTGTCTCTTTTTTTTCTTTGCGCTGATAGCTTTGGAGAAATGTTCTGATGGTGGTGAGAGTGCAGCACGACTACTTCTGTGACGCACTTGGCTAGCGCGTTCGGCTGTTAATCAAAAGGTTGGAGGTTCGAGCCCTAGCGAGAGCGGTGTGTATCTTTTTTTTTCTTTGCGCTGATAGCTTTGGAGAAATGTTCTGATGGTGGTGAGAGTGGAGCACGACTACTTCCGTGACGCAATTGGCTAGCGCGTTCGGCTGTTAATCAAAAGGTTGGAAGTTCGAGCCCTCCCGAGAGCGGTGTGTCTCTTTTTTTTCTCTGCGCTGATAGCTTTGGAGAAATGTTCTGATGGTGGTGAGAGTGGAGCATGACTACTTCTGTGATGCAATTGGCTAGCGCGTTCGGCTGTTAATCAAAAGGTTGGACGTTCGAGCCCTCCCGAGAGCGGTGTGTCTTTTTTTTTCTTTGCGCTGATAGCTTTGGAGAAATGTTATGATGGTGGTGAGAGTGGAGCACGACTCTTTCTGTGACGCAATTGGCTAGCGCGTTCGGCTGTTAATCAAAAGGTTGGAGGTCCGAGCCTTCGCGAGAGCGGTGTGTATATTTTTTTTTCTTTGCGCTGATAGCTTTGGAGAAATGTTCTGATGGTGGTGAGAGTGGAGCACGACTACTACCGTGACGCAATTGGCTAGAGCGTTCGGCTGTTAATCAAAAGGTTGGAGGTTCGAGCCCTCGCGAGAGCGGTGTGTCTCTTTTTTTTCTTTGCGCTGATAGCTTTGGAGAAATGTTCTGATGGTGGTGAGAGTGGAGCACGACTACTTCTGTGACGCAATTGGCTAGCGCGTTCGGCTGTTAATCAAAAGGTTGGAGGTTCGAGCCCTCCCGAGAGCGGTGTGTCTCTTTTTTTTCTTTGCGCTGATAGCTTTGGAGAAATGTTCTGACGGTGGTGAGAGTGGAGCACGACTACTTCCGTGAAGCAATTGGCTAGCGCGTTCGGCTGTTAATCAAAAGGTTGGAGGTTCGAGCCCTCGCGAGAGCGGTGTGTCTCTTTTTTTCTTTGCGCTGATAGCTTTGGAGAAATGTTCTGATGGTAGTGAGAGTGGAGCACGACTACTTCTGTGACGCAATTGGCTAGCGCGTTTGGCTGTTAATCAAAAGGTTGGAGGTTCGAGCCCTCCCGAGAGCGATGTGTCTCTTTTTTTTCTTTGCACTGATAGCTTTAGAGAAATGTTCTGACGGTGGTGAGAGTGGAGCACGACTACTTCCGTGAAGCAATTGGCTAGCGCGTTCGGCTGTTAATCAAAATGTTCGAGGTTCGAGCCCTCCCGAGAGCGGTGTGTCTCTTTTTTTTCTTTGCGCTGATAGCTTTGGAGAAATGTTCTGATGGTGGTGAGAGTGGAGCACGACTACTTCTGTGACTCAATTGGCTAGCGCGTTCGGCTGTTAATCAAAAGGTTGGAGGTTCGAGCCCTCCCGAGAGCGGTGTGTCTCTTTTTTTTCTTTGCGCTGATAGCTTTGGAGAAATGTTCTGACGGTGGTGAGAGTGGCGCACGACTACTTCTGTGACGCAATTGGCTAGCGCGTTCGGCTGTTAATCAAAAGGTTGGAGGTTCGAGCCCTACCGAGAGCGGTGTGTCTCTTTTTTTTCTTTGCGCTGATAACTTTGGAGAAATGTTCTGATGGTGGTGAGAGTGGAGCACGACTACTTCTGTGACGCAATTGGCTAGCGCGTTCGGCTGTTAATCAAAAGGTTGGAGGTTCGAGCCCTCCCGAGAGCGATGTGTCTCTTTTTTTTCTTTGCACTGATAGCTTTGGAGAAATGTTCTGACGGTGGTGAGAGTGGAGCACGACTACTTCCGTGAAGCAATTGGCTAGCGCGTTCGGCTGTTAATCAAAAGGTTCAAGGTTCGAGCCCTCCCGAGAGCGGTGTGTCTCTTTTTTTTCTTTGCGCTGATAGCTTTGGAGAAATGTTCTGATGGTGGTGAAAGTGGAGCACAACTACTTCTGTGACGCAATTGGCTAGCGCGTTCGGCTGTTAATCAAAAGGTTGGACGTTCGAGCCCTCCCGAGAGCGGTGTGTCTTTTTTTTCTTTGCGCTGATAGCTTTGGAGAAATGTTCTGATGGTGGTGAGAGTGGAGCACGACTCTTTCTGTGACGCAATTGGCTAGCGCGTTCGGCTGTTAATCAAAAGGTTGGAGGTCCGAGCCTTCGCGAGAGCGGTGTGTATCTTTTTTTTTCTTTGCGCTGATAGCTTTGGAGAAATGTTCTGATGGTGGTGAGAGTGGAGCACGACTACTACCGTGACGCAATTGGCTAGAGCGTTCGGCTGTTAATCAAAAGGTTGGAGGTTCGAGCCCTCGCGAGAGCGGTGTGTCTCTTTTTTTTCTTTGCGCTGATAGCTTTGGAGAAATGTTCTGATGGTGGTGAGAGTGGAGCACGACTACTTCTGTGACGCAATTGGCTAGCGCGTTCGGCTGTTAATCAAAAGGTTGGAGGTTCGAGCCCTCCCGAGAGCGGTGTGTCTCTTTTTTTTCTTTGCGCTGATAGCTTTGGAGAAATGTTCTGACGGTGGTGAGAGTGGAGCACGACTACTTCCGTGAAGCAATTGGCTAGCGCGTTCGGCTGTTAATCAAAAGGTTGGAGGTTCGTGCCCTCGCGAGAGCGGTGTGTCTCTTTTTTTCTTTGCGCTGGTAGCTTTGGAGAAATGTTCTGATGGTGGTGAGAGTGGAGCACGACTCTTTCTGTGACGCAATTGGCTAGCGCGTTCGGCTGTTAATCAAAAGGTTGGAGGTCCGAGCCTTCGCGAGAGCGGTGTGTATCTTTTTTTTTCTTTGCGCTGATGGCTTTGGAGAAATGTTCTGATGGTGGTGAGAGTGGAGCACGACTACTACCGTGACGCAATTGGCTAGAGCGTTCGGCTGTTAATCAAAAGGTTGGAGGTTCGAGCCCTCCCGAGAGCGGTGTGTCTCTTTTTTTCTTTGCGCTGATAGCTTTGGAGAAATGTTCTGATGGTGGTGAGAGTGGAGCACGACTACTTCTGTGACGCAATTGGTTAGCGCGTTCGGCTGTTAATCAAAAGGTTGGAGGTTCGAGCCCTCCCGAGAGCAGTGTGTCTTTTTTTTCTTTGCGCTGATAGCTTTGGAGAAATGTTCTGATGGTGGTGAGAGTGGAGCACGACTACTTCTGTGACGTAATTGGCTAGCGCGTTCGGCTGTTAATCAAAAGGTTTGAGGTTCGTGCCCTCGCGAGAGCGGTGTGTCTCTTTTTTTCTTTGCGCTGATAGCTTTGGAGAAATGTTCTGATGGTGGTGAGAGTGGAGCACGACTACTTCTGTGACGCAATTGGCTAGCGCGTTCGGCTGTTAATCAAAAGGTTGGAGGTTCGAGCCCTCCCGAGAGCGGTGTGTCTCTTTTTTTTCTCTGCGCTGATAGCTTTGGAGAAATGTTCTGATGGTGGTGAGAGTGGAGCATGACTACTTCTGTGATGCAATTGGCTAGCGCGTTCGGCTGTTATTCAAAAGGTTGGACGTTCGAGCCCTCCCGCTAGCGGTGTGTCTTTTTTTTCTTTGCGCTGATAGCTTTGGAGAAATGTTCTGATGGTGGTGAGAGTGGAGCACGACTCTTTCTGTGACGCAATTGGCTAGCGCGTTCGGCTGTTAATCAAAAGGTTGGAGGTCCGAGCCTTCGCGAGAGCGGTGTGTATCTTTTTTTTTCTTTGCGCTGATAGCTTTGGAGAAATGTTCTGATGGTGGTGAGAGTGGAGCACGACTACTACCGTGACGCAATTGGCTAGAGCGTTCGGCTGTTAATCAAAAGGTTGGAGGTTCGAGCCCTCGCGAGAGCGGTGTGTCTCTTTTTTTTCTTTGCGCTGATAGCTTTGGAGAAATGTTCTGATGGTGGTGAGAGTGGAGCACGACTACTTCTGTGACGCAATTGGCTAGCGCGTTCGGCTGTTAATCAAAAGGTTGGAGGTTCGAGCCCTCCCGAGAGCGGTGTGTCTCTTTTGTTTCTTTGCGCTGATAGCTTTGGAGAAATGTTCTGACGGTGGTGAGAGTGGAGCACGACTACTTCCGTGAAGCAATTGGCTAGCGCGTTCGGCTGTTAATCAAAAGGTTGGAGGTTCGAGCCCTCGCGAGAGCGGTGTGTCTCTTTTTTTCTTTGCGCTGATAGCTTTGGAGAAATGTTCTGATGGTAGTGAGAGCGGAGCACGACTACTTCTGTGACGCAATTGGCTAGCGCGTTTGGCTGTTAATCAAAAGGTTGGAGGTTCGAGCCCTCCCGAGAGCGATGTGTCTCTTTTTTTTCTTTGCACTGATAGCTTTAGAGAAACGTTCTGACGGTGGTGAGAGTGGAGCACGACTACTTCCGTGAAGCAATTGGCTAGCGCGTTCGGCTGTTAATCAAAATGTTCGAGGTTCGAGCCCTCCCGAGAGCGGTGTGTCTCTTTTTTTTCTTTGCGCTGATAGCTTTGGAGAAATGTTCTGATGGTGGTGAGAGTGGAGCACGACTACTTCTGTGACGCAATTGGCTAGCGCGTTCGGCTGTTAATCAAAAGGTTGGAGGTTCGAGCCCTCCCGAGAGCGGTGTGTCTCTTTTTTTTCTTTGCGCTGATAGCTTTGGAGAAATGTTCTGACGGTGGTGAGAGTGGCGCACGACTACTTCTGTGACGCAATTGGCTAGCGCGTTCGGCTGTTAATCAAAAGGTTGGAGGTTCGAGCCCTCCCGAGAGCGGTGTGTCTCTTTTTTTTCTTTGCGCTGATAGCTTTGGAGAAATGTTCTGATGGTGGTGAGAGTGGAGCACGACTACTTCTGTGACGCAATTGGCTAGCGCGTTCGGCTGTTAATCAAAAGGTTGGAGGTTCGAGCCCTCCCGAGAGCGATGTGTCTCTTTTTTTTCTTTGCACTGATAGCTTTGGAGAAATGTTCTGATGGTGGTGAGAGTGGAGCACGACTACTTCTGTGACTCAATTGGCTAGCGCGTTCGGCTGTTAATCAAAAGGTTGGAGGTTCGAGCCCTCCCGAGAGCGGTGTGTCTCTTTTTTTTCTTTGCGCTGATAGCTTTGGAGAAATGTTCTGACGGTGGTGAGAGTGGCGCACGACTACTTCTGTGACGCAATTGGCTAGCGCGTTCGGCTGTTAATCAAAAGGTTGGAGGTTCGAGCCCTACCGAGAGCGGTGTGTCTCTTTTTTTTCTTTGCGCTGATAACTTTGGAGAAATGTTCTGATGGTGGTGAGAGTGGAGCACGACTACTTCTGTGACGCAATTGGCTAGCGCGTTCGGCTGTTAATCAAAAGGTTGGAGGTTCGAGCCCTCCCGAGAGCGATGTGTCTCTTTTTTTTCTTTGCACTGATAGCTTTGGAGAAATGTTCTGACGGTGGTGAGAGTGGAGCACGACTACTTCCGTGAAGCAATTGGCTAGCGCGTTCGGCTGTTAATCAAAAGGTTCAAGGTTCGAGCCCTCCCGAGAGCGGTGTGTCTCTTTTTTTTCTTTGCGCTGATAGCTTTGGAGAAATGTTCTGATGGTGGTGAAAGTGGAGCACGACTACTTCTGTGACGCAATTGGCTAGCGCGTTCGGCTGTTAATCAAAAGGTTGGACGTTCGAGCCCTCCCGAGAGCGGTGTGTCTTTTTTTTCTTTGCGCTGATAGCTTTGGAGAAATGTTCTGATGGTGGTGAGAGTGGAGCACGACTCTTTCTGTGACGCAATTGGCTAGCGCGTTCGGCTGTTAATCAAAAGGTTGGAGGTCCGAGCCTTCGCGAGAGCGGTGTGTATCTTTTTTTTCTTTGCGCTGATAGCTTTGGAGAAATGTTCTGATGGTGGTGAGAGTGGAGCACGACTACTACCGTGACGCAATTGGCTAGAGCGTTCGGCTGTTAATCAAAAGGTTGGAGGTTCGAGCCCTCGCGAGAGCGGTGTGTCTCTTTTTTTTCTTTGCGCTGATAGCTTTGGAGAAATGTTCTGATGGTGGTGAGAGTGGAGCACGACTACTTCTGTGACGCAATTGGCTAGCGCGTTCGGCTGTTAATCAAAAGGTTGGAGGTTCGAGCCCTCCCGAGAGCGGTGTGTCTCTTTTTTTTCTTTGCGCTGATAGCTTTGGAGAAATGTTCTGACGGTGGTGAGAGTGGAGCACGACTACTTCCGTGAAGCAATTGGCTAGCGCGTTCGGCTGTTAATCAAAAGGTTGGAGGTTCGTGCCCTCGCGAGAGCGGTGTGTCTCTTTTTTTCTTTGCGCTGGTAGCTTTGGAGAAATGTTCTGATGGTGGTGAGAGTGGAGCACGACTCTTTCTGTGACGCAATTGGCTAGCGCGTTCGGCTGTTAATCAAAAGGTTGGAGGTCCGAGCCTTCGCGAGAGCGGTGTGTATCTTTTTTTTTCTTTGCGCTGATGGCTTTGGAGAAATGTTCTGATGGTGGTGAGAGTGGAGCACGACTACTACCGTGACGCAATTGGCTAGAGCGTTCGGCTGTTAATCAAAAGGTTGGAGGTTCGAGCCCTCCCGAGAGCGGTGTGTCTCTTTTTTTCTTTGCGCTGATAGCTTTGGAGAAATGTTCTGATGGTGGTGAGAGTGGAGCACGACTACTTCTGTGACGCAATTGGTTAGCGCGTTCGGCTGTTAATCAAAAGGTTGGAGGTTCGAGCCCTCCCGAGAGCAGTGTGTCTTTTTTTTCTTTGCGCTGATAGCTTTGGAGAAATGTTCTGATGGTGGTGAGAGTGGAGCACGACTACTTCTGTGACGTAATTGGCTAGCGCGTTCGGCTGTTAATCAAAAGGTTTGAGGTTCGTGCCCTCGCGAGAGCGGTGTGTCTCTTTTTTTCTTTGCGCTGATAGCTTTGGAGAAATGTTCTGATGGTGGTGAGAGTGGAGCACGACTACTTCTGTGACGCAATTGGCTAGCGCGTTCGGCTGTTAATCAAAAGGTTGGAGGTTCGAGCCCTCCCGAGAGCGGTGTGTCTCTTTTTTTTCTCTGCGCTGATAGCTTTGGAGAAATGTTCTGATGGTGGTGAGAGTGGAGCATGACTACTTCTGTGATGCAATTGGCTAGCGCGTTCGGCTGTTATTCAAAAGGTTGGACGTTCGAGCCCTCCCGCTAGCGGTGTGTCTTTTTTTTCTTTGCGCTGATAGCTTTGGAGAAATGTTCTGATGGTGGTGAGAGTGGAGCACGACTCTTTCTGTGACGCAATTGGCTAGCGCGTTCGGCTGTTAATCAAAAGGTTGGAGGTCCGAGCCTTCGCGAGAGCGGTGTGTATCTTTTTTTTTCTTTGCGCTGATAGCTTTGGAGAAATGTTCTGATGGTGGTGAGAGTGGAGCACGACTACTACCGTGACGCAATTGGCTAGAGCGTTCGGCTGTTAATCAAAAGGTTGGAGGTTCGAGCCCTCGCGAGAGCGGTGTGTCTCTTTTTTTTCTTTGCGCTGATAGCTTTGGAGAAATGTTCTGATGGTGGTGAGAGTGGAGCACGACTACTTCTGTGACGCAATTGGCTAGCGCGTTCGGCTGTTAATCAAAAGGTTGGAGGTTCGAGCCCTCCCGAGAGCGGTGTGTCTCTTTTGTTTCTTTGCGCTGATAGCTTTGGAGAAATGTTCTGACGGTGGTGAGAGTGGAGCACGACTACTTCCGTGAAGCAATTGGCTAGCGCGTTCGGCTGTTAATCAAAAGGTTGGAGGTTCGAGCCCTCGCGAGAGCGGTGTGTCTCTTTTTTTCTTTGCGCTGATAGCTTTGGAGAAATGTTCTGATGGTAGTGAGAGCGGAGCACGACTACTTCTGTGACGCAATTGGCTAGCGCGTTTGGCTGTTAATCAAAAGGTTGGAGGTTCGAGCCCTCCCGAGAGCGATGTGTCTCTTTTTTTTCTTTGCACTGATAGCTTTAGAGAAACGTTCTGACGGTGGTGAGAGTGGAGCACGACTACTTCCGTGAAGCAATTGGCTAGCGCGTTCGGCTGTTAATCAAAATGTTCGAGGTTCGAGCCCTCCCGAGAGCGGTGTGTCTCTTTTTTTTCTTTGCGCTGATAGCTTTGGAGAAATGTTCTGATGGTGGTGAGAGTGGAGCACGACTACTTCTGTGACGCAATTGGCTAGCGCGTTCGGCTGTTAATCAAAAGGTTGGAGGTTCGAGCCCTCCCGAGAGCGGTGTGTCTCTTTTTTTTCTTTGCGCTGATAGCTTTGGAGAAATGTTCTGACGGTGGTGAGAGTGGCGCACGACTACTTCTGTGACGCAATTGGCTAGCGCGTTCGGCTGTTAATCAAAAGGTTGGAGGTTCGAGCCCTCCCGAGAGCGGTGTGTCTCTTTTTTTTCTTTGCGCTGATAGCTTTGGAGAAATGTTCTGATGGTGGTGAGAGTGGAGCACGACTACTTCTGTGACGCAATTGGCTAGCGCGTTCGGCTGTTAATCAAAAGGTTGGAGGTTCGAGCCCTCCCGAGAGCGATGTGTCTCTTTTTTTTCTTTGCACTGATAGCTTTGGAGAAATGTTCTGACGGTGGTGAGAGTGGAGCACGACTACTTCCGTGAAGCAATTGGCTAGCGCGTTCGGCTGTTAATCAAAAGGTTCAAGGTTCGAGCCCTCCCGAGAGCGGTGTGTCTCTTTTTTTCTTTGCGCTGATAGCTTTGGAGAAATGTTCTGATGGTGGTGAGAGTGGAGCACGACTACTTCTGTGACGCAATTGGCTAGCGCGTTCGGCTGTTAATCAAAAGGTTGGACGTTCGAGCCCTCCCGAGAGCGGTGTGTCTTTTTTTTCTTTGCGCTGATAGCTTTGGAGAAATGTTCTGATGGTGGTGAGAGTGGAGCACGACTCTTTCTGTGACGCAATTGGCTAGCGCGTTCGGCTGTTAATCAAAAGGTTGGAGGTCCGAGCCTTCGCGAGAGCGGTGTGTATCTTTTTTTTTTCTTTGCGCTGATAGCTTTGGAGAAATGTTCTGATGGTGGTGAGAGTGGAGCACGACTACTACCGTGACGCAATTGGCTAGAGCGTTCGGCTGTTAATCAAAAGGTTGGAGGTTCGAGCCCTCGCGAGAGCGGTGTGTCTCTTTTTTTTCTTTGCGCTGATAGCTTTGGAGAAATGTTCTGATGGTGGTGAGAGTGGAGCACGACTACTTCTGTGACGCAATTGGCTAGCGCGTTCGGCTGTTAATCAAAAGGTTGGAGGTTCGAGCCCTCCCGAGAGCGGTGTGTCTCTTTTTTTTCTTTGCGCTGATAGCTTTGGAGAAATGTTCTGACGGTGGTGAGAGTGGAGCACGACTACTTCCGTGAAGCAATTGGCTAGCGCGTTCGGCTGTTAATCAAAAGGTTGGAGGTTCGAGCCCTCGCGAGAGCGGTGTGTCTCTTTTTTCTTTGCGCTGATAGCTTTGGAGAAATGTTCTGATGGTAGTGAGAGTGGAGCACGACTACTTCTGTGACGCAATTGGCTAGCGCGTTTGGCTGTTAATCAAAAGGTTGGGGGTTCGAGCCCTCCCGAGAGCGATGTGTCTCTTTTTTTTCTTTGCACTGATAGCTTTAGAGAAATGTTCTGACGGTGGTGAGAGTGGAGCACGACTACTTCCGTGAAGCAATTGGCTAGCGCGTTCGGCTGTTAATCAAAAGGTTCGAGGTTCGAGCCCTCCCGAGAGCGGTGTGTCTCTTTTTTTTCTTTGCACTGATAGCTTTGGAGAAATGTTCTGATGGTGGTGAGAGTGGAGCACGACTACTTCTGTGACGCAATTGGCTAGCGCGTTCGGCTGTTAATCAAAAGGTTGGAGGTTCGAGCCCTCCCGAGAGCGGTGTGTCTCTTTTTTTTCTTTGCGCTGATAGCTTTGGAGAAATGTTCTGACGGTGGTGAGAGTGGCGCACGACTACTTCTGTGACGCAATTGGCTAGCGCGTTCGGCTGTTAATCAAAAGGTTGGAGGTTCGAGCCCTCCCGAGAGCGGTGTGTCTCTTTTTTTTCTTTGCGCTGATAGCTTTGGAGAAATGTTCTGATGGTGGTGAGAGTGGAGCACGACTACTTCTGTGACGCAATTGGCTAGCGCGTTCGGCTGTTAATCAAAAGGTTGGAGGTTCGAGCCCTAGCGAGAGCGGTGTGTATCTTTTTTTTTCTTTGCGCTGATAGCTTTGGAGAAATGTTCTGACGGTGGTGAGAGTGGAGCACGACTACTTCCGTGACGCAATTGGCTAGCGCGTTCGGCTGTTAATCAAAAGGTTGGAGGTTCGAGCCCTCGCGAGAGCGGTGTGTCTCTTTTTTTTCTTTGCGCTGATAGCTTTGGAGAAATGTTCTGATGGTGGTAAGAGTGGAGCACGACTACTTCTGTGACGCAATTGGCTAGCGCGTTCGGCTGTTAATCAAAAGGTTGGAGGTTCGAGCCCTCCCGAGAGCGGTGTGTCTCTTTTTTTCTTTGCGCTGATAGCTTTGGAGAAATGTTCTGATGGTGGTGAGAGTGGAGCACGACTACTTCTGTGACGCAATTGGTTAGCGCGTTCGGCTGTTAATCAAAAGGTTGGAGGTTCGAGCCCTCCCGAGAGCGGTGTGTCTTTTTTTTCTTTGCGCTGATAGCTTTGGAGCAGTGTTCTGATGGTGGTGAGAGTGGAGCACGACTACTTCTGTGACGTAATTGGCTAGCGCGTTCGGCTGTTAATCAAAAGGTTGTAGGTTCGTGCCCTCGCGAGAGCGGTGTGTCTCTTTTTTTCTTTGCGCTGATAGCTTTGGAGAAATGTTCTGATGGTGGTGAGAGTGGAGCACGACTACTTCTGTGACGCAATTGGCTAGCGCGTTTGGCTGTTAATCAAAAGGTTGGGGGTTCGAGCCCTCCCGAGAGCGATGTGTCTCTTTTTTTTCTTTGCACTGATAGCTTTAGAGAAATGTTCTGACGGTGGTGAGAGTGGAGCACGACTACTTCCGTGAAGCAATTGGCTAGCGCGTTCGGCTGTTAATCAAAAGGTTCGAGGTTCGAGCCCTCCCGAGAGCGGTGTGTCTCTTTTTTTTCTTTGCACTGATAGCTTTGGAGAAATGTTCTGATGGTGGTGAGAGTGGAGCACGACTACTTATGTGACGCAATTGGCTAGCGCGTTCGGCTGTTAATCAAAAGGTTGGAGGTTCGAGCCCTCCCGAGAGCGGTGTGTCTCTTTTTTTCTTTGCGCTGATAGCTTTGGAGAAATGTTCTGACGGTGGTGAGAGTGGCGCACGACTACTTCTGTGACGCAATTGGCTAGCGCGTTCGGCTGTTAATCAAAAGGTTGGAGGTTCGAGCCCTCCCGAGAGCGGTGTGTCTCTTTTTTTTCTTTGCGCTGATAGCTTTGGAGAAATGTTCTGATGGTGGTGAGAGTGGAGCACGACTACTTCTGTGACGCAATTGGCTAGCGCGTTCGGCTGTTGATCAAAAGGTTGGAGGTTCGAGCCCTAGCGAGAGCGGTGTGTATCTTTTTTTTTCTTTGCGCTGATAGCTTTGGAGAAATGTTCTGATGGTGGTGAGAGTGGAGCACGACTACTTCCGTGACGCAATTGGCTAGCGCGTTCGGCTGTTAATCAAAAGGTTGGAGGTTCGAGCCCTCGCGAGAGCGGTGTGTCTCTTTTTTTTCTTTGCGCTGATAGCTTTGGAGAAATGTTCTGATGGTGGTAAGAGTGGAGCACGACTACTTCTGTGACGCAATTGGCTAGCGCGTTCGGCTGTTAATCAAAAGGTTGGAGGTTCGAGCCCTCCCGAGAGCGGTGTGTCTCTTTTTTTCTTTGCGCTGATAGCTTTGGAGAAATGTTCTGATGGTGGTGAGAGTGGAGCACGACTACTTCTGTGACGCAATTGGTTAGCGCGTTCGGCTGTTAATCAAAAGGTTGGAGGTTCGAGCCCTCCCGAGAGCGGTGTGTCTTTTTTTTCTTTGCGCTGATAGCTTTGGAGAAGTGTTCTGATGGTGGTGAGAGTGGAGCACGACTACTTCTGTGACGTAATTGGCTAGCGCGTTCGGCTGTTAATCAAAAGGTTGTAGGTTCGTGCCCTCGCGAGAGCGGTGTGTCTCTTTTTTTCTTTGCGCTGATAGCTTTGGAGAAATGTTCTGATGGTGGTGGGAGTGGAGCACGACTACTTCTGTGACGCAATTGGCTAGCGCGTTCGGCTGTTAATCAAAAGGTTGGAGGTTCGAGCCCTCCGGAGAGCGGTGTGTCTCTTTTTTTTCTCTGCGCTGATAGCTTTGGAGAAATGTTCTGATGGTGGTGAGAGTGGAGCATGACTACTTCTGTGATGCAATTGGCTAGCGCGTTCGGCTGTTAATCAAAAGGTTGGACGTTCGAGCCCTCCCGAGAGCGGTGTGTCTTTTTTTTCTTTGCGCTGATAGCTTTGGAGAAATGTTCTGATGGTGGTGAGAGTGGAGCACGACTCTTTCTGTGACGCAATTGGCTAGCGCGTTCGGCTGTTAATCAAAAGGTTGGAGGTCCGAGCCTTCGCGAGAGCGGTGTGTATCTTTTTTTTTTGCGCTGATAGCTTTGGAGAAATGTTCTGATGGTGGTGAGAGTGGAGCACGACTACTACCGTGACGCAATTGGCTAGAGCGTTCGGCTGTTAATCAAAAGGTTGGAGGTTCGAGCCCTCGCGAGAACGGTGTGTCTCTTTTTTTTTCTTTGCGCTGATAGCTTTGGAGAAATGTTCTGATGGTGGTGAGAGTGGAGCACGACTACTTCTGTGACGCAATTGGCTAGCGCGTTCGGCTGTTAATCAAAAGGTTGGAGGTTCGAGCCCTCCCGAGAGCGGTGTGTCTCTTTTTTTTCTTTGCGCTGATACCTTTGGAGAAATGTTCTGATGGTGGTGAGAGTGGAGCACGACTACTTCTGTGACGCAATTGGCTAGCGCGTTCGGCTGTTATTCAAAAGGTTGGAGGTTCGAGCCCTCGCGAGAGCGGTGTGTCTCTTTTTTTTCTTTGCGCTGATAGATTTAGAGAAATGTTCTGACGGTGGTGAGAGTGGAGCACGACTACTTCCGTGACGCAATTGGCTAGCGCGTTCGGCTGTTAATCAAAAGGTTGGAGGTTCGAGCCCTCGCGAGAGCGGTGTGTCTCTTTTTTTTCTTTGCGCTGATAGCTTTGGAGAAATGTTCTGATGGTAGTGAGAGTGGAGCACGACTACTTCTGTGACGCAATTGGCTAGCGCGTTTGGCTGTTAATCAAAAGGTTGGGGGTTCGAGCCCTCCCGAGAGCGATGTGTCTCTTTTTTTTTCTTTGCACTGATAGCTTTAGAGAAATGTTCTGACGGTGGTGAGAGTGGAGCACGACTACTTCCGTGAAGCAATTGGCTAGCGCGTTCGGCTGTTAATCAAAAGGTTCGAGGTTCGAGCCCTCAAGAGAGCGGTGTGTCTCTTTTTTTTCTTTGCACTGATAGCTTTGGAGAAATGTTCTGATGGTGGTGAGAGTGGAGCACGACTACTTCTGTGACGCAATTGGCTAGCGCGTTCGGCTGTTAATCAAAAGGTTGGAGGTTCGAGCCCTCCCGAGAGCGGTGTGTCTCTTTTTTTTCTTTGCGCTGATAGCTTTGGAGAAATGTTCTGACGGTGGTGAGAGTGGCGCACGACTACTTCTGTGACGCAATTGGCTAGCGCGTTCGGCTGTTAATCAAAAGGTTGGAGGTTCGGGCCCTCCCGAGAGCGGTGTGTCTCTTTTTTTTCTTTGCGCTGATAGCTTTGGAGAAATGTTCTGATGGTGGTGAGAGTGGAGCACGACTACTTCTGTGACGCAATTGGCTAGCGCGTTCGGCTGTTAATCAAAAGGTTGGAGGTTCGAGCCCTAGCGAGAGCGGTGTGTATCTTTTTTTTTCTTTGCGCTGATAGCTTTGGAGAAATGTTCTGATGGTGGTGAGAGTGGAGCACGACTACTTCCGTGACGCAATTGGCTAGCGCGTTCGGCTGTTAATCAAAAGGTTGGAGGTTCGAGCCCTCGCGAGAGCGGTGTGTCTCTTTTTTTTCTTTGCGCTGATAGCTTTGGAGAAATGTTCTGATGGTGGTAAGAGTGGAGCACGACTACTTCTGTGACGCAATTGGCTAGCGCGTTCGGCTGTTAATCAAAAGGTTGGAGGTTCGAGCCCTCCCGAGAGCGGTGTGTCTCTTTTTTTCTTTGCGCTGATAGCTTTGGAGAAATGTTCTGATTGTGGTGAGAGTGGAGCACGACTACTTCTGTGACGCAATTGGTTAGCGCGTTCGGCTGTTAATCAAAAGGTTGGAGGTTCGAGCCCTCCCGAGAGCGGTGTGTCTTTTTTTTCTTTGCGCTGATAGCTTTGGAGAAGTGTTCTGATGGTGGTGAGAGTGGAGCACGACTACTTCTGTGACGTAATTGGCTAGCGCGTTCGGCTGTTAATCAAAAGGTTGTAGGTTCGTGCCCTCGCGAGAGCGGTGTGTCTCTTTTTTTCTTTGCGCTGATAGCTTTGGAGAAATGTTCTGATGGTGGTGAGAGTGGAGCACGACTACTTCTGTGACGCAATTGGCTAGCGCGTTCGGCTGTTAATCAAAAGGTTGGAGGTTCGAGCCCTCCGGAGAGCGGTGTGTCTCTTTTTTTTCTCTGCGCTGATAGCTTTGGAGAAATGTTCTGATGGTGGTGAGAGTGGAGCATGACTACTTCTGTGATGCAATTGGCTAGCGCGTTCGGCTGTTAATCAAAAGGTTGGACGTTCGAGCCCTCCCGAGAGCGGTGTGTCTTTTTTTTCTTTGCGCTGATAGCTTTGGAGAAATGTTCTGATGGTGGTGAGAGTGGAGCACGACTCTTTCTGTGACGCAATTGGCTAGCGCGTTCGGCTGTTAATCAAAAGGTTGGAGGTCCGAGCCTTCGCGAGAGCGGTGTGTATCTTTTTTTTTTGCGCTGATAGCTTTGGAGAAATGTTCTGATGGTGGTGAGAGTGGAGCACGACTACTACCGTGACGCAATTGGCTAGAGCGTTCGGCTGTTAATCAAAAGGTTGGAGGTTCGAGCCCTCGCGAGAACGGTGTGTCTCTTTTTTTTCTTTGCGCTGATAGCTTTGGAGAAATGTTCTGATGGTGGTGAGAGTGGAGCACGACTACTTCTGTGACGCAATTGGCTAGCGCGTTCGGCTGTTAATCAAAAGGTTGGAGGTTCGAGCCCTCCCGAGAGCGGTGTGTCTCTTTTTTTTCTTTGCGCTGATACCTTTGGAGAAATGTTCTGATGGTGGTGAGAGTGGAGCACGACTACTTCTGTGACGCAATTGGCTAGCGCGTTCGGCTGTTATTCAAAAGGTTGGAGGTTCGAGCCCTCGCGAGAGCGGTGTGTCTCTTTTTTTTCTTTGCGCTGATAGATTTAGAGAAATGTTCTGACGGTGGTGAGAGTGGAGCACGACTACTTCCGTGACGCAATTGGCTAGCGCGTTCGGCTGTTAATCAAAAGGTTGGAGGTTCGAGCCCTCGCGAGAGCGGTGTGTCTCTTTTTTTTCTTTGCGCTGATAGCTTTGGAGAAATGTTCTGATGGTGGTGAGAGTGGAGCACGACTACTTCTGTGACGCAATTGGCTAGCGCGTTCGGCTGTTAATCAAAAGGTTGGAGTTTCGAGCCCTCCCTAGAGCGGTGTGTCTCTTTTTTTTCTTTGCGCTGATAGCTTTGGAGAAATGTTCTGACGGTGGTGAGAGTGGCGCACGACTACTTCTGTGACGCAATTGGCTAGCGCGTTCGGCTGTTAATCAAAAGGTTCGAGGTTCGAGCCCTCCCGAGAGCGGTGTGTCTCTTTTTTTTTTCTTTGCGCTGATAGCTTTGGAGAAATGTTCTGATGGTGGTGAGAGTGGAGCACGACTACTTCTGTGACGCGATTGGCTAGCGCGTTCGGCTGTTAATCAAAAGGTTGGAGGTTCGAGCCCTCCCGAGAGCGGTGTGTCTCTTTTTTTTCTTTGCGCTGATAGCTTTGGAGAAATGTTCTGATGGTAGTGAGAGTGGAGCACGACTACTTCTGTGACGCAATTGGCTAGCGCGTTTGGCTGTTAATCAAAAGGTTGGGGGTTCGAGCCCTCCCGAGAGCGATGTGTCTCTTTTTTTTCTTTGCACTGATAGCTTTAGAGAAATGTTCTGACGGTGGTGAGAGTGGAGCACGACTACTTCCGTGAAGCAATTGGCTAGCGCGTTCGGCTGTTAATCAAAAGGTTCGAGGTTCGAGCCCTCCCGAGAGCGGTGTGTCTCTTTTTTTTCTTTGCACTGATAGCTTTGGAGAAATGTTCTGATGGTGGTGAGAGTGGAGCACGACTACTTCTGTGACGCAATTGGCTAGCGCGTTCGGCTGTTAATCAAAAGGTTGGAGGTTCGAGCCCTCCCGAGAGCGGTGTGTCTCTTTTTTTCTTTGCGCTGATAGCTTTGGAGAAATGTTCTGACGGTGGTGAGAGTGGCGCACGACTACTTCTGTGACGCAATTGGCTAGCGCGTTCGGCTGTTAATCAAAAGGTTGGAGGTTCGAGCCCTCCCGAGAGCGGTGTGTCTCTTTTTTTTCTTTGCGCTGATAGCTTTGGAGAAATGTTCTGATGGTGGTGAGAGTGGAGCACGACTACTTCTGTGACGCAATTGGCTAGCGCGTTCGGCTGTTGATCAAAAGGTTGGAGGTTCGAGCCCTAGCGAGAGCGGTGTGTATCTTTTTTTTTCTTTGCGCTGATAGCTTTGGAGAAATGTTCTGATGGTGGTGAGAGTGGAGCACGACTACTTCCGTGACGCAATTGGCTAGCGCGTTCGGCTGTTAATCAAAAGGTTGGAGGTTCGAGCCCTCGCGAGAGCGGTGTGTCTCTTTTTTTTCTTTGCGCTGATAGCTTTGGAGAAATGTTCTGATGGTGGTAAGAGTGGAGCACGACTACTTCTGTGACGCAATTGGCTAGCGCGTTCGGCTGTTAATCAAAAGGTTGGAGGTTCGAGCCCTCCCGAGAGCGGTGTGTCTCTTTTTTTCTTTGCGCTGATAGCTTTGGAGAAATGTTCTGATGGTGGTGAGAGTGGAGCACGACTACTTCTGTGACGCAATTGGTTAGCGCGTTCGGCTGTTAATCAAAAGGTTGGAGGTTCGAGCCCTCCCGAGAGCGGTGTGTCTTTTTTTTCTTTGCGCTGATAGCTTTGGAGAAGTGTTCTGATGGTGGTGAGAGTGGAGCACGACTACTTCTGTGACGTAATTGGCTAGCGCGTTCGGCTGTTAATCAAAAGGTTGTAGGTTCGTGCCCTCGCGAGAGCGGTGTGTCTCTTTTTTTCTTTGCGCTGATAGCTTTGGAGAAATGTTCTGATGGTGGTGAGAGTGGAGCACGACTACTTCTGTGACGCAATTGGCTAGCGCGTTCGGCTGTTAATCAAAAGGTTGGAGGTTCGAGCCCTCCGGAGAGCGGTGTGTCTCTTTTTTTTCTCTGCGCTGATAGCTTTGGAGAAATGTTCTGATGGTGGTGAGAGTGGAGCATGACTACTTCTGTGATGCAATTGGCTAGCGCGTTCGGCTGTTAATCAAAAGGTTGGACGTTCGAGCCCTCCCGAGAGCGGTGTGTCTTTTTTTTCTTTGCGCTGATAGCTTTGGAGAAATGTTCTGATGGTGGTGAGAGTGGAGCACGACTCTTTCTGTGACGCAATTGGCTAGCGCGTTCGGCTGTTAATCAAAAGGTTGGAGGTCCGAGCCTTCGCGAGAGCGGTGTGTATCTTTTTTTTTGCGCTGATAGCTTTGGAGAAATGTTCTGATGGTGGTGAGAGTGGAGCACGACTACTACCGTGACGCAATTGGCTAGAGCGTTCGGCTGTTAATCAAAAGGTTGGAGGTTCGAGCCCTCGCGAGAACGGTGTGTCTCTTTTTTTTTCTTTGCGCTGATAGCTTTGGAGAAATGTTCTGATGGTGGTGAGAGTGGAGCACGACTACTTCTGTGACGCAATTGGCTAGCGCGTTCGGCTGTTAATCAAAAGGTTGGAGGTTCGAGCCCTCCCGAGAGCGGTGTGTCTCTTTTTTTTCTTTGCGCTGATACCTTTGGAGAAATGTTCTGATGGTGGTGAGAGTGGAGCACGACTACTTCTGTGACGCAATTGGCTAGCGCGTTCGGCTGTTATTCAAAAGGTTGGAGGTTCGAGCCCTCGCGAGAGCGGTGTGTCTCTTTTTTTTTTTGCGCTGATAGATTTAGAGAAATGTTCTGACGGTGGTGAGAGTGGAGCACGACTACTTCCGTGACGCAATTGGCTAGCGCGTTCGGCTGTTAATCAAAAGGTTGGAGGTTCGAGCCCTCGCGAGAGCGGTGTGTCTCTTTTTTTTCTTTGCGCTGATAGCTTTGGAGAAATGTTCTGATGGTGGTGAGAGTGGAGCACGACTACTTCTGTGACGCAATTGGCTAGCGCGTTCGGCTGTTAATCAAAAGGTTGGAGTTTCGAGCCCTCCCTAGAGCGGTGTGTCTCTTCTTTTTCTTTGCGCTGATAGCTTTGGAGAAATGTTCTGACGGTGGTGAGAGTGGCGCACGACTACTTCTGTGACGCAATTGGCTAGCGCGTTCGGCTGTTAATCAAAAGGTTCGAGGTTCGAGCCCTCCCGAGAGCGGTGTGTCTCTTTTGTTTTCTTTGCGCTGATAGCTTTGGAGAAATGTTCTGATGGTGGTGAGAGTGGAGCACGACTACTTCTGTGACGCAATTGGCTAGCGCGTTCGGCTGTTAATCAAAAGGTTGGAGTTTCGGGCCCTCCCGAGAGCGGTGTGTCTCTTTTTTTTCTTTGCGCTTATAGCTTTGGAGAAATATTCTGACGGTGGTGAGAGTGGCGCACTACTACTTCTGTGACGCAATTGGCTAGCGCGTTCGGCTGTTAATCAAAAGGTGAGTTTCGGGCCCTCCCGAGAGCGGTGTGTCTCTTTTTTTTCTTTGCGCTTATAGCTTTGGAGAAATATTCTGACGGTGGTGAGAGTGGTGCACTACTACTTCTGTGACGCAATTGGCTAGCGCGTTCGGCTGTTAATCAAAAGGTTGGAGGTTCGAGCCCTCGCGAGAGCGGTGTGTCTCTTTTTTTCTTTGCGCTGATAGCTTTGGAGAAATGTTCTGATGGTGGTGAGAGTGGAGCACGACTACTTCTGTGACGCAATTGGCTAGCGCGTTCGGCTGTTAATCAAAAGGTTGGAGGTTCGAGCCCTCCCGAGAGCGGTGTGTCTCTTTTTTTTGCGCTGATAGCTTTGGAGAAATGTTCTGATGGTGGTGAGAGTGGAGCACGACTACTTCTGTGACGCAATTGGCTAGCGCGTTCGGCTGTTAATCAAAAGGTTGGAGGTTCGAGCCCTCCCGAGAGCGGTGTGTCTCTTTTTTTTTCTTTGCGCTGATAGCTTTGGAGAAATGTTCTGATGGTGGTGAGAGTGGAGCACGACTACTTCTGTGACGCAATTGGCTAGCGCGTTCGGCTGTTAATCAAAAGGTTGGAGGTTCGAGCCCTCCCGAGAGCGGTGTGTCTTTTTTTTTCTTTGCGCTGATAGCTTTGGAGAAATGTTCTGATGCTGGTGAGAGTGGAGCACGACTACTGCTGTGACGCAATTGGCTAGCGCGTTCGGCTGTTAATCAAAAGGTTGGAGGTTCGAGCCCTCGCGAGAGCGGTGTGTATCTTTTTTTACTTTGCGCTGATAGCTTTGGAGAAATGTTCTGACGGTGGTGAGAGTGGAGCACGACGACTTCCGTGACGCAGTTGGCTAGCGCGTTCGGCTGTTAATCAAAAGTTTGGAGGTTCGAGCCCTCCCGAGAGCGGTGTGTCTCTTTTTTTTTCTTTGCGCTGATAGCTTTGGAGAAATGTTCTGACTGTGGTGAGAATGGTGCACGACTGTTTCCGTGGCGCAATTCGCTAGTGCGTCGGCTGTTAAGCAAAACGTTGGAGGTTCGAGCCCTCCCGAGAGCGGTGTGTCTCTTTTTTTCTTTGCGCTGATAGCTTTGGAGAAATATTCTGATGGTGGTGAGAGTGGAGCACGACTACTTCTGTGACGCAATTGGCTAGCGCGTTCGGCTGTTAATCAAAAGGTTGGAGGTTCGAGCCCTCCCGAGAGCGGTGTGTCTCTTTTTTTTCTTTGCGCTGATAGCTTTGGAGAAATGTTCTGATGGTGGTGAGAGTGGAGCATGACTACTTCTGTGACGCAATTGGCTAGCGCGTTCGGCTGTTAATCAAAAGGTTGGAGGTTCGAGCCCTCCCGAGAGCGGTGTGTCTTTTTTTTCTTTGCGCTGATAGCTTTGGAGAAATGTTCTGATGGTGGTGAGAGTGGAGCACGACTACTTCTGTGACGCAATTGGCTAGCGCGTTCGGCTGTTAATCAAAAGGTTGGAGGTTCGAGCCCTCGCGAGAGCGGTGTGTATCTTTTTTTTTCTTTGCGCTGATAGCTTTGGAGAAATGTTCTGATGGTGGTGAGAGTGGAGCACGACTACTTCCGTGACGCAATTGGCTAGCGCGTTCGGCTGTTAATCAAAAGGTTGGAGGTTCGAGCCCTCGCGAGAGCGGTGTGTCTCTTTTTTTTCTTTGCGCTGATAGCTTTGGAGAAATGTTCTGATGGTGGTGAGAGTGGAGCACGACTACTTCTGTGACGCAATTGGCTAGCGCGTTCGGCTGTTAATCAAAAGGTTGGAGGTTCGAGCCCTCCCGAGAGCGGTGTGTCTCTTTTTTTTCTTTGCGCTGATAGCTTTGGAGAAATGTTCATATGGTGGTGAGAGTGGAGCACGACTACTTCTGTGACGCAATTGGCTAGCGCGTTCGGCTGTTAATCAAAAGGTTCAAGGTTCGAGCCCTCCCGAGAGCGGTGTGTCTCTTTTTTTTCTTTGCGCTGATAGCTTTGGAGAAATGTTCTGATGGTGGTGAGAGTGGAGCACGACTACTTCTGTGACGCAATAGGCTAGCGCGTTCGGCTGTTAATCAAAAGGTTGTAGGTTAGAGCCCTCCCGAGAGCGGTGTGTCTCTTTTTTTTTCTTTGCGCTGATAGCTTTGGAGAAATGTTCTGACGGTGGTGAGAGTGGCGCACGACTACTTCTGTGACGCAATTGGCTAGCGCGTTCGGCTGTTAATCAAAAGGTTGGAGGTTCGAGCCCTCCCGAGAGCGGTGTGTCTCTTTTTTTTCTTTGCGCTGATAGCTTTGGAGAAATGTTCTGATGGTGGTGAGAGTGCAGCACGGCTACTTCTGTGACGCACTTGGCTAGCGCGTTCGGCTGTTAATCAAAAGGTTGGAGGTTCGAGCCCTAGCGAGAGCGGTGTGTATCTTTTTTTTCTTTGCGCTGATAGCTTTGGAGAAATGTTCTGATGGTGGTGAGAGTGGAGCACGACTACTTCCGTGACGCAATTGGCTAGCGCGTTCGGCTGTTAATCAAAAGGTTGGAGGTTCGAGCCCTCGCGAGAGCGGTGTGTCTCTTTTTTTTTTTGCGCTGATAGCTTTGGAGAAATGTTCTGATGGTGGTAAGAGTGGAGCACGACTACTTCTGTGACGCAATTGGCTAGCGCGTTCGGCTGTTAATCAAAAGGTTGGAGGTTCGAGCCCTCCCGAGAGCGGTGTGTCTCTTTTTTTCTTTGCGCTGATAGCTTTGGATAAATGTTCTGATGGTGGTGAGAGTGGAGCACGACTACTTCTGTGACGCAATTGGTTAGCGCGTTCGGCTGTTAATCAAAAGGTTGGAGGTTCGAGCCCTCCCGAGAGCGGTGTGTCTTTTTTTTCTTTGCGCTGATAGCTTTGGAGAAATGTTCTGATGGTGGTGAGAGTGGAGCACGACTACTTCTGTGACGTAATTGGCTAGCGCGTTCGGCTGTTAATCAAAAGGTTGGAGGTTCGTGCCCTCGCGAGAGCGGTGTGTCTCTTTTTTTTCTTTGCGCTGATAGCTTTGGAGAAATGTTCTGATGGTGGTGAGAGTGGAGCACGACTACTTGTGTGACGCAATTGGCTAGCGCGTTCGGCTGTTAATCAAAAGGTTGGAGGTTCGAGCCCTCCCGAGAGGGGTGTGTCTCTTTTTTTTCTCTGCGCTGATAGCTTTGGAGAAATGTTCTGATGGTGGTGAGAGTGGAGCATGACTACTTCTGTGATGCAATTGGCTAGCGCGTTCGGCTGTTAATCAAAAGGTTGGAGGTTCGAGCCCTCCCGAGAGCGGTGTGTTTTTTTTCTTTGCGCTGATAGCTTTGGAGAAATGTTCTGATGGTGGTGAGAGTGGAGCACGACTCTTTCTGTGACGCAATTGGCTAGCGCGTTCGGCTGTTAATCAAAAGGTTGGAGGTCCGAGCCTTCGCGAGAGCGGTGTGTATCTTTTTTTTTCTTTGCGCTGATAGCTTTGGAGAAATGTTCTGATGGTGGTGAGAGTGGAGCACGACTACTACCGTGACGCAATTGGCTAGAGCGTTCGGCTGTTAATCAAAAGGTTGGAGGTTCGAGCCCTCGCGAGAGCGGTGTGTCTCTTTTTTTTCTTTGCGCTGATAGCTTTGGAGAAATGTTCTGATGGTGGTGAGAGTGGAGCACGACTACTTCTGTGACGCAATTGGCTAGCGCGTTCGGCTGTTAATCAAAAGGTTGGAGGTTCGAGCCCTCCCGAGAGCGGTGTGTCTCTTTTTTTTCTTTGCGCTGATAGCTTTGGAGAAATGTTCTGATGGTGGTGAGAGTGGAGCACGACTACTTCTGTGACGCAATTGGCTAGCGCGTTCGGCTGTTAATCAAAAGGTTGGAGGTTCGAGCCCTCGCGAGAGCGGTGTGTCTCTTTTTTTTCTTTGCGCTGATAGATTTAGAGAAATGTTCTGACGGTGGTGAGAGTGGAGCACGACTACTTCCGTGACGCAATTGGCTAGCGCGTTCGGCTGTTAATCAAAAGGTCGGAGGTTCGAGCCCTCGCGAGAGCGGTGTGTCTATTTTTTTTCTTTGCGCTGATAGCTTTGGAGAAATGTTCTGATGGTGGTGAGAGTGGAGCACGACTACTTCTGTGACGCAATTGGCTAGCGCGTTCGGCTGTTAATCAAAAGGTTCGAGGTTCGAGCCCTCCCGAGAGCGGTGTGTCTCTTTTTTTTCTTTGCGCTGATAGCTTTGGAGAAATGTTCTGATGGTGGTGAGAGTGGAGCACGACTACTTCTGTGACGCAATTGGCTAGCGCGTTCGGCTGTTAATCAAAAGGTTGGAGTTTCGGGCCCTCCCGAGAGCGGTGTGTCTCTTTTTTTTTCTTTGCGCTTATAGCTTTGGAGAAATATTCTGACGGTGGTGAGAGTGGCGCACTACTACTTCTGTGACGCAATTGGCTAGCGCGTTCGGCTGTTAATCAAAAGGTTGGAGGTTCGAGCCCTCGCGAGAGCGGTGTGTCTCTTTTTTTTCTTTGCGCTGATAGCTTTGGAGAAATGTTCTGATGGTGGTGAGAGTGGAGCACGACTACTTCTGTGACGCAATTGGCTAGCGCGTTCGGCTGTTAATCAAAAGGTTGGAGGTTCGAGCCCTCCCGAGAGCGGTGTGTCTCTTTTTTTTTCTTTGCGCTGATAGCTTTGGAGAAATGTTCTGATGGTGGTGAGAGTGGAGCACGACTACTTCTGTGACGCAATTGGCTAGCGCGTTCGGCTGTTAATCAAAAGGTTGGAGGTTCGAGCCCTCCCGAGAGCGGTGTGTCTCTTTTTTTTCTTTGCGCTGATAGCTTTGGAGAAATGTTCTGATGGTGGTGAGAGTGGAGCACGACTACTTCTGTGACGCAATTGGCTAGCGCGTTCGGCTGTTAATCAAAAGGTTGGAGGTTCGAGCCCTCCCGAGAGCGGTGTGTCTTTTTTTTTCTTTGCGCTGATAGCTTTGGAGAAATGTTCTGATGGTGGTGAGAGTGGAGCACGACTACTGCTGTGACGCAATTGGCTAGCGCGTTCGGCTGTTAATCAAAAGGTTGGAGGTTCGAGCCCTCCCGAGAGCCGTGTGTCTCTTTTTTTTTCTTTGCGCTGATAGCTTTGGAGAAATGTTCTGATGGTGGTGAGAGTGGAGCATGACTACTTCTGTGACGCAATTGGCTAGCGCGTTCGGCTGTTAATCAAAAGGTTGGAGGTTCGAGCCCTCCCGAGAGCGGTGTGTCTTTTTTTTCTTTGCGCTGATAGCTTTGGAGAAATGTTCTGATGGTGGTGAGAGTGGAGCACGACTACTTTTGTGACGCAATTGGCTAGCGCGTTCGGCTGTTAATCAAAAGGTTGGAGGTTCGAGCCCTCGCGAGAGCGGTGTGTATCTTTTTTTTTCTTTGCGCTGATAGCTTTGGAGAAATGTTCTGATGGTGGTGAGAGTGGAGCACGACTACTTCCGTGACGCAATTGGCTAGCGCGTTCGGCTGTTAATCAAAAGGTTGGAGGTTCGAGCCCTCGCGAGAGCGGTGTGTCTCTTTTTTTTCTTTGCGCTGATAGCTTTGGAGAAATGTTCTGATGGTGGTGAGAGTGGAGCACGACTACTTCTGTGACGCAATTGGCTAGCGCGTTCGGCTGTTAATCAAAAGGTTGGAGGTTCGAGCCCTCCCGAGAGCGGTGTGTCTCTTTTTTTTCTTTGCGCTGATAGCTTTGGAGAAATGTTCTTATGGTGGTGAGAGTGGAGCACGACTACTTCTGTGACGCAATTGGCTAGCGCGTTCGGCTGTTAATCAAAAGGTTGGAGGTTCGAGCCCTCGCGAGAGCGGTGTGTCTCTTTTTTTTCTTTGCGCTGATAGCTTTAGAGAAATGTTCTGACGGTGGTGAGAGTGGAGCACGACTACTTCCGTGACGCAATTGGCTAGCGCGTTCGGCTGTTAATCAAAAGGTTGGAGGTTCGAGCCCTCGCGAGAGCGGTGTGTCTCTTTTTTTTCTTTGCGCTGATAGCTTTGGAGAAATGTTCTGATGGTGGTGAGAGTGGAACACGACTACTTCTGTGACGCAATTGGCTAGCGCGTTCGGCTGTTAATCATAAGGTTGGAGGTTCGAGCCCTCCCAAAAACAGTGTGTCGCTTTTTTTTGCGCTGATAGCCTTGGAGAAACGTTCTGACGGTGGTGAGAGTGGAGCACGACTGTCTCTGTGGCGCAATCTGCTAGTGCGTCGGCTGTTAACCAAAAGGTTGGAGATTCGAGCCCTCCCGAGAGTGGTGTGTCTCCTATTTTTCTTTGCGCTGATAGCATTGAAGAAATGTTCTGACGGTGGTGACAGTGGAGCACGACTACTTCCGTGGCGCAATTGGCTAGCGCGTTCGGCTGTTAGTCAAAAGGTTGGAGGTTCGAGCCCTCCCGAGAGCGGTGTGTCTCTTTTTTTCTTTGCGCTGATAGCTTTGGAGAAATGTTCTGGCGGTGGTGAGAGTGGAGCACGACTACTTCCGTGACGCAATGGGCTAGTGCGTTCGGCTGTTAACGGAAAGGTTGGAAGTTCGAACCCTCCCATGAGCGGTGTGTTTTTTTTTCTTTGCGCTGATATCTTTGGAAAAATTTTCTGATGGTGGTGAGAGTGGAGCACGACTACCTCCGTGACGCAATTGGCTAGCACGTTGGGCTGTTCACCGAAAGGTTGGAGGTTCGAGCCCTCCCGAGAGCGGTGTGTCTCTTTTTTTTTCTTTGCACTGATAGCTTTGGAGAAATGTTCTGACGGTGGTGACAGTGGAGCACAACTGTTTCCGTTGCAGAATCGGCTAGCACGATCCACTGTTAACTGAAAGGTTGGAAGTTCGAGTCCTCCCGGGAGCAGCTTTTCGCTTTTTTCTTTGCGCTGACAGCTATTGAGAAATGTTCCGACAGTGGTGAGAGTGGAGCACGACTGTCTCCGTATCGCAATCTGCTAGTGCGTCGGCCTTAAGCAAAAGGTTGGAGGTTCGAGCCCTCCCGGGAGCAGTGTGTCGCTTTTTTTCTTTGCGCTGATAGGTTTGGAGAAACGTTCTGACGGTGGTGCGAGTGGAGCGCGGTTGGGTCCGTGGTGCAATGGCTAGCGCGATTGGCTGTTAACCAAAAGGTTGGAGGTTCGAGTCCTCCCATGAGCGGTGTGTGTCTTTTTTTCTTCGCGCTGATACTTTTGGGAAAATGCTCTGATGGTGGTGAGAGTGGAGCACGACTACCTCCGTGACGCAATTGGCTAGCGCGTTCGGCTGTTGACCAATAGTGTGGTGGTTCGAGCCCTCCCGAGAGCGGTGTGTCTCTTTTTTTTCTTTGTGCTGATAGCTTTGGAGAAATGTTCTGACGGTGGTGAGAGTGGAGCACGACTGTTTCCGTGGCATAATCGGCTAGCGCGATCAACTGTTATCAAAAGGTTGGAGGTTCGAGCCCTCCCGAGAGCGGTGTGTCTCTTTTTTTTCTTTGCGCTGATAGCTTTGGAGAAATGTTCTGACGGTGGTGAGAGTGGAGCGCGACTGTCTCCGTGGCGCAGTCTGCTAGTGCGTCGGCTGTTAAGCAAAAAGGTTGGAGGTTCGAGCCCTCCCGGGTGCAGTGTGTCGCTTTTTTTCTTTGCGCTGATAGCTTTGGAGAAACGTTCTGACGGTTGTGCGAGTGGAGCGCGGTTGGGTCCGTGGTGCAACGGCTTGCGCGATTGTCTGTTAACCAAAAGGTTGGAGGTTCGAGCAATCCCGTGAGCGGTGTGTCGCTTTTTTTCTTTGCACTGATATCTTTGGAGAAGTGTTCTGACCATGGTGAGAGTGGAGCACGAACTGTCTCCATGGCGCAATTGGCTAGCGCGTTGGGCTGTTAACCAAAAGGTTGGAGGCTCGAACCCGCCCATGAGCGGTGTGTCTCTTTTTTTCTCAACGCTGATACCTTTGGAAAAATGTTCTGATGGTGGTGAGAGTGGAGCACGACTACCTCCTTGACGCAATCTGCTAGTGCGTTGGCTGTTAACCAAAAGGTTGGAGGTTTGAGCCCTCCCAGGAGCAGTGTGTCGCTTTTTTTCGTTGCGCTGATAGCCTTGGAGAAACGTTCTGACGGTGGTGAGAGTGGAGCACGACTGTCTCTGATGCGCAATTGGCTAGCGCGTTGGGCTGTTACCGAAAAGGTTGGAGGTTCGAACCCTCCAATGAGCGGTGTGTCTCTTTTTTTTGCGCTGATACCTTTGGAAAAATGTTCTGATGGTGGTGAGAGTGGAGCACGACAACCTCCGTGACGCAATTAGCTAGCGCGTTCGGCTGTTAACCAAAAGGTTGGAGGTTCGAGCCCTCCTGAGAGCGGTATGTCTCTTTTTTTTCTTTGTGCTGATAGCTTTGGAGAAATGTTCTGATGGTGGTGAGAGTGGAGCACGACTACTTCTGTGACGCAATTGGCTAGCGCGTTCGGCTGTTAATCAAAAGGTTGGAGGTTCGAGCCCTCGCGAGAGCGGTGTGTCTCTTTTTTTTCTTTGCGCTGATAGCTTTGGAGAAATGTTCTGATGGTGGTGAGAGTGGAGCACGACCACTTCTGTGACGCAATTGGCTAGCGCGTTCGGCTGTTAATCAAAAGGTTGGAGGTTCGAGCCCTCCCGAGAGCGGTGTGTCTCTTTTTTTTCTTTGCGCTGATAGCTTTGGAGAAATGTTCTGATGGTGGTGAGAGTGGAGCACGACTACTTCTGTGACGCAATTGGCTAGCGCGTTCGGCTGTTAATCAAAAGGTTGGAGGTTCGAGCCCTCCCGAGAGCGGTGTGTCTTTTTTTTCTTTGCGCTGATAGCTTTGGAGAAATGTTCTGACGGTGGTGAGAGTGGCGCACGACTACTTCTGTGACGCAATTGGCTAGCGCGTTCGGCTGTTAATCAAAAGGTTGGAGGTTCGAGCCCTCGCGAGAGCGGTGTGTCTCTTTTTTTTCTTTGCGCTGATAGCTTTGGAGAAATGTTCTGATGGTGGTGAGAGTGGAGCACGACTACTTCTGTGACGCAGTTGGCTAGCGCGTTCGGCTGTTAATCAAGAGGTTGGAGGTTCGAGCCCTCCCGAGAGCGGTGTGTCTCTTTTTTTTCTTTGCGCTGATAGCTTTGGAGAAATGTTCTGATGGTGGTGAGAGTGGAGCACGCTACTTCTGTGACGCAATTGGCTAGCGCGTTCGGCTGTTAATCAAAAGGTTGGAGGTTCGAGCCCTCCCGAGGTGTATCTCTTTTTTTTCTTTGCGCTGATAGCTTTGGAGAAATGTTCTGATGGTGGTGAGAGTGGAGCACGACTACTTCTGTGACGCAATTGGCTAGCGCGTTCGGCTGTTAATCAAAAGGTTGGAGGTTCGAGCCCTCGCGAGAGCGGTGTGTATCTTTTTTTTCTTTGCGCTTATAGCTTTGGAGAAATGTTCTGATGGTGGTGAGAGTGGAGCACGACTACTTCCGTGACGCAATTGGCTAGCGCGTTCGGCTGTTAATCAAAAGGTTGAAGGTTCGAGCCCTCGCGAGAGCGGTGTGTCTCTTTTTTTTCTTTGCGCTGATAGCTTTGGAGAAATGTTCTGATGGTGGTGAGAGTGGAGCACGACTACTTCTGTGACGCGATTGGCTAGCGCGTTCGGCTGTTAATCAAAAGGTTGGAGGTTCGAGCCCTCCCGAGAGCGGTGTGTCTCTTTTTTTTCTTTGCGCTGATAGCTTTGGAGAAATGTTCTGATGGTGGTGAGAGTGGAGCACGACTACTTCTGTGACGCAATTGGCTAGCGCGTTCGGCTGTTAATCAAAAGGTTGGAGGTTCGAGCCCTCGCGAGAGCGGTGTGTCTCTTTTTTTTCTTTGCGCTGATAGCTTTGGAGAAATGTTCTGACGGTGGTGAGAGTGGAGCACGACTACTTCCGTGAAGCAATTGGCTAGCGCGTTCGGCTGTTAATCAAAAGGTTGGAGGTTCGAGCCCTCGCGAGAGCGGTGTGTCTCTTTTTTTTCTTTGCGCTGATAGCTTTGGAGAAATGTTCTGATGGTGGTGAGAGTGGAGCACGACTACTTCCGTGATGCAATTGGCTAGCGCCTTCGGCTGTTAATCAAAAGGTTGGAGGTTCGAGCCCTCCCGAGAGCGGTGTGTCTCTTTTTTTTCTTTGCGCTGATAGCTTTGAAGAAATGTTCTGATGGTGGTGAGAGTGGAGCACGACTACTTCTGTGACGCAATTGGCTAGCGCGTTCGACTGTTAATCAAAAGGTTGGAGGTTCGAGCCCTCCCGAGAGTGGTGTGTCTCTTTTTTTTTCTTTGCGCTGATAGCTTTGGAGAAATGTTCTAACGGTGGTGAGAGTGGAGCACGACTGTCTCCGTGGCGCAATCTGCTAGTGCGTCGGCTGTTAAGCAAAAGGTTGGAGGTTCGAGCCCTCCCAGGAGCAGTGTGTCGCTTTTTTTCTTTGTGCTGATAGCCTTGGAGAAACGTTCTGACGGTGGTGAGAGTGGAGCATGACTGTCTCTGTTGCGCAATTCGCTAGCGCGTTGGGCTGTTAACGAAACGGTTGGAGGTTCGAACCCTCCCATGAGCGGTGTGTCTCTTTTTTTCTTTGCGCTGATACCTTTGGAAAAATGTCCTCATGGTGGTGAGAGTGGAGCACAACTACCTCCGTGACGCAATCTGCTAGTGCGTCGGCTGTTAAGCAAAAGGTTGGAGGTACGAGCCCTCCCAAGAGCAGTGTGTCGCTTTTTTTCTTTGCGCTGATAGCCTTGGAGAAACGGTGTGACGGTGGTGAGAGTGGAGCACCACTACCTCCGTGACGCAATCTGCTAGTGCGTCGGCTGTTAAGCAAAAGGTTGGAGGTTCGAGCCCTCCCAAGAACAGTGTGTCGCTTTTTTTCTTTGCGCTGATAGCCTTGGAGAAACGTTCTGACGGTGGTGAGAGTGGAGCACGACTGTCTCTGTTGCGCAATTGGCTAGTGCGTTGGGCTGTTAACGAAAAGGTTGGAGGTTCGAACCCTCCCATGAGCGGTGGGTCTCTTTTTTTCTTTGCGCTGATACCTTTAGAAAAATGTTCTGATGGTGGTGAGAGTGGAGCACGACTACCTCCGTGACGCAATTGGCTAGCGCGTTCGGCTGTTAACCAAAAGGTTGGAGGTTCGAGCCCTCCCATGAGCGGTGTGTCTCTTTTTTTCTTTGCGCTGATACCTTTAGAAAAATGTTCTGATGGTGGTGAGAGTGGAGCACGACTACCTCCTTGACGCAATTGGCTAGCGCGTTCGGCTGTTAACCAAAAGATTGGAGGTTCGAGCCCTCCCGAGAGCGGTGTGTCTCTTTTTTTCTTTGCGCTGATAGCTTTGGAGAAATGTTCTGACGGTGGTGAGAGTGGAGCACGACTGTTTCCGTGGCATAATCGGCTAGCGCGATCAACTGTTATCAAAAGGTTGGAGGTTCGAGCCCTCCCGAGAGCGGTGTGTCTCTTTTTTTTCTTTGCGCTGATAGCTTTGGAGAAATGTTCTGACGGTGGTGAGAGTGGAGCGCGACTGTCTCCGTGGCGCAGTCTGCTAGTGCGTCGGCTGTTAAGCAAAAAGGTTGGAGGTTCGAGCCCTCGCGAGAGCGGTGTGTCTCTTTTTTTTCTTTGCGCTGATAGCTTTGGAGAAATGTTCTGATGGTGGTGAGAGTGGAGCACGACTACTTCTGTGACGCAATTGGCTAGCGCGTTCGGCTGTTAATCAAAAGGTTGGAAATTCGAGCCCTCCCGAGAGCGGTGTGTCTCTTTTTTTTTCTTTGCGCTGATAGCTTTGGAGAAATGTTCTGACGGTGGTGAGAGTGGCGCACGACTACTTCTGTGACGCAATTGGCTAGCGCGTTCGGCTGTTAATCAAAAGGTTGGAGGTTCGAGCCCTCGCGAGAGCAGTGCATCTCTTTTTTTTCTTTGCGCTGATAGCTTTGGAGAAATGTTCTGATGGTGGTGAGAGTGGAGCACGACTACTTCTGTGACGCAATTGGCTAGCGCGTTCGGCTGTTAATCAAAAGGTTGGAGGTTCGAGCCCTCCCGAGAGCGGTGTGTCTCTTTTTTTTCTTTGCGCTGATAGCTTTGGAGAAATGTTCTGATGGTGGTGAGAGTGGAGCACGACTACTTCTGTGACGCAATTGGCTAGCGCGTTCGGCTGTTAATCAAAAGGTTGGAGGTTCGAGCCCTCCCGAGAGCGGTGAGTCTCTTTTTTTTCTTTGCGCTGATAGCTTTGGAGAAATGTTCTGATGGTGGTGAGAGTGGAGCACGACTACTTCTGTGACGCAATTGGCTAGCGCGTTCGGCTGTTAATCAAAAGGTTGGAGGTTCGAGCCCTCGCGAGAGCGGTGTGTATCTTTTTTTTCTTTGCGCTGATAGCTTTGGAGAAATGTTCTGATGGTGGTGAGAGTGGAGCACGACTACTTCCGTGACGCAATTGGCTAGCGCGTTCGGCTGTTAATCAAAAGGTTGGAGGTTCGAGCCCTCGCGAGAGCGGTGTGTCTCTTTTTTTTCTTTGCGCTGATAGCTTTGGAGAAATGTTCTGATGGTGGTGAGAGTGGAGCACGACTACTTCTGTGACGCAATTGGCTAGCGCGTTCGGCTGTTAATCAAAAGATTGGAGGTTCGAGCCCTCCCGAGAGCGGTGTGTCTCTTTTTTTTCTTTGCGCTGATAGCTTTGGAGAAATGTTCTGATGGTGGTGAGAGTGGAGCACGACTACTTCTGTGACGCAATTGGCTAGCGCGTTCGGCTGTTAATCAAAAGGTTGGAGGTTCGAGCCCTCGCGAGAGCGGTGTGTCTCTTTTTTTTCTTTGCGCTGATAGCTTTGGAGAAATGTTCTGACGGTGGTGAGAGTGGAGCACGACTACTTCTGTGACGCAATTGGCTAGCGCGTTCGGCTGTTAATCAAAAGGTTGGAGGTTCGAGCCCTCGCGAGAGCGGCGTGTTTCTTTTTTTTCTTTGCGCTTATAGCTTTGGAGAAATGTTCTGATGGTGGTGAGAGTGGAGCACGACTACATCCGTGATGCAATTGGCTAGCGCGTTCGGCTGTTAATAAAAAGGTTGGAGGTTCGAGCCCTCCCAAGAGCGGTGTGTCTCTTTTTTTTTCTTTGCGCTGATAGCTTTGGAGAAATGTTCTGATGGTGGTGAGAGTGGAGCACGACTACTTCTGTGACGCAATTGGCTAGGGCGTTCGGCTGTTAATCGAAAGGTTGGAGGTTCGAGCCCTCCCGAGAGCGGTGTGTCTCTTTTTTTTCTTTGCGCTGATAGCTTTGGAGAAATGTTCTGATAGTGGTGAGAGTGGAGCACGACTACTTCTGTGACGCAATTGGCTAGCGCGTTCGGCTGTTAATCAAAAGGTTGGAGGTTCGAGCCCTCGCGAGAGCGGTGTGTCTCTTTTTTTTCTTTACGCTGATAGCTTTGGAGAAATGTTCTGATGGTGGTGAGAGTGGAGCACGACTACTTCTGTGACGCAATTGGCTAGCGCGTTCGGCTGTTAATCAAAAGGTTGGAGGTTCGAGCCCTCCCGAGAGCGGTGTGTCTCTTTTTTTTCTTGCGCTGATAGCTTTGGAGAAATGTTCTGACGGTGGTGAGAGTGGAGCACGACTACTTCCGTGACGCAATTGGCTAGCGCGTTCGGCTGTTAATCAAAAGGTTGGAGGTTCGAGCCCTCGCGAGAGCGGTGTGTCTCTTTTTTTTGCGCTGATAGCTTTGGAGAAATGTTCTGATGGTTGTGAGAGTGGAGCACGACTACTTCTGTGACGCAATTGGCTAGCGCGTTCGGCTGTTAATCAAAAGGTTGGAGGTTTGAGCCCTCCTGAGAGCGGTGTGTCTCTTTTTTTTCTTTGCGCTGATAGCTTTGAAGAAATGTTCTGACGGTGGTGAGAGTGGAGCACGACTACTTCCGTGACGCAATCGGCTAGCGCGTTCGGCTGTTAATCAAAAGGTTGGAGGTTCGAGCCCTCCCGGGAGCAGTGTGTCGCTTTTTTTCTTTGCGCTGATAGCTTTGAAGAAATGTTCTGATGGTGGTGAGAGTGGAGCACGACTACTTCCGTGACGCAATTGGCTAGCGCGTTCGACTGTTAATCAAAAGGTTGGAGGTTCGAGCCCTCCCGAGAGTGGTGTGTCTCTTTTTTTTCTTTGCGCTGGTAGCTTTGGAGAAATGTTCTAACGGTGGTGAGAGTGGAGCACGATTGTCTCCGTGGCGCAATCTGCTAGTGCGTCGGCTGTTAAGCAAAAGGTTGGAGGTTCGAGCCCTCCCAGGAGCAGTGTGTCGCTTTTTTCTTTGCGCTGATAGCCTTGGAGAAACGTTCTGACGGTGGTGAGAGTGGAGCACGACTGTCTCTGTTGCGCAATTCGCTAGCGCGTTGGGCTGTTAACGAAACGGTTGGAGGTTCGAACCCTCCCATGAGCGGTGTGTCTCTTTTTTTCTTTGCGCTGATACCTTTGGAAAAATGTTCTCATGGTGGTGAGAGTGGAGCACAACTACCTCCGTGACGCAATCTGCTAGTGCGTCGGCTGTTAAGCAAAAGGTTGGAGGTACGAGCCCTCCCAAGAGCAGTGTGTCGCTTTTTTTCTTTGCGCTGATAGCCTTGGAGAAACGATGTGACGGTGGTGAGAGTGGAGCACCACTACCTTCGTGACGCAATCTGCTAGTGCGTCGGCTGTTAAGCAAAAGGTTGGAGGTTCGAGCCCTCCCAAGAACTGTGTGTCGCTTTTTTTCTTTGCGCTGATAGCCTTGGAGAAACGTTCTGACGGTGGTGAGAGTGGAGCACGACTGTCTCTGTTGCGCAATTGGCTAGCGCGTTGGGCTGTTAACGAAAAGGTTGCAGGTTCGAACCCTCCCATGAGCGGTGTGTCTCTTTTTTTCTTTGCGCTGATACCTTTAGAAAAATGTTCTGATGGTGGTGAGAGTGGAGCACGACTACCTCCGTGACGCAATTGGCTAGCGCGTTCGGCTGTTAACCAAAAGGTTGGAGGTTCGAGCCCTCCCATGAGCGGTGTGTCTCTTTTTTTCTTTGCGCTGATACCTTTAGAAAAATGTTCTGATGGTGGTGAGAGTGGAGCACGACTACCTCCTTGACGCAATTGGCTAGCGCGTTCGGCTGTTAACCAAAAGGTTGGAGGTTCGAACCCTCCCATGAGCGGTGTGTTTCTTTTTCTTTGCGCTGATACCTTTGGAAAAATTTTGTGATGGTGGTGAGAGTGGAGCACGACTACTTCCGTGACGCAATTGGCTAGCGCGTTCGGCTGTTAATCAAAAGGTTGGAGGTTCGAGCCCTCCCAAGAACAGTGTGTCACTTTTTTCTTTGCGCTGATAGCCTTGGAGAAACGTTCTGATGGTGGTGAGAGTGGAGCACGACTGTCTCCGTGGCGCAATCTGCTAGAGCGTCGGCTGTTAACCAAAAGGTTGGAGATTCGAGCCCTCCCGAGAGTGGTGTGTCTCTTATTTTTCTTTGTGCTGATAGCTTTGGAGAAAAGTTCTGACGGTGGTGAGAGTGGAGCACGACTACTTCCGTGACGCAATTGGCTAGCGCGTTTAGCTGTTAATCAAAAGGTTGGAGGTTCGAGTCCTCCCGAGAGCGGCGTGTCTCTTTTTTTCTTTGCGCTGATAGCTTTGGAGAAATGTTCTGACGGTGGTGAGAGTGGAGCACGACTACTTCCATGACGCAATTGGCTAGTGCGTTCGGCTGTTAACGAAAAGATTGGAGGTTCGAACCCTCCCATGAGCGGTGTGTTTTTTTTTCTTTGCGCTGATACCTTTGGAAAAATTTTCTGATGGTGGTGAGAGTGGAGCACGACTACCTCGGTGACGCAATTGGCTAGCACGTTGGGCTGTTCACCGAAAGCTTGGAGGTTCGAGCCCTCCCGAGAGCGGTGTGTCTCTTTTTTTTTCTTTGCACTGATAGCTTTGGAGAAATGTTCTGACGGTGGTGACAGTGGAGCACAACTGTTTCCGTTGCAGAATCGGCTAGCACGATCCACTGTTAACTGAAAGGTTGGAAGTTCGAGCCCTCCCGGGAGCAGCGTTTCGCTTTTTTCTTTGCGCTGACAGCTATTGAGAAATGTTCCGACAGTGGTGAGAGTGGAGCACGACTGTCTCCGTATCGCAATCTGCTAGTGCGTCGGCCTTAAGCAAAAGGTTGGAGGTTCGAGCCCTCCCGGGAGCAGTGTGTCGCTTTTTTTCTTTGCGCTGATAGGTTTGGAGAAACGTTCTGACGGTGGTGCGAGTGGAGCGCAGTTGGGTCCGTGGTGCAATGGCTAGTGCGATTGGCTGTTAACCAAAAGGTTGGAGGTTCGAGTCCTCCCATGAGCGGTGTGTCTCTTTATTTCTTCGCGCTGATACCTTTGGGAAAATGTTCTGGTGGTGGTGAGACTGGAGCACGACTACCTCCGTGACGCAATTGGCTAGCGCGTTCGGCTGTTGACCAATAGTGTGGTGGTTCGAGCTCTCTCAAGAGCGGTGTGTCTCTTTTTTTTAGATGCGGAGCATCTTATACTCGCGCCTTGTAGTGCGCCGTCCGCACCGCTTCTCGAACATTCGACAGCTGACGCGCGCGCATGCGCCGTCGCGCCGTCGCCCACTCTTTCGCCATCTGTGCATCCCTTCCTCCTCTACACACCGCGCGCGCTTCACTCCTCCACCATCTGTGCACCCTTCCTCCTCTACACACCGCGTTCGACATCTACAATTCTCCTGATTCTCCAGTGGACGCGCATGTGGCGTCGCGCTTCGAGAACATTCAACAGCTGACAGTGCATGCGCCGTCGTGCTGTATATATGCTCAAGGTCGGCGCTCGGTCGCTCAGTTGCCGCTCTTCGGTTGGTTTGTACGGCGCGTCCACGTCCAAGGTCGCGTGAAATGAATTCCAACGAATCCACAAACACAATGATCGACGTCCCTTCGACCAGCGCCTCCCTTTCGCATACGTGTGTACGTGTTCACTCCTTTAACACCCCCTCCTACAACCACGTTAACCAATTTAGCCATCGACCCAAGTAAGTCGCAATTTAACACCCCATTTCACAACCACGTTAACCAATTTAGCCATCGACCCAAGTAAGTCGCACTTTAACACCCCGTTAACCAATTATATGGTCCGCATCCTCCTCAGTGTTCCCCCGAGGGAAGCTGCGGGCAATTTTTTTCTTTGCACTGATAGCTTTGCAGAAATGTTCTGACGGTGGTAAAAGTGGAGCAAGGCTGTCTCCGTGGTGCAATCTGCTAGTGCGTCGGCTGTTAAGCAAAAGGTTGGAGGTTCGAGCCCTTTCGAGAGTGGTGTGTCTCTTTTTTTTCTTTGTGCTGATAGCCTTGGAGAAATGTTCTGACGGTGGTGAGAGTGGAGCACGACTGTTTCCATGGCATAATCGGCTAGCGCGATCAACTGTTATCAAAAGGTTGGAGGTTCGAGCCCTCCCGAGAGCGGTGTGTCTCTTTTTTTTCTTTGCGCTGATAGCTTTGGAGAAATGTTCTGACGGTGGTGAGAGTGGAGCGCGACTGTCTCCGTGGCGCAGTCTGCTAGTGCGTCGGCTGTTAAGCAAAAAGGTTGGAGGTTCGAGCCCTCCCGGGTGCAGTGTGTCGCTTTTTTTCTTTGCGCTGATAGCTTTGGAGAAACGTTCTGACGGTTGTGCGAGTGGAGCGCGGTTGGGTCCGTGGTGCAACGGCTAGCGCGATTGGCTGGTAACCAAAAGGTTGGAGGTTCGAGCAATCCCGTGAGCGGTGTGTCGCTTTTTTTCTTTGCACTGATATCTTTGGAGAAGTGTTCTGACCATGGTGAGAGTGGAGCACGAACTGTCTCCATGGCGCAATTGGCTAGCGCGTTGGGCTGTTAACCAAAAGGTTGGGGGTTCGAACCCGCCCATGAGCGGTGTGTCTCTTTTTTTCTTTGCGCTGATACCTTTGGAAAAATGTTCTGATGGTGGTGAGAGTGGAGCACGACTACCTTCTTGACGCAATCTGCTAGTGCGTCGGCTGTTAACCAAAAGGTTGGAGGTTTGAACCCTCCCAGGAGCAGTGTGTCGCTTTTATTCTTTGCGCTGATAGCCTTGGAGAAACGTTCTGACGGTGGTGAGAGTGGAGCACGATTGTCTCTGATGCGCAATTGGCTAGCGCGTTGGGCTGTTACCGAAAAGGTTGGAGGTTCGAACCCTCCAATGAGCGGTGTGTCTCTTTGTTTTGCGCTGATACCTTTGGAAAAATGTTCTGATGGTGGTGAGAGTGGAGCACGACAACCTCCGTGACGCAATTAGCTAGCGCGTTCGGCTGTTAACCAAAAGGTTGGAGGTTCGAGCCCTCCCGAGAGCGGTATGTCTCTTTTTTTTCTTTGCGCTGACAGCTTTGGAAAAATGTTCTGATGGTGGTGAGAGTGCAGCACGACTACCTCCGTGACGCAATTGGCTAGCGCGTTGGGCTGTTAACGAAAAGGTTGGAGGTTCGAACCCTCCCATGAGTGGTGTGTCTCTTTTTTCTCTGCGCTGATACCTTTGGAAAAATGTTCTGATGGTGGTGAGAGTGGAGCACGACTACCTCCGTGACGCAATTGGCTAGCGCGTTCGGCTGTTAACCAAAAGGTTGGAGGTTCGACCCTCCCAAGAGCGGTGTGTCTCTTTTTTTTCTTTGCGCTGATAGCATTAGAGAAATGTTCTGATGGTGGTGAGAGGGGAGCACGACTACTTCCGTGACGCAATTGGCTAGCGCGTTCGGCTGTTAATCAAAAGGTTGTAGGTTCGAGCCCTCCCGAGAGCGGTGTGTCTCTTTTTTTTCTTTGCGCTAATAGCTTTGGAGAAATGTTCTGACGGTGGTGAGAGTGGAGCGCGACTGTCTCCGTGGCGCAGTCTGCTAGTGCGTCGGCTGTTAAGCAAATGGTTGGAGGTTCGAGCCCTCCCGGGAGCAGTGTGTCGCTTTTTTTCTTTGCGCTGATAGCTTTGGAGAAACTTTCTGACGGTGGTGCGAGTGGAGCGCGCTTGGGTCCGTGGTGCAATGGCTAGCGCGATTGGCTGTAACCAAAAGTTTGGAGGTTCGAGCCCTCCCATGAGCGGTGTGTCGCTTTTTTTTGCACTGATATCTTTGGAGAAGTGTTCTGACCATGGTGAGACTGGAGCACGAACTGTCTCCATGGCGCAATTGGCTAGCGCGTTGGGCTGTTAACCAAAAGGTTGGAGGTTCGAGCCCTCCCGAAAGCGGTGTGTCTCTTTTTTCTTTGCGCTGACAGCTATGGAGAAATGTTCCCACAGTGATGAGAGTGGAGCACGACTGTCTCCGTGGCGCAACTGCTAGTGCGTCGGATGTTAAGCAAAAGGTTGGAGGTTCGAGCCCTCCCAGGAGCAGTGTGTCGCTTTTTTTCTTTGCGCTGATAGCCTTGGAAAAACGTTCTGACGGTGGTGAGAGTGGAGCACGACTGTCTCTGTTGCGCAATTGGCTAGCGCGTTGGGCTGTTAACGAAAAGTTTGGAGGTTCGAACCCTCCCAGGAGCAGTGTGTCGCTTTTTTTCTTTGCGCTGATAGCCTTGGAAAAACGTTCTGACGGTGGTCAGAGTGGAGCACGACTGTCTCTGTTGCGCAATTGGCTAGCGCGTTGGGCTGTTAACGAAAAGTTTGGAGGTTCGAGCCCTCCCGAGAGCGGTGTGTCTCTTTTTTTTCTTTGCGCTGATAGCTTTGGAGAAATGTTCTGATGGTGGTGAGAGTGGAGCACGACTACTTCTGTGACGCAATTGGCTAGCGCGTTCGGCTGTTAATCAAAAGGTTGGAGGTTCGAGCCCTCGCGAGAGTGGTGTGTCTCTTTTTTTTCTTTGCGCTGATAGCTTTGGAGAAATGTTCTGACGGTGGTGAGAGTGGAGCACGACTACTTCTGTGACGCAATTGGCTAGCGCGTTCGGCTGTTAATCAAAAGGTTGGAGGTTCGAGCCCTCGCGAGAGCGGCGTGTTTCTTTTTTTTCTTTGCGCTTATAGCTTTGGAGAAATGTTCTGATGGTGGTGAGAGTGGAGCACGACTACATCCGTGATGCAATTGGCTAGCGCGTTCGGCTGTTAATCAAAAGGTTGGAGGTTCGAGCCCTCGCAAGAGCGGTGTGTCTCTTTTTTTTTTCTTTGCGCTGATAGCTTTGGAGAAATGTTCTGATGGTGGTGAGAGTGGAGCACGACTACTTCTGTGACGCAATTGGCTAGGGCGTTCGGCTGTTAATCGAAAGGTTGGAGGTTCGAGCCCTCCCGAGAGTGGTGTGTCTCTTTTTTTTCTTTGCGCTGATAGCTTTGGAGAAATGTTCTGATAGTGGTGAGAGTGGAGCACGACTACTTCTGTGACGCAATTGGCTAGCGCGTTCGGCTGTTAATCAAAAGGTTGGAGGTTCGAGCCCTCGCGAGAGCGGTGTGTCTCTTTTTTTTCTTTGCGCTGATAGCTTTGGAGAAATGTTCTGATGGTGGTGAGAGTGGAGCACGACTACTTCTGTGACGCAATTGGCTAGCGCGTTCGGCTGTTAATCAAAAGGTTGGAGGTTCGAGCCCTCCCGAGAGCGGTGTGTCTCTTTTTTTTCTTTGCGCTGATAGCTTTGGAGAAATGTTCTGACGGTGGTGAGAGTGGAGCACGACTACTTCCGTGACGCAATCGGCTAGCGCGTTCGGCTGTTAATCAAAAGGTTGGAGGTTCGAGCCCTCCCGAGAGCGGTGTGTCTCTTTTTTTTCTTTGCGCTGATAGCTTTGGAGAAATGTTCTGATGGTGGTGAGAGTGGAGCACGACTACTTCCGTGACGCAATTGGCTAGCGCGTTCGACTGTTAATCAAAAGGTTGGAGGTTCGAGCCCTCCCGAGAGTGGTGTGTCTCTTTTTTTTCTTTGCGCTGGTAGCTTTGGAGAAATGTTCTGACGGTGGTGAGAGTGGAGCGCGACTGTCTCCGTGGCGCAGTCTGCTAGTGCGTCGGCTGTTAAGCAAATGGTTGGAGGTTCGAGCCCTCCCGGGAGCAGTGTGTCGCTTTTTTTCTTTGCGCTGATAGCTTTGGAGAAACGTTCTGACGGTGGTGCGAGTGGAGCGCGCTTGGGTCCGTGGTGCAATGGCTAGCGCGATTGGCTGTAACCAAAAGTTTGGAGGTTCGAGCCCTCCCATGAGCGGTGTGTCGCTTTTTTTTGCACTGATATCTTTGGAGAAGTGTTCTGACCATGGTGAGACTGGAGCACGAACTGTCTCCATGGCGCAATTGGCTAGCGCGTTGGGCTGTTAACCAAAAGGTTGGAGGTTCGAGCCCTCCCGAAAGCGGTGTGTCTCTTTTTTCTTTGCGCTGACAGCTATGGAGAAATGTTCCCACAGTGATGAGAGTGGAGCACGACTGTCTCCGTGGCGCAACTGCTAGTGCGTCGGATGTTAAGCAAAAGGTTGGAGGTTCGAGCCCTCCCAGGAGCAGTGTGTCGCTTTTTTTCTTTGCGCTGATAGCCTTGGAAAAACGTTCTGACGGTGGTGAGAGTGAAGCACGACTGTCTCTGTTGCGCAATTGGCTAGCGCGTTGGGCTGTTAACGAAAAGTTTGGAGGTTCGAACCCTCCCAGGAGCAGTGTGTCGCTTTTTTTCTTTGCGCTGATAGCCTTGGAAAAACGTTCTGACGGTGGTGAGAGTGGAGCACGACTGTCTCTGTTGCGCAATTGGCTAGCGCGTTGGGCTGTTAACGAAAAGTTTGGAGGTTCGAGCCCTCCCGAGAGCGGTGTGTCTCTTTTTTTTCTTTGCGCTGATAGCTTTGGAGAAATGTTCTGATGGTGGTGAGAGTGGAGCACGACTACTTCTGTGACGCAATTGGCTAGCGCGTTCGGCTGTTAATCAAAAGGTTGGAGGTTCGAGCCCTCGCGAGAGCGGTGTGTCTCTTTTTTTTCTTTGCGCTGATAGCTTTGGAGAAATGTTCTGACGGTGGTGAGAGTGGAGCACGACTACTTCTGTGACGCAATTGGCTAGCGCGTTCGGCTGTTAATCAAAAGGTTGGAGGTTCGAGCCCTCGCGAGAGCGGCGTGTTTCTTTTTTTTCTTTGCGCTTATAGCTTTGGAGAAATGTTCTGATGGTGGTGAGAGTGGAGCACGACTACATCCGTGATGCAATTGGCTAGCGCGTTCGGCTGTTAATCAAAAGGTTGGAGGTTCGAGCCCTCCCAAGAGCGGTGTGTCTCTTTTTTTTTCTTTGCGCTGATAGCTTTGGAGAAATGTTCTGATGGTGGTGAGAGTGGAGCACGACTACTTCTGTGACGCAATTGGCTAGGGCGTTCGGCTGTTAATCGTAAGGTTGGAGGTTCGAGCCCTCCCGAGAGCGGTGTGTCTCTTTTTTTTCTTTGCGCTGATAGCTTTGGAGAAATGTTCTGATAGTGGTGAGAGTGGAGCACGACTACTTCTGTGACGCAATTGGCTAGCGCGTTCGGCTGTTAATCAAAAGGTTGGAGGTTCGAGCCCTCGCGAGAGCGGTGTGTCTCTTTTTTTTCTTTGCGCTGATAGCTTTGGAGAAATGTTCTGATGGTGGTGAGAGTGGAGCACGACTACTTCTGTGACGCAATTGGCTAGCGCGTTCGGCTGTTAATCAAAAGGTTGGAGGTTCGAGCCCTCCCGAGAGCGGTGTGTCTCTTTTTTTTCTTGCGCTGATAGCTTTGGAGAAATGTTCTGACGGTGGTGAGAGTGGAGCACGACTACTTCCGTGACGCAATTGGCTAGCGCGTTCGGCTGTTAATCAAAAGGTTGGAGGTTCGAGCCCTCGCGAGAGCGGTGTGTCTCTTTTTTTTTGCGCTGATAGCTTTGGAGAAATGTTCTGATGGTTGTGAGAGTGGAGCACGACTACTTCTGTGACGCAATTGGCTAGCGCGTTCGGCTGTTAATCAAAAGGTTGGAGGTTTGAGCCCTCCCGAGAGCGGTGTGTCTCTTTTTTTTCTTTGCGCTGATAGCTTTGGAGAAATGTTCTGACGGTGGTGAGAGTGGAGCACGACTACTTCCGTGACGCAATCGGCTAGCGCGTTCGGCTGTTAATCAAAAGGTTGGAGGTTCGAGCCCTCCCGAGAGCGGTGTGTCTCTTTTTTTTCTTTGCGCTGATAGCTTTGGAGAAATGTTCTGATGGTGGTGAGAGTGGAGCACGACTACTTCCGTGACGCAATTGGCTAGCGCGTTCGACTGTTAATCAAAAGGTTGGAGGTTCGAGCCCTCCCGAGAGTGGTGTGTCTCTTTTTTTTCTTTGCGCTGGTAGCTTTGGAGAAATGTTCTAACGGTGGTGAGAGTGGAGCACGATTGTCTCCGTGGCGCAATCTGCTAGTGCGTCGGCTGTTAAGCAAAAGGTTGGAGGTTCGAGCCCTCCCAGGAGCAGTGTGTCGCTTTTTTCTTTGCGCTGATAGCCTTGGAGAAACGTTCTGACGGTGGTGAGAGTGGAGCACGACTGTCTCTGTTGCGCAATTCGCTAGCGCGTTGGGCTGTTAACGAAACGGTTGGAGGTTCGAACCCTCCCATGAGCGGTGTGTCTCTTTTTTTCTTTGCGCTGATACCTTTGGAAAAATGTTCTCATGGTGGTGAGAGTGGAGCACAACTACCTCCGTGACGCAATCTGCTAGTGCGTCGGCTGTTAAGCAAAAGGTTGGAGGTACGAGCCCTCCCAAGAGCAGTGTGTCGCTTTTTTTCTTTGCGCTGATAGCCTTGGAGAAACGATGTGACGGTGGTGAGAGTGGAGCACCACTACCTTCGTGACGCAATCTGCTAGTGCGTCGGCTGTTAAGCAAAAGGTTGGAGGTTCGAGCCCTCCCAAGAACTGTGTGTCGCTTTTTTTCTTTGCGCTGATAGCCTTGGAGAAACGTTCTGACGGTGGTGAGAGTGGAGCACGACTGTCTCTGTTGCGCAATTGGCTAGCGCGTTGGGCTGTTAACGAAAAGGTTGCAGGTTCGAACCCTCCCATGAGCGGTGTGTCTCTTTTTTTCTTTGCGCTGATACCTTTAGAAAAATGTTCTGATGGTGGTGAGAGTGGAGCACGACTACCTCCGTGACGCAATTGGCTAGCGCGTTCGGCTGTTAACCAAAAGGTTGGAGGTTCGAGCCCTCCCATGAGCGGTGTGTCTCTTTTTTTCTTTGCGCTGATACCTTTAGAAAAATGTTCTGATGGTGGTGAGAGTGGAGCACGACTACCTCCTTGACGCAATTGGCTAGCGCGTTCGGCTGTTAACCAAAAGGTTGGAGGTTCGAACCCTCCCATGAGCGGTGTGTTTCTTTTTCTTTGCGCTGATACCTTTGGAAAAATTTTGTGATGGTGGTGAGAGTGGAGCACGACTACTTCCGTGACGCAATTGGCTAGCGCGTTCGGCTGTTAATCAAAAGGTTGGAGGTTCGAGCCCTCCCAAGAACAGTGTGTCACTTTTTTCTTTGCGCTGATAGCCTTGGAGAAACGTTCTGATGGTGGTGAGAGTGGAGCACGACTGTCTCCGTGGCGCAATCTGCTAGTGCGTCGGCTGTTAACCAAAAGGTTGGAGATTCGAGCCCTCCCGAGAGTGGTGTGTCTCTTATTTTTCTTTGTGCTGATAGCTTTGGAGAAAAGTTCTGACGGTGGTGAGAGTGGAGCACGACTACTTCCGTGACGCAATTGGCTAGCGCGTTTGGCTGTTAATCAAAAGGTTGGAGGTTCGAGCCCTCCCGAGAGCGGCGTGTCTCTTTTTTCTTTGCGCTGATAGCTTTGGAGAAATGTTCTGACGGTGGTGAGAGTGGAGCACGACTACTTCCATGACGCAATTGGCTAGTGCGTTCGGCTGTTAACGAAAAGATTGGAGGTTCGAACCCTCCCATGAGCGGTGTGTTTTTTTTTCTTTGCGCTGATACCTTTGGAAAAATTTTCTGATGGTGGTGAGAGTGGAGCACGACTACCTCGGTGACGCAATTGGCTAGCACGTTGGGCTGTTCACCGAAAGCTTGGAGGTTCGAGCCCTCCCGAGAGCGGTGTGTCTCTTTTTTTTTCTTTGCACTGATAGCTTTGGAGAAATGTTCTGACGGTGGTGACAGTGGAGCACAACTGTTTCCGTTGCAGAATCGGCTAGCACGATCCACTGTTAACTGAAAGGTTGGAAGTTCGAGCCCTCCCGGGAGCAGCGTTTCGCTTTTTTCTTTGCGCTGACAGCTATTGAGAAATGTTCCGACAGTGGTGAGAGTGGAGCACGACTGTCTCCGTATCGCAATCTGCTAGTGCGTCGGCCTTAAGCAAAAGGTTGGAGGTTCGAGCCCTCCCGGGAGCAGTGTGTCGCTTTTTTTCTTTGCGCTGATAGGTTTGGAGAAACGTTCTGACGGTGGTGCGAGTGGAGCGCAGTTGGGTCCGTGGTGCAATGGCTAGCGCGATTGGCTGTTAACCAAAAGGTTGGAGGTTCGAGTCCTCCCATGAGCGGTGTGTCTCTTTATTTCTTCGCGCTGATACCTTTGGGAAAATGTTCTGGTGGTGGTGAGAGTGGAGCACGACTACCTCCGTGACGCAATTGGCTAGCGCGTTCGGCTGTTGACCAATAGTGTGGTGGTTCGAGCTCTCTCAAGAGCGGTGTGTCTCTTTTTTTTAGATGCGGAGCATCTTATACTCGCGCCTTGTAGTGCGCCGTCCGCACCGCTTCTCGAACATTCGACAGCTGACGCGCGCGCATGCGCCGTCGCGCCGTCGCCCACTCTTCCGCCATCTGTGCATCCCTTCCTCCTCTACACACCGCGCGCGCTTCACTCCTCCACCATCTGTGCACCCTTCCTCCTCTACACACCGCGTTCGACATCTACAATTCTCCTGATTCTCCAGTGGACGCGCATGTGGCGTCGCGCTTCGAGAACATTCAACAGCTGACAGTGCATGCGCCGTCGTGCTGTATATAAGCTCAAGGTCGGCGCTCGGTCGCTCAGTTGCCGCTCGTCGGTTGGTTTGTACGGCGCGTCCACGTCCAAGGTCGCGTGAAATGAATTCCAACGAATCCACAAACACAATGATCGACGTCCCTTCGACCAGCGCCTCCCTTTCGCATACGTGTGTACGTGTTCACTCCTTTAACAGCCCCTCCTACAACCACGTTAACCAATTTAGCCATCGACCCAAGTAAGTCGCAATTTAACACCCCATTTCACAACCACGTTAACCAATTTAGCCATCGACCCAAGTAAGTCGCACTTTAACACCCCGTTAACCAATTATATGGTCCGCATCCTCCTCAGTGTTCCCCCGAGGGAAGCTGCGGGCAATTTTTTTCTTTGCACTGATAGCTTTGCAGAAATGTTCTGACGGTGGTAAAAGTGGAGCAAGGCTGTCTCCGTGGTGCAATCTGCTAGTGCGTCGGCTGTTAAGCAAAAGGTTGGAGGTTCGAGCCCTTTCGAGAGTGGTGTGTCTCTTTTTTTTCTTTGTGCTGATAGCTTTGGAGAAATGTTCTGACGGTGGTGAGAGTGGAGCACGACTGTTTCCATGGCATAATCGGCTAGCGCGATCAACTGTTATCAAAAGGTTGGAGGTTCGAGCCCTCCCGAGAGCGGTGTGTCTCTTTTTTTTCTTTGCGCTGATAGCTTTGGAGAAATGTTCTGACGGTGGTGAGAGTGGAGCGCGACTGTCTCCGTGGCGCAGTCTGCTAGTGCGTCGGCTGTTAAGCAAAAAGGTTGGAGGTTCGAGCCCTCCCGGGTGCAGTGTGTCGCTTTTTTTCTTTGCGCTGATAGCTTTGGAGAAACGTTCTGACGGTTGTGCGAGTGGAGCGCGGTTGGGTCCGTGGTGCAACGGCTAGCGCGATTGGCTGGTAACCAAAAGGTTGGAGGTTCGAGCAATCCCGTGAGCGGTGTGTCGCTTTTTTTCTTTGCACTGATATCTTTGGAGAAGTGTTCTGACCATGGTGAGAGTGGAGCACGAACTGTCTCCATGGCGCAATTGGCTAGCGCGTTGGGCTGTTAACCAAAAGGTTGGGGGTTCGAACCCGCCCATGAGCGGTGTGTCTCTTTTTTTCTTTGCGCTGATACCTTTGGAAAAATGTTCTGATGGTGGTGAGAGTGGAGCACGACTACCTTCTTGACGCAATCTGCTAGTGCGTCGGCTGTTAACCAAAAGGTTGGAGGTTTGAGCCCTCCCAGGAGCAGTGTGTCGCTTTTATTCTTTGCGCTGATAGCCTTGGAGAAACGTTCTGACGGTGGTGAGAGTGGAGCACGATTGTCTCTGATGCGCAATTGGCTAGCACGTTGGGCTGTTACCGAAAAGGTTGGAGGTTCGAACCCTCCAATGAGCGGTGTGTCTCTTTTTTTTGCGCTGATACCTTTGGAAAAATGTTCTGATGGTGGTGAGAGTGGAGCACGACAACCTCCGTGACGCAATTAGCTAGCGCGTTCGGCTGTTAACCAAAAGGTTGGAGGTTCGAGCCCTCCCGAGAGCGGTATGTCTCTTTTTTTTCTTTGCGCTGACAGCTTTGGAAAAATGTTCTGATGGTGGTGAGAGTGCAGCACGACTACCTCCGTGACGCAATTGGCTAGCGCGATGGGCTGTTAACGAAAAGGTTGGAGGTTCGAACCCTCCCATGAGTGGTGTGTCTCTTTTTTCTCTGCGCTGATACCTTTGGAAAAATGTTCTGATGGTGGTGAGAGCTGAGCACGACTACCTCCGTGACGCAATTGGCTAGCGCGTTCGGCTGTTAACCAAAAGGTTGGAGGTTCGACCCTCCCAAGAGCGGTGTGTCTCTTTTTTTTCTTTGCGCTGATAGCATTAGAGAAATGTTCTGATGGTGGTGAGAGGGGAGCACGACTACTTCCGTGACGCAATTGGCTAGCGCGTTCGGCTGTTAATCAAAAGGTTGTAGGTTCGAGCCCTCCCGAGAGCGGTGTGTCTCTTTTTTTTCTTTGCGCTAATAGCTTTGGAGAAATGTTCTGACGGTGGTGAGAGTGGAGCGCGACTGTCTCCGTGGCGCAGTCTGCTAGTGCGTCGGCTGTTAAGCAAATGGTTGGAGGTTCGAGCCCTCCCGGGAGCAGTGTGTCGCTTTTTTTCTTTGCGCTGATAGCTTTGGAGAAACGTTCTGACGGTGGTGCGAGTGGAGCGCGCTTGGGTCCGTGGTGCAATGGCTAGCGCGATTGGCTGTAACCAAAAGTTTGGAGGTTCGAGCCCTCCCATGAGCGGTGTGTCGCTTTTTTTTGCACTGATATCTTTGGAGAAGTGTTCTGACCATGGTGAGACTGGAGCACGAACTGTCTCCATGGCGCAATTGGCTAGCGCGTTGGGCTGTTAACCAAAAGGTTGGAGGTTCGAGCCCTCCCGAAAGCGGTGTGTCTCTTTTTTTTTTTGCGCTGACAGCTATGGAGAAATGTTCCCACAGTGATGAGAGTGGAGCACGACTGTCTCCGTGGCGCAACTGCTAGTGCGTCGGATGTTAAGCAAAAGGTTGGAGGTTCGAGCCCTCCCAGGAGCAGTGTGTCGCTTTTTTTCTTTGCGCTGATAGCCTTGGAAAAACGTTCTGACGGTGGTGAGAGTGGAGCACGACTGTCTCTGTTGCGCAATTGGCTAGCGCGTTGGGCTGTTAACGAAAAGTTTGGAGGTTCGAACCCTCCCAGGAGCAGTGTGTCGCTTTTTTTCTTTGCGCTGATAGCCTTGGAAAAACGTTCTGACGGTGGTGAGAGTGGAGCACGACTGTCTCTGTTGCGCAATTGGCTAGCGCGTTGGGCTGTTAACGAAAAGTTTGGAGGTTCGATTCCTCCCATGAGTGGTGTGTCTCTTTTTTTCTTTGCGCTGATACCTTTGGGAAAATGTTTTGATGGTGGTGAGAGTGGAGCACGACTACCTCCGTGACGCAATTGGCTAGCGCGTTCGGCTGTTAACCAAAAGGTTGGAGGTTTGAGCCCTCCCGAGAGCGGTGTTTTTTTTTTCTTTGCGCTGATAGCTTTGGAGAAATGTTCTGACGGTGGTGAGAGTGGAGCACGACTGTCTCCGTGGCGCAATCTGCTAGTGCGTCGGCTGTTAAGCAAAAGGTTTGAGGTTCGAGCCCTCCTGAGAGCCGTGTGTCTCTTTTTTTTCTTTGCGCTGATAGCTTTGGAGAAATGTTCTGACGGTGGTGAGAGTGGCGCACGACTGTTTTCGTTGCAGAATCGGCTAGCGCGATCAACTGTTGTCCAAAAGGTTGGAGGTTCGAGCCCTCCCGAGAGCAGTGTGTCTCTTTTATTTTCTTTGCGCCGATAGCTTTGGAGAAATATTCTAACGGTGGTGAGAGTGGAGCACGACTGTCTCCGTGGCGCAACTGCTAGTGCGTCGGCTGTTAAGCAAAAGGTTGGAGGTTCGAGCCCTCCCGAGAGCGGTGTGTCTCTTTTTTTTTCTTTGTGCTGATAGCTTTGGAGAAATGTTCTGACGGTGGTGAGAGTGGAGCACGACTGTTTCCGTGGCATAATCGGCTAGCGCGATCAACTGTTATCAAAAGATTGGAGGTTCGAGCCCTCCCGAAAGCGGTGTGTCTCTTTTTTTTCTTTGCGCTGATAGCTTTGGAGAAACGTTCTGACGGTGGTGCGAGTGGAGTGCGGTTGGGTCCGTGGTGCAATGGCTAGCGCGATTGGCTGTTAACCAAAAGGTTGCAGGTTCGAACCCTGCCATGAGCGGTGTGTCCCTTTTTTTCTTTGCGCTGATACCTTTGGAAAAATGTTCTGATGGTGGTGAGAGTAGAGCACGACTACCTCCATGACGCAATTGGCTTGCGCTTTCGGCTGTTAACCAAAAGGTTGGAGGTTCGAGCCCTCCCGAAAGCGGTGTGTCTCTTTTTTCTTTGTGCTGACAGCTATGGAGAAATGTTCCGACAGTGATGAGAGTGGAGCACGACTGTCTCCGTGGCGCAACTGCTAGTGCGTCGGCTGTTAAGCAAAAGGTTGGAGGTTCGAGCCCTCCCAGGAGCAGTGTGTCGCTTTTTTTCTTTGCGCTGATAGCCTTGGAAAAACCTTCTGATGGTGGTGAGAGTGGAGCATGACTGTCTCTGTTGCGCAAGTGGCTAGCGCGTTGGGCTGTTAACAAAAGTTTGGAGGTTCGAACCCTCCCATGAGTGGTGTGTCTCCTTTTTTCTTTGCGCTGATACCTTTGGGAAAATGTTTTGATGGTGGTGAGAGTGGAGCACGACTACCTCCGTGAAGCAATCGGCTAGCCAGTTCGGCTGTTAACCAAAAGGTTGGAGGTTTGAGCCCTCCCGAGAGCGGTGTGTCTCTTTTTTTTCTTTGCGCTGATAGCTTTGGACAAATGTTCTGGTGGGGGTGAGAGTGGAGCACGACTACTTCCGTGACGCAATTGGCTAGCGCGTTCGGGTGTTGACTAAAAGTTTGGAGGTTCGAGCCCTCCCGGGAGCAGTGTGTCGCTTTTTTTCTTTGCGCTGATAGCTTTGGAGAAACGTTCTGACGGTGGTGACAGTGGAGCGCGGTTGGGTCCGTGGTGATGTGGCTAGCGCGATCAGCTGTTAACCAAAAGGTGGGAGGTTCGAGCCCTCCCATGAGCGGTGTGTCGCTTTTTCTTCGCGCTGATAGCTTTGGAGAAATGTTCTGACTGTGGTGAGAGTGGAGCACGACTGTCTCCGTGGCGCAATTGGCTAGCGCGTTCGGCTGTTAACCAAAACGTTGGAGGTTCGAGCCCCCCCAGGAGCAGTGTGTCGCTTTTTTTCTTTGCGCTGATAGCCTTGGAGAAACGTTCTGACGGTGGTTAGAGTGGAGCACGACTGCCTCTGTTGCGCAATTGGCTAGCGCGTTGGGCTGTTAACGAAAAGGTTGGAGGTTCGAACCCTCCCATGAGCAGTGTGTCTCTTTTTTTTGCGCTGATACCTTTGGAAAAATGTTCTGATGGTAGTGAGAGTGGAGCACGAATACCTTCGTGAAGCAATTGGCTAGCGCGTTCGGCTGTTAACCAAAAGGTTGGAGGTTCGAGCCCTCCCGAGAGCGGTGTGTCTCTTTTTTTTCTTTGCGCTGATAGCTTTGGAAAAATGTTCTGATGGTGGTGAGAGTGGAGCACGACTACCTCCGTGACGCAAATGGCTAGCGCGTTGGGCTGTTAATGAAAAGGTTGGAGGTTCGAACCCTCCCATGAGCGGTGTGTCTCTTTTTTTCTTTGCGCTGATACCTTTGGAAAAATGTTTTGATGGTGGTGAGAGTGGAGCACGACTACCTCCGTGACGCAATTGGCTAGCGCGTTCGGCTGTTAACCAAAAGGTTGGAGGTTCGAGCCCTCTCAATAGCAGTGTGTCTCTTTTTTTTCTTTGCGCTGATAGCTTTGGTTAAATGTTCTGATGGTGGTGAGAGTAGAGCACGACTACCTCCGTGACGCAATTGGATAGCACGTTCGGCTGTTCACCGAAAAGTTGGAGGTTCGAGACCTCCCGAGAGCGGTGTGTCTCTTTTTTTTTTCTTTGCACTGATAGCTTTGGAGAAATTTTCTGACGGTGGTGAGAGTGGAGCACGACTGTTTCCGTTGCAGAATCGGCTAGCACGATTCACTGTTAACTGAAAGGTTGGAAGTTCAAGCCCTCCCGGGAGCAGTGTGTCGCTTTTTTCTTTGCGCTGACAGCTGTGGAGAAACGTTCTGACGGTGGTGTGAGTAGAGCACGAGTGTCTTCGTGGTGCATTTGGCTAGCGCGATCGGCTGTTAAGCAAAAGGTTGGAGGTTCGAGCCCTCCCGGGAGCAGTGTGTCGCTTTTTTTCTTTGCGCTGATAGCTTTGGAGAAACGTTCTGACGGTGGTGACAGTGGAGCGCGGTTGGGTCTGTGGTGATGTGGCTAGCGCGATCGGCTGTTAACCAAAAGGTTGGAGGTTCGAGCCCCCCCATGAGTGGTGTGTCACTTTTTCTTCTTTGCACTGATATCTTTGGAGAAGTGTTCTGAACGTGGTGAGAGTGGAGCACGACTGTCTCTGTGGCGCAATTGGCTAGCGCGTTAAGCTGTTAACCATAAGGTTGGAGGTTCGAACCCTCCCATGAGCGGTGTGTTTTTTTTCTTCGCGCTGATACCTTTGGAAAAATGATCTGATGGTGGTGAGAGTAGAGCACGACTACCTCCGTGAAGCAATTGGCTAGCGCGTTCGGCTGTAGACCAAAAGTGTGGAGGTTCGAGCCCTCCCGAGAGCGGTGTGTCTCTTTTTTTTCTTTGCACTGATAGCTTTGGAGAAATGTTCTGATGGTGGTGAGAGTGGATCACGACTGTTTCCGTTGCAGAATCGGCTAGCACGATCCACTGTTAACTGAAAGGTTGGAAGTTCAAGCCCTCCCGGCAGCAGTGTGTCGCTTTTTTCTTTGCGCTGACAGCTGTGGAGAAACGTTCTGACGGTGGTGAGAGTAGAGCACGACCGTCTACGTGGTGCATTTGGCTAGCGCGATCAGCTGTTTACCGAAAGGTTGGAGGTTCGAGCCCTCCCGGGAGCGGCATTTCGCTTTTTTCTTTGCGCAGACAGCTATGGAGAAATGTTCCGACAGTGGTGAGAGTGGAGCACGACCGTCTCTGTATCGCAATCTGCTAGTGCGTCGGCTGTTAAGCAAAAGGTTGGAGGTTCGAGCCCTCCCGGGAGCAGTGTGTCGCTTTTTTTCTTTGCGCAGATAGCTTTAGAGAAACGTTCTGACAGTTGTGACAGTGGAGCGCGGTTGGGTCCGCGGGGATGTGGCTAGCGCGATCGGCTGTTAACCAAAAGGTTGGAGGTTCAAGCCCTCCCATGAGCGGTGTGTCGCTTTTTCTTCTTTGCACTGATATCTTTGGAGAAGTGTTCTGACCGTGGTGAGAGTGGAGCACGACGGTCTCTGTGGCGCAATTGGCTAGCGCGTTAAGCTGTTAACCATAAGGTTGGAGGTTCGAATCCTCCCATGAGCACTGTGTCTCTTTTTTTCGCTGGTACCTTTGGAAAAATGTTCTGATGGTGGTGAGAGTGGAGCACGACTACCTCCATGACGCAATTGGCTAGCGCGTTCGGCTGTTAACCAAAAGGTTGGAGGTTCAAGCCCTCCCGAGAGCGGTGTGTCTCTTTTTTTTCTTTGCGCTGATAGCTTTGGAAAAAGGTTCTGATGGTGGTGAGAATGGAGCACGACTACCACCGTGACGCAAATGGCTAGCGCGTTGGGCTGTTAACGAAAAGGTTGGAGGTTCGAACCCTCCCATGAGCGGTGTGTCTCTTTTTTTCTTTGCGCTGATACCATTGGAAAAAAGTTCTGATGGTGGTCAGATTGGAGCACGAACTGTCTCTATGGCGCAATCGGCTAGCGCGTTGGGCTGTTAACCAAAAGGCCGGAGGTTCGAACCCTCCCATGAGAGGTGTGTCTCTTTTTTTCTTCGCGCTGATACCTTTGGAAAAAATGATCTTATGGTGGTGAGAGTAGAGCACGACTACCTCCGTGAAGCAATTGGCTAGCGCGTTGGGCTGTTGACCAAAAGTGTAAAGGTTCGAGCCCTCCCGAGAGCGGTGTGTCTCTTATTTTTTCTTTGCACTGATAGCTTTGGAGAAATGTTCTGACGGTGGTAAAAGTGGAGCAAGGCTGTCTCCGTGGCGCAATCTGCTAGTACGTCGGCTGTTAACCAAAAGGTTGGAGTTTCGAGCCCTCCCGAGAGCGGTGTGTCGCTTTTTTTTCTTTGCACTGATATCTTTGTAGAAGTGTTCTGACCGTGCTGAGAGTGGTGCACGACTGTCTCCGTGGGACGATTGGCTAGCGCGTTCGGCTGATAACCAAAAGGCTGGAGGTTCGAACCCTCCCATTAGAGGTGTGTCTCTTTTTTTCTTCGCGCTGATACCTTTGGAGAAATGATCTGATGGTGGTGAGAGTAGAGCACGACTACCTCCGTGAAGCAATTGGCTAGCGCGTTCGGCTGTTGACCAAACGTGTGGAGGTTCGAGCCCTCCCGAGAGCGGTGTGTACCTTTTTTTTCTTTGCACTGATAGCTTTGGAGAAATGTTCTGACCGTGGTGAGAGTGGAGCACGACTGTCTCCGTGGCACAATTGGCTAGCGCGTTCGGCTGTTAACCAAAAGGTTGGAGGTTCGAGACCTCCCACGAGCGGTGTGTCGCTTTTTTTTCTTTGCACTGATATCTTTGGAGAAGTGTTCTGACCGTGGTGAGAGTGGTGCACGACTAACTCCGTGGGACGATTGGCTAGTGCGTTCGGCTGATAACCAAAAGGTTTGAGGTTCGAGCCCTCCCGAGAGCGGTGTGTCTCTTTTTTCTTTGTGCTGACAGCTATGGAGAAATGTTCCGACAGTGGTGAGAGTGGAGCACGACTGTCTCCGTGGCACAATCTGCTAGTTCGTCTTCCTTAAGCAAAAGGTTGGAGGTTTGAACCCTCCCCGGGAGCAGCGTGTCGCTTTTTTTCTTTGCGCTGATAGCTTTGGAGAAACGTTCTTACGGTGGTGAGAGTGGACCGCGGTTGGGTACGTGGTGCAATGGCTAGCGCGATCGGCTGTTAACCAAAAGGTTGGAGGTTCGAGCCCTCCCGGGAGCAGTGTGTCGCTTTTTTTCTTTGCGCTGATAGCTTTGGAGAAACGTTCTCACGGTGGTGCGAGTCGAGCGCGGTTGTGTTAGTGGTGCAATGGCTAGCGCGTTGGGCTGTTAACCAAAAGGTTGGAGGTTCGAACCCTCCCATGAGCGTTGTGTCTCTTTTTTTCTTTGCGCTGATACCTTTGAAAAAATGTTCTGATGGTGGTGAGAGTGGAGCACGACTACCTCCGTGACGCAATCTGCTAGTGCGTCGGCTGTTAAGCAAAACGTTGGAGGTTCGAGTCCCCCCAGGAGCAGTGTGTCGCTTTTTTTCTTTGCGCTGATAGCCTTGGAGAAACGTTCTGACGGTGGTGAAAGTGGGGCACGACTGTCTCTGTTGCGCAGTTGGCTAGCGCGTTGGTCTGTTAACGAAAAGGTTGGAGGTTCGAACCCTACCATGAGCGGTGTGTCTCTTTTTTGCGCTGATACCTTTGGAAAAATGTTCTGATGGTGGTGAGAGTGGAGCACGACTACCTCCGTGACGCAATTGGCTAGCGCGTTCGGCTGTTAACCAAAAGGTTGGAGGTTCTAGCCCTCCCGAGAGCGGTGTGTCTCTTTTTTTTCTTAGCGCTGATAGCTTTGGAAAAATGTTCTGATGGTGGTGAGAGTGGAGCACGACTACCTCCGTGACGCAAATGGCTAGCGCGTTGGGATGTTAACGAAAAGGTTGGAGGTTCGAACCCTCCCATGAGCGGTGTGTCTCTTTTTTTCTTTGCGCTGATACCTTTGGAAAAATATTCTGATGGTGGTGAGAGTGGAGCACGACTACCTCCGTGACGCAATTGGCTAGCGCGTTCGGCTGTTAACCAAAAGGTTGGAGGTTCGAGCCCTCCCAAGAGCGTTGTGTCTCTTTTTTTTCTTTGCGCTGATTGCTTTGGAGAAATGTTCTGATGGTGGTGAGAGTGGAGCAGGACTGTCTCCGTGGCGCAGTCTGCTAGTGCGTCGGCTGTTAAGCAAAAGGTTGGAGGTTCGAGCCCTCCCGGGAGCAGTGTGTCGCTTTTTTTCTTTGCGCTGATAGCTTTGGAGAAACGTTCTGACGGTGGTGCGAGTGGAGTGCGGTTGGGTCCGTGGTGCAATGGCTAGCGCAATTGGCTGGTAACAAAAAGGTTGGAGGTTCGAACCCTCCCATGAGCGGTGTGTCGCTTTTTTTTCTTTGCACTGATATCCTTGGAGAAGTGTTCTGACCATGGTGAGAGTGGAGCACGAACTGTCTCCATGGCGCAATTGGCTAGCGCGTTGGGCTGTTAACCAAAAGGCTGGAGGTTCGAACCTTCCCATGAGCGGTGTGTCTCTTGTTTTCTTCGCGCTGATACCTTTGGAAAAATGTTCTGATGGTGGTGAGAGTGGAGCACGACTACCTCCGTGAAGCAATTGGCTAGCGCGTTCGGCTGTTGACCAAAAGTGTGGGGGTTCGAGCCCTCCCGAGAGCGGTGTGTCTCTTTTTTTTCTTTGCACTAATGGCTTTGGAGAAATGTTCTGACGGTGGTAAAAGTGGAGCAAGGCTGTCTCCGGGGCACAATCTGCTAGTGCGGCGGCTGTTAACCAAAAGGTTGGAGGTTCGAGCCCTCCCGGGAGCAGTGTGAAGCTTTTTTTCTTTACGCTGATAGCTTTGGAGATATGTTCTGACGGTGGTGAGAGTGGAGCACGACTGTTTCCGTGGCAGAATCGGCTAGCGCGATAAACTGTTATCAAAAAGGTTGGGGGTTCGAGCCCTCCCGATAGCGGTGTGTCTCTTTTTTTTCTTTGCGCTGATAGCTTTGGAGAAATGTTCTGACGGTGGTGAGAGTGGAGCGCGACTGTCTCCGTGGCGCAGTCTGCTAGTGCGTCGGCTGTTAACCAAAAGGTTGGAGGTTGAAGCCCTCCCAAGAGCGGTGTGTCCCTTTTTTTCTTTGCACTGATGTCTTTGTAGAAGTGTTCTGACCGTGGTGAGAGTGGAGCACGACTGTCTCCGTGGCGCAATTGGCTAGCGCGTTCGGCTGATAACCAAAAGGTTTGAGGTTCGAGCCCTACCGAGAGCAGTGTGTCTCTTTTTTCTTTGTGCTGACAGCTATGGAGAAATGTTCCGACAGTGGTGAGAGTGGAGCACGACTACCTCCGTGACGCAATTGGCTAGTGTGTCGGCTGTTAAGCAAAAGGTTGGAGGTTCGAGCCCTCCCGGGAGCAGTGAAGCTTTTTTTCTTTGCGCTGATAGCTTCAGAGAAACGTTCTGACGCGGGTGAGAGTGGAGCGCGGTTGGGTCCGTGGTGCAATGGCTAGCGCGATCGGCTGTTAACCAAAAGGTTGGAGGTTCGAGCCCTCCCATGAGTGGTGTGTCCCTTTTTTTTATTTGCACTGATATCTTTGGAGAAGTGTTCTGACCATGGTGAGAGTGGAGCACGACTGTCTCCATGGTGCAATTCGCTAGCGCGTTGGGCTGTCAACCAAAAGGTTGGAGGTTCGAACCCTCCCCTGAGCGGTGTGTCTTTTTTTCTTTGCGCTGATACCTTTGAAAAAATGTTCTGATGGTGGTGAGAGTGGCGCACGACTACCTCCGTGACGCAATTGGCAAGCGCGTTCGGGTGTTGACCAAAAGTTTGGAGGTTCGAGCCCTCCCGAAAGCGGTGTGTCTCTTTTTTTTCTTCACGCTGATAGCTTTGGAGAAATGTTCTGACGGTGGTGAGAGTGGAGCACGACTGTCTCCGTGGTGAAATCTGTTAGTGCGTCGGCTGTTAAGCAAAAGGTTTGAGGTTCGAGCCCTCCCGATTGCGGTGTGTCTCTTTTTTTTCTTTGCGCTGATAGCTTTGGAGAAATGTTCTGACAGTGGTAAAAGTGGAGCAAGGCTGTCTCCGTGGCACAATCTGCTAGTGCGGCGGCTGTTAACCAAAAGGTTGGAGGTTCGAGCCCTCCCGGGAGCAGTGTGAAGCTTTTTTTCTTTACGCTGATAGCTTTAGAGAAACGTTCTGACGCGGGTAAGAGTGGAGCGCGGTTGGGTCCGTGGTGCAATGGCTAGCGCGATCGGCTGTTAACCAAAAGGTTGGAGGTTCAAGCCCTCCCATGAGCGGTGTGTCGCTTTTTTTTCTTTGCACTGATATCTTTGGAGAAGTGTTCTGACCATGGTGAGAGTGGAGCACGACTGTCTCCATGGTGCAATTCGCTAGCGCGTTGGGCTGTTAACCAAACGGTTGGAGGTTCGAACCCTCCCATGAGCGGTGTGTTTTTTTTTCTTTGCGCTGATACCTTTGAAAAAATGTTCTGATGGTGGTGATAGTGGAGCACGACTACCTCCGTGACGCAATTGGCAAGCGCGTTCGGGTGTTGACCAAAAGTTGGGAGGTTCGAGCCCTCCCGAAAGCGGTGTGTCTCTTTTTTCTTTGCGCTGACAGCATGGAGAAATGTTCCGACAGTGATGAGAGTGGAGCACGACTGTCTCCGTGGCGCAACTGCTAGTGCGTCGGCTGGTAAGCAAAAGGTTGGAGGTTCGAGCCCTCCCAGGAGCAGTGTGTCGCTTTTTTTCTTTGCGCTGATAGCCTTGGAGAAACGTTCTGACGTTGGTGAGAGTGGAGCACGACTACTTCCGTGATGCAATTGGCTAGCGCGTTCGGCTGTTAATCAAAAGGTTGGAAGTTCGAGCCCTCCCGAGAGCGGTGTGTCTCTTTTTTTTCTTTGCGCTGATAGTTTTGGAGAAATGTTCTGACGGTGGTGAGAGTGGAGCGCGACTGTCTCCGTGGCGCAGTCTGCTAGTGCGTCGGCTGTTAAGCAAAAGCTTGGAGGTTCGAGCCCTCCCGGGAGGAGTGTGTCGCTTTTTTCTTTGTGCTGATAGCTTTGGAGAAACGTTCTGATGAAGGTGAGAGTGGAGCGCGGTTGGGTCTGTGGTGCAATGGCTAGTGCGATTGGCTGTTAACCAAAAGGTTGGAGGTTCGAGCCCTCCCATGAGCGGAGTGTCACTTTTTTTTCTTTGCACTGATATCTTTGGAGAAGTGTTCTGACCATGGTGAGAGTGGAGCACGAACTGTCTCCGTGGCGCAATTGGCTAGCGCGTTGGGCTGTTAACCAAAAGGCTGGAGGTTCGAACCCTCCCATGAGCGGTGTGTCTCTTTTTTTCTTTGTGCTGATACCTTTGGAAAAATGTTCTGATGGTGGTGAGAGTGGAGCACGACTACCTCCGTGACGCAACTGGCTAGCGCGTTCGGCTGTTGACCAAAAGTTTGGAGGTTCCAGCCCTCCAGAGAGCAGTGTGTCTCTTTTTTTTCTTTGCGCTGATAGCTTTGGAGAAATGTTCTGACGATGGTAAAAGTGGAGCAAGGCTGTCTCCGTGGCGCAATCTGCTAGTGCGTCAGCTGTTAAGCAAAAGGTTGGAGGTTCGAGCCCTCCCGAGAGCGGTGTGTCTCTTTTTTTTCTTTGCGCTGATAGCTTTGGAGATATGTTCTGACGGTGGTGAGAGTGGAGCACGACTGTTTCCGTGGCAGAATCGGCTAGCGCGATAAACTGTTATCAAAAAGGTTGGAGGTTCGAGCCCTACCGATAGCGGTGTGTCTCTTTTTTTTCTTTGCGCTGATAGCTTTGGAGAAATGTTCTGACGGTGGTGAGAGTGGAGCGCGACTGTCTCCGTGGCGCAGTCTGCTAGTGCGTCGGCTGTTAACCAAAAGGTTGGAGGCTGAAGCCCTCCCAAGAGCGGTGTGTCCCTTTTTTTCTTTGCACTGATGTCTTTGTAGAAGTGTTCTGACCGTGGTGAGAGTGGAGCACGACTGTCTCCGTGGCGCAATTGGCTAGCGCGTTCGGCTGATAACCAAAAGGTTTGAGGTTCGAGCCCTACCGAGAGCAGTGTGTCTCTTTTTTCTTTGTGCTGACAGCTATGGAGAAATGTTCCGACAGTGGTGAGAGTGGAGCACGACTACCTCCGTGACGCAATTGGCTAGTGTGTCGGCTGTTAAGCAAAAGGTTGGAGGTTCGAGCCCTCCCGGGAGCAGTGAAGCTTTTTTTCTTTGCGCTGATAGCTTCAGAGAAACGTTCTGACGCGGGTGAGAGTGGAGCGCGGTTGGGTCCGTGGTGCAATGGCTAGCGCGATCGGCTGTTAACCAAAAGGTTGGAGGTTCGAGCCCTCCCATGAGCGGTGTGTCGCTTTTTTTTCTTTGCACTGATATCTTTGGAGAAGTGTTCTGACCATGGTGAGAGTGGAGCACGACTGTCTCCATGGTGCAATTCGCTAGCGCGTTGGGCTGTCAACCAAAAGGTTGGAGGTTCGAACCCTCCCCTGAGCGGTGTGTCTTTTTTTCTTTGCGCTGATACCTTTGAAAAAATGTTCTGATGGTGGTGAGAGTGGCGCACGACTACCTCCGTGACGCAATTGGCAAGCGCGTTCGGGTGTTGACCAAAAGTTTGGAGGTTCGAGCCCTCCCGAAAGCGGTGTGTCTCTTTTTTTTCTTCGCGCTGATAGCTTTGGAGAAATGTTCTGACGGTGGTGAGAGTGGAGCACGACTGTCTCCGTGGCGAAATCTGTTAGTGCGTCGGCTGTTAAGCAAAAGGTTTGAGGTTCGAGCCCTCCCGATTGCGGTGTGTCTCTTTTTTTTCTTTGCGCTGATAGCTTTGGAGAAATGTTCTGACGGTGGCGAGAGTCGAGCGCGACTGTCTCCGTGGCGCAGTCTGCTAGTGCGTCGGCTGTTAACCATAAGGTTGGAGGTTCGAGCCCTCCCATGAGCGGTGTGTCGCTTTTTTTTTGCACTGATATCTTTGGAGAAGTGTACTGACCGTGGTGAGAGTGGAGCACGACTACTTCCGTGATGCAATTGGCTAGCGCGTTCGGCTGTTAATCAAAAGGTTGGAAGTTCGAGCCCTCCCGAGACCGGTGTGTCTCTTTTTTTTCTTTGCGCTGATAGCTTTGGAGAAATGTTCTGACGGTGGTGAGAGTGGAGCACGACTGTCTCCGTGGCGCAATCTGCTAGTGCGTCGGCTGTTAAGCAAAAGGTTTGAGGTTCGAGCCCTCCCGAGAGCGGTGTGTCTCTTTTTTTTGCACTGATAGCTTTGGAGAAATGTACTGACGGTGGTGAGAGTGGCGCACGACTGTTTCCGTGGCAGAATCGGCTAGTGCGATCAACTGTTATCCAAAAGGTTGGAGGTTCGAGCCCTCCCGAGAGCGATGTGTCTCTTTTTTTCTTTGCGCTGATAGCTTTGGAGAAATGTTCTGACGGTGGTGAGAGTGGAGCATGACTGTCTCCGTGGCGCGATCTGCTAGTGCGTCGGCTGTTAACCAAAAGGTTGGAGATTCGAGCCCTCCCATGAGCGGTGTGTCGCTTTATTTTCTTTGCACTGATATCTTTGTAGAATTGTTCTGACCATGGTGAGAGTGGAGCACGACTGTCTCCATGGCGCATTTGGCTAGCGCGTTCGGCTGTTAATCAAAAGGTTGGAAGTTCGAGCCCTCCCGAGAGCGGTGTGTCTCTTTTTTTTCTTTGCGTTGATAGCTTTGGAGAAATGTTCTGACGGTGGTGAGAGTGGAGCACGACTGTTTCCGTTGCAGAATCGGCTAGCACGATCCACTGTTAACTGAAAGGCTGGAAGTTCAAGCCCTCCCGGGAGCAGTGTGTCGCTTTTTTCTTTGCGCTGACAGCTGTGGAGAAACGTTCTCACGGTGGTGAGAGTAGAGCACGACTGTCTACGTGGCGTAATCTGCTAGTGCGTCGACTGTTAAGCAAAAGGTTGGAGGTTCGAGCCCTCCCGGGAGCAGTGTGTCTCTTTTTTTCTTTGCGCTGATAGCTTTGGAGAAACGTTCTGACGGTGGTGACAGTGGAGCGCGGTTGGGTCCGTGGAGCAACGGCTAGCGCAATCGGCTGTTAACCAAAAGGTTGGAGGTTCGAGCCCTCCCATGAGCGGCGTGTCGCTTTTTTTTCTTTGCACTGATATCTTTGGAGAAGTGTACTGACCGTGGTGAGAGTGGAGCACGACTGTCTCCGTGGCGCATTTGGCTAGCACGTTGGGCTGTTAACCATAAGGTTGGAGGTTCGAACCCTCCCATAAGAGGTGTGTCTCTTTTTTTCTTTGCGCTGATACCTTTGAACAATTGTTCTGATGGTGGCGAGAGTGGCGCACGACTTCCTCCGTGACGCAATTGGCAAGCGCGTTTGGCTGTTGACCAAAAGTGTCGAGGTTCGAGCCTTCCCGAGAGCGGTGTGTCTCTTTTTTTTTCTTTGCACTGACAGCTCTGGAGAAATGTTCCGACAGGGGTGAGAGTGGAGCACGACTGTCTCCGTGGCGCAATCTGCTAGTGCGTCGGCTGTTAAGCAAAAGTTTGGAGGTTCGAGCCCTCCCGAGAGCGGTGTGTCTCTTTTTTTTTCTTTGCGCTGATAGCTTTGGAGAAATGTTCTGACGGTGGTGAGAGTGGAGCACGACTGTCTCCGTGGCGCAATCTGCTAGTGCGTCGGCTGTTAAGCAAAAGGTTTGAGGTTCGAGCCCTCCCGAGAGCGGTGTGTCTCTTTTTTTTTGCACTGATAGCTTTGGAGAAATGTACTGACGGTGGTGAGAGTGGTGCACGACTGTATCCGTGGCAGAATCGGCTAGTGCGATCAACTGTTATCCAAAACGTTGGAGGTTCGAGACCTCCCGAGAGCGATGTGTCTTTTTTTTGGCTGATAGCTTTGGAGAAATGTTCTGACGGTGGTGAGAGTGGAGCATGACTGTCTCCGTGGCGCGATCTGCTAGTGCATCGGCTGTTAACCAAAAGGTTGGAGATTCGAGCCCTCCCATGAGCGGTGTGTCGCTTTTTTTTCTTTGCACTGATATCTTTGTAGAATTGTTCTGACCATGGTGAGAGTGGAGCACGACTGTCTCCGTGGCGCAATTGGTTAGCGCGTTCGGCTGTTAACCAAAAGGTTGGAGGTTCGAGCCCTCCCACGAGCGGTGTGTCTCTTTTTTTTCTTTGCACTGACAGCTCTGGAGAAATGTTCCGACAGTGGTGAGAGTGGAGCAAGGCTGTCTCCGTGGCGCAATCTGCTAGTGCGTCGGCTGTTAAGCAAAAGGTTGGAGGTTCGAGCCCTCCCGAGAGCGGTGTGTCTCTTTTTTTTCTTTGCGCTGATAGCTTTGGAGAAATGTTCTGACGGTGGTGAGAGTGGAGCACGACTGTTTCCGTGGCATAATCGGCTAGCGCGATCAACTGTTATCAAAAGGTTGGAGGTCCGAGTCTCCCGAGAGCGGTGTGTCTCTTTTTTTTCTTTGCGCTGATAGCTTTGGAGAAGTGTTCTGACCGTGGTGAGAATGGAGCACGACTGTCTCCGTGGCACAATTGGCTAGCGCGTTCGGCTGTTAACCAAAAGGTTGGAGGTTCGAGCCCTCCCACGAGCGGTGTGTCGCTTTTTTTTCTTTGCACTGATATCTTTAGGGAAGTGTTCTGACCGTGGTGAGAGTTGTGCACGACTGTCTCTGTGGGACGATTGGCTAGCGCGTTCAGCTGATAACCAAAAGGTTGGAGGTTCGAGCCCTCCCGAGAGCGGCGTGTCTCTTTTTTTCTTTGTGCTGACAGCTATGGAGAAATGTTCCGACAGTGGTGAGAGTGGAGCACGACTGTCTCCGTGGCACAATCTGCAAGTTCGTCGGCTGTTAAGCAAAAGGTTGGAGGTTCGAGCCCTCCCCGGGAGCAGCGTGTCGCTTTTTTTCTTTGCGCTGATAGCTTTGGAGAAACGTTCTAACGGTGGTGAGAGTAGGGCACGACTGTCTACGTGGCGCAATCTGCTAGTGCGTCGACTGTTAAGCAAAAGGTTGGAGGTTCGAGCCCTCCCGGGAGCAGTGTGTCTCTTTTTTTCTTTGCGCTGATAGCTTTGGAGAAACGTTCTGACGGTGGTGACAGTGGGGCGCGGTTGGGTCCGTGGAGCAACGGCTAGCGCAATCGTCTGTTAACCAAAAGGTTGGAGGTTCGAGCCCTCCCAAGAGCGGCGTGTCGCTTTTTTTTCTTTGCACTGATATCTTTGGAGAAGTGTACTGACCGTGGTGAGAGTGGAGCACGACTGTCTCCGTGGCGCATTTGGCTAGCACGTTGGGCTGTTAACCATAAGGTTGGAGGTTCGAACCCTCCCATAAGAGGTGTGTCTCTTTTTTTCTTTGCGCTGATACCTTTGAACAATTGTTCTGATGGTGGCGAGAGTGGCGCACGACTTCCTCCGTGACGCAATTGGCAAGCGCGTTTGGCTGTTGACCAAAAGTGTCGAGGTTCGAGCCTTCCCGAGAGCGGTGTGTCTCTTTTTTTTTCTTTGCACTGACAGCTCTGGAGAAATGTTCCGACAGGGGTGAGAGTGGAGCACGACTGTCTCCGTGGCGCAATCTGCTAGTGCGTCGGCTGTTAAGCAAAAGGTTGGAGGTTCGAGCCCTCCCGAGAGCGGTGTGTCTCTTTTTTTTCTTTGCGCTGATAGCTTTGGAGAAATGTTCTGACGGTGGTAAAAGTGGAGCAAGGCTGTCTCCATGGCACAATCTGCTAGTGCGGCGGCTGTTAACCAAAATGTTGGAGGTTCGAGCCCTCCCTTGAGCGGTGTGTCACTTTTTTTTCTTTGCACTGATATCTTTGTAGAAGTGTTCTGACCGTGGTGAGAGTGGAGCACGACTGTCTCCGTGGCACATGTGGCTAGCGCGTTCATCTGTTAACCAAAAGGTTGGAGGTTCGAGCCCTCCCACGAGCGGTGTGTCGCTTTTTTTTTCTTTGCACTGATATCTTTGGAGAAGTGTTCTGACCGTGGTGAGGGTGGTGCACGACTGTCTCCGTGGGCGATTGGCTAGCGCGTTCGGCTGATAACCAAAAGGTTTGAGGTTCGAGCCCTACCGAGAGCAGTGTGTCTCTTTTTTCTTTGTGCTGACAGCTATGGAGAAATGTTCCGACAGTGGTGAGAGTGGAGCACGACTACCTCCGTGACGCAATTGGCTAGTGTGTCGGCTGTTAAGCAAAAGGTTGGAGGTTCGAGCCTTCCCGGGAGCAGTGAAGCTTTTTTTCTTTGCGCTGATAGCTTCAGAGAAACGTTCTGACGCGGGTGAGAGTGGAGCGCGGTTGGGTCCGTGGTGCAATGGCTAGCGCGATCGGCTGTTAACCAAAAGGTTGGAGGTTCGAGCCCTCCCATGAGCGGTGTGTCGCTTTTTTTTCTTTGCACTGATATCTTTGGAGAAGTGTTCTGACCATGGTGAGAGTGGAGCACGACTGTCTCCATGGTGCAATTCGCTAGCGCGTTGGGCTGTTATCCAAAAGGTTGGAGGTTCGAACCCTCCCACGAGCGGTGTGTTTTTTTTTCGCTGATATCTTTGAAAAAATGTTCTGATGGTGGTGAGAGTGGTGCACGACTACCTCCGTGACGCAATTGGCAAGCGCGTTCGTGTGTTGACCAAAAGTATGGAGGTTCGAGCCCTCCCGAAAGCGGTGTGTCTCTTTTTTTTCTTCGCGCTGATAGCTTTGGAGAAATGTTCTGACGGTGGTGAGAGTGGAGCACGACTGTCTCCGTGGCGCAATCTGCTAGTGCGTCGGCTGTTAAGCAAAAGGTTTGAGGTTTGAGCCCTCCCGATTGCGGTGTGTCTCTTTTTTTTCTTTGCGCTGATAGCTTTGGAGAAATGTTCTGACGGTGGTGAGAGTCGAGCGCGACTGTCTCCGTGGCGCAGTCTGCTAGTGCGTCGGCTGTTAACCATAAGGTTGGAGGTTCGAGCCCTCCCATGAGCGTTGTGTCGCTTTTTTTTCTTTGCACTGATATCTTTGGAGAAGTGTACTGACCGTGGTGAGAGTGGAGCACGACTGTCTCCGTTTGGCTAGCACGCTGGGCTGTTAACCATAAGGTTGGAGGTTCGAGCCCTCCCAGGAGCAGTGTGTCGCTTTTTCTCTTTGCGCTGATAGCCTTGGAGAAATGTTCTGACGGTGGTGAGGGTGGTGTACGACTGTCTCCGTGGGCGATTGGCTAGCGCGTTCGGCTGATAACCAAAAGGTTTGAGGTTCGAGCCCTACCGAGAGCAGTGTGTCTCTTCTTTCTTTGTGCTGACAGCTATGGAGAAATGTTCCGACAGTGGTGAGAGTGGAGCACGACTACCTCCGTGACGCAATTGGCTAGTGTGTCGGCTGTTAAGCAAAAGGTTGGAGGTTCGAGCCTTCCCGGGAGCAGTGAAGCTTTTTTTCTTTGCGCTGATAGCTTCAGAGAAACGTTCTGACGCGGGTGAGAGTGGAGCGCGGTTGGGTCCGTGGTGCAATGGCTAGCGCGATCGGCTTTTAACCAAAAGGTTGGAGGTTCGAGCCCTCCCATGAGCGGTGTGTCGCTTTTTTTTCTTTGCACTGATATCTTTGGAGAAGTGTTCTGACCATGGTGAGAGTGGAGCACGACTGTCTCCATGGTGCAATTCGCTAGCGCGTTGGGCTGTTAACCAAAAGGTTGGAGGTTCGAACCCTCCCACGAGCGGTGTGTTTTTTTTCCGCTGATATCTTTGAAAAAATGTTCTGATGGTGGTGAGAGTGGCGCACGACTACCTCCGTGACGCAATTGGCAAGCGCGTTCGTGTGTTGACCAAAAGTATGGAGGTTCGAGCCCTCCCGAAAGCGGTGTGTCTCTTTTTTTTCTTCGCGCTGATAGCTTTGGAGAAATGTTCTGACGGTGGTGAGAGTGGAGCACGACTGTCTCCTTGGCGCAATCTGCTAGTGCGTCGGCTGTTAAGCAAAAGGTTTGAGGTTTGAGCCCTCCTATGAGCGGTGTGTCGCTTTTTTTTCTTTGCACTGATATCTTTGGAGAAGTGTACTGACTGTGGAGAGAGTGGAGCACGACTGTCTCCGTGGCGCATTTGGCTAGCACGCTGGGCTGTTAACCATAAGGTTGGAGGTTCGAGTCTCCCGAGAGCGGTGTGTCTCTTTTTTTTCTTTGCGCTGATAGCTTTGGAGAAGTGTTCTGACCGTGGTGAGAGTGGAGCACGACTGTCTCCGTGGCACAATTGGCTAGCACGTTCGGCTGTTAACGAAAAGGTTGGAGGTTCGAGCCCTCCCACGAGCGGTGTGTCGCTTTTTTTTCTTTGCACTGATATCTTTGGAGAAGTGTTCTGACCGTGGTGAGAGTTGTGCACGACTGTCTCTGTGAAACGATTGGCTAGCGCGTTCAGCTGATAACCAAACTGTTGGAGGTTCGAGCCCTCCCGAGAGCGGTGTGTCTCTTTTTTCTTTGTGCTGACAGCTATGGAGAAATGTTCCAACAGTGGTGAGAGTGGAGCACGACTGTCTCCGTGGCACAATCTGCTAGTTCGGCGGCTGTTAAGCAAAAGGTTGGAGGTTCGAGCCCTCCCGGGAGCAGTGTGAAGCTTTTTTCCTTTGCGCTTATAGTTTAGAGAAACGTTCTGACGCTGGTGAGAGTGGAGCGCGGTTGGGTCCGTGGTGCAATAACTAGCGCGATCGGCTGTTAACCAAAAGTTTGGAGGTTCGAGCCCTCCCATGAGCGGCGTGTCGCTTTTTTTTCTTTGCACTGATATCTTTGGAGAAGTGTTCTGACCGTGGTGAGAGTGGAGCACGACTGTCTCCGTGGCGCAATTGGCGAGCGCGTTGGGCTGTTAACCATAAGGTTGGAGGTTCGAGCCCTCCCATGAGCGGTGTGTCGCTTTTTTTTCTTTGCACTGATATCTTTGGAGAAGTGTACTGACCGTGGTGAGAGTGGAACACGACTGTCTCCGTGGCGCATTTGGCTAGCACGTTGGGCTGTTAACCATAAGGTTGGAGGTTCGAACCCTCCCATAAGAGGTGTGTCTCTTTTTTTTCTTTGCGCTGATACCTTTGAAAAATTTTTCTGATGGTGGCGAGAGTGGCGCACGACTTTCTCCGTGACGCAATTGGCTAGCGCGTTCGGCATTTGACCAAAAGTTTGGAGGTTCGAGCCCTCCCGAGAGCGGTGTGTCTCTTTTTTTTTTCTTTGCGCTGATAGCTTTGGAGAAATGTTCTGACGGTGGTGAGAGTGGAGCACGACTGTCTCCGTGGCGCAATCTGCTAGTGCGTCGGCTGTTAAGCAAAAGGTTTGAGGTTCGAGCCCTCCCGAGAGCGGTGTGTCTCTTTTTTTTGCACTGATAGCTTTGGAGAAATGTACTGACGGTGGTGAGAGTGGTGCACGACTGTATCCGTGGCAGAATCGGCTAGTGCGATCAACTGTTATCCAAAAGGTTGGAGGTTCGAGACCTCCCGAGAGCGATGTGTCTTTTTTTTGGCTGATAGCTTTGGAGAAATGTTCTGACGGTGGTGAGAGTGGAGCATGACTGTCTCCGTGGCGCGATCTGCTAGTGCGTCGGCTGTTAACCAAAAGGTTGGAGATTCGAGCCCTTCCATGAGCGGTGTGTCGCTTTTTTTTCTTTGCACTGATATCTTTGTAGAATTGTTCTGACCATGGTGAGAGTGGAGCACGACTGTCTCAGTGGCGCAATTGGTTAGCGCGTTCGGCTGTTAACCAAAAGGTTGGAGGTTCGAGCCCTCCCACGAGCGGTGTGTCTCTTTTTTTTTCTTTGCACTGACAGCTCTGGAGAAATGTTCCGACAGTGGTGAGAGTGGAGCAAGGCTGTCTCCGTGGCGCCATCTGCTAGTGCGTCGGCTGTTAAGCAAAAGGTTGGAGGTTCGAGCCCTCCCGAGAGCGGTGTGTCTCTTTTTTTTCTTTGCGCTGATAGCTTTGGAGAAATGTTCTGACGGTGGTGAGAGTGGAGCACGACTGTTTCCGTGGCATAATCGGCTAGCGCGATCAACTGTTATCAAAAGGTTGGAGGTCCGAGTCTCCCGAGAGCGGTGTGTCTCTTTTTTTTCTTTGCGCTGATAGCTTTGGAGAAGTGTTCTGACCGTGGTGAGAATGGAGCACGACTGTCTCCGTGGCACAATTGGCTAGCGCGTTCGGCTGTTAACCAAAAGGTTGGAGGTTCGAGCCCTCCCACGAGCGGTGTGTCGCTTTTTTTTCTTTGCACTGATATCTTTAGGGAAGTGTTCTGACCGTGGTGAGAGTTGTGCACGACTGTCTCTGTGGGACGATTGGCTAGCGCGTTCAGCTGATAACCAAAAGGTTGGAGGTTCGAGCCCTCCCGAGAGCGGCGTGTCTCTTTTTTCTTTGTGCTGACAGCTATGGAGAAATGTTCCGACAGTGGTGAGAGTGGAGCACGACTGTCTCCGTGGCGCAATCTGCTAGTTCGTCGGCTGTTAAGCAAAAGGTTGGAGGTTCGAGCCCTCCCCGGGAGCAGCGTGTCGCTTTTTTTCTTTGCGCTGATAGCTTTGGAGAAACGTTCTAACGGTGGTGAGAGTGGACCGTGGTTGGGTCCGTGGTGCAATGGCTAGCGCGATCGGCTGTTAACCAAAAGGTTGGAGGTTCTAGCCCTCCCATGAGCGGTGTGTCGCTTCTTTTTCTTTGCACTGATATCTTTGGAGAAGTGTTGTGACCGTGATGAGAGTGGAGCACGACTGTTTCCGTGGCGGAATTGGCTAGTGCGTTGGGCTGTTAACCAAAAGGTTGGAGGTTCGAACCCTCCCATGAGTGGTGTGTCTCTTTTTTTCTTTGCGCTGATAGCTTTGGAGAAATGTTCTGACGGTTCTGAGTGGAGCACGACTGTCTCCGTGGCGCAATCTGCTAGTGCGTCGGCTGTTAAGAAAAAGGTTGGAGGTTCGAGCCCTCCCTGGAGCAGCGTGTCGCTTTTTTTCTTTGCGCTGATAGCTTTAGAGAAACGTTCTGACGCTGGTGAGCGTGGAGCGCGGTTGGGTCCGTGGTGCAATGGCTAGCGCGATCGGCTGTTAACCAAAAGGTTGGAGGTTCGAGCCCTCCCATGAGCGGTGTGTCGCTTTTTTTTCTTTGCACTGATATCTTTCGAGAAGTGTTCTGACCATGGTGAGAGTGGAGCACGACTGTCTCCGTGGCGCAATGGGCTAGCGCGTAGGGCTGTTAACCAAAAGGTTGGAGGTTTAAACCCTCCCATGAGCGGTGTGTTTTTTTTCTTTGTGCTGATACCTTTGGAAAAATGTTCTGATTGTGGTGAGAGTGGAGCGTGACTACCTCCGTGCAGCAATAGGCTAGCGCGTTTGGCTGATAACCAAAAGTTTGGAGGTTCGAGCGCTCCCGAGAGTGGTGCGTCTTTTTTTTCTTTGCGCTGACAGCTATGGAGAAATGTTCCGACAGTGGTGAGAGTGGAGCACGACTGTCTCCGTGGCATATCTGGTAGTTCGTCGGCTGTTAAGCAAAAGGTTGGAAGTGCGAGCCCTCCCTGGGAGCAGCGTGTCGCTTTTTTTTCTTTGCACTGATATCTTTGGAGAAGTGTTCTAACCGTGGTGAGAGTGGTGCACGACTGTCTCCGTGGGACGACTGGCTAGCGCGTTTGGCTGATAACCAAAAGGTTGGAGGTTCGAGCCCTCCCGAGAGCGGTGTGTCTCTTTTTTCTTTCTGCTGACAGCTATGGAGAAATATTCCGACAGTGGTGAGAGTTGAGCACGACTGTCTCCGTGGCACAATCTGCAAGTTCGTCGGCTGTTAAGCAAAAGGTTGGAGGTTCGAACCCTCCCCGGGAGCAGCGTGTCGCTTTTTTTCTTTGAGCTGGTAGCTTTGGAGAAACGTTCTTACGGTGGTGAGAGTGGACCGCGGTTGGGTACGTGGTGCAATGGCTAGCGCGATCAGCTGTTAACCAAAAGGTTGGAGGTTCTAGCCCTCCCATGAGCGGTGTGTCGCTTTTTTTTCTTTGCACTGATATCTTTGGAGAAGTGTTGTGACCGTGATGAGAGTGTAGCACGACTGTCTCCCTGGCGCAATTGGCTAGCGCGTTGAGCTGTTAACCAAAAGGTTGGAGGTTCGAACCCTCCCATGAGCGGTGTGTCTCTTTTTTTCTTTACGCTGATACCTTTGGAAAAATGTTCTGATGGTGGTGAGAGTGGAACACGACTACCTCCGTGACGCAATAGGCTAGCGCGTTTGGCTGATAACCAAAAGGTTGGAGGTTCGAGCCCTCCCGAGAGCGGTGCGTCTTTTTTTCTTTGCGCTGACAGCTATGGAGAAATGTTCCGACAGTGGTGAGAGTGGAGCACGACTGTCTCCGTGGCACAATCTGCTAGTTCGTCGGCTGTTAAGCAAAAGGTTGGAGGTTCGAGCCCTCCCCGGGAGCAGCGTGTCGCTTTTATTCTTTGCACTGATAGCTTTGGAGAAATGTTCTGATGGTGGTGAGAGTGGAGCACGACTGTTTCCGTGGCAGAATCGGCTAGCACGATCCACTGTCAACTGAAAGGTTGGAATTTCAAGCCCTCCCGTGAGCAGTGTGTCGCTTTTTTTTTGCGCTGACAGCTGTGGAGAAACGTTCTGACGGTGGTGAAAGTAGAGCACGACTGTCTACGTGGCGCATTTGGCTTGCGCGATCGGCTGTTAAGCAAAAGGTTGGAGGTTCGAGCCCTCCCGGGAGCAGTGTGTCTCTTTTTTTCTTTGCACTGATATCTTTGGAGAAGTGTTCTGACGGTGGTGACAGTGGAGCGCGGTTGGGTCCGTGGTGCAATGGCTAGCGCGTTGGTCTGTAACCCAAAAGGATGGAGGTTCGAACCCTCCCATGAGCGGTGTGTCGCTTTTTTTTCTTTGCACTGATATCTTTGGAGAAGTGTTCTGACCGTGGTGAGAGGGGAGCACGACTGTCTCCGTGGCGCAATTGGCTAGCGCGTTGGGCTGTTAACCATAAAGTTGGAGGTTCGAACCCTCCCATAAGAGGTGGGTCTCTTTTGTTCTTTGCGCTGATACCTTTGAAAAATTGCTCTGATGGTAGTGAGAGTGGAGCACGTCTACCTCCGTGACGCAATTGGCTAGCGCGTTCGGCATTTGACCAAAAGTTTGGAGGTTCGAGCCCTCCCGAGAGCGGTGTGTCTCTTTTTTTTGCGCTGATAGCTTTGGAGAAATTTACTGACAGTGGTGAGAGTGGCGCACGACTGTTTCCGTACCAGAATCGGCTAGCGCGTTCGGCTGTTAACCAAAAGGTTGGAGGTTCGAGCCCTCCCGAGAGCGTTGTGTCTCTTTTTTTTCTTTGCGCTGATAGCTTTGGAAAAATGTTCTGATGGTGGTGAGAGCTTAGCACGACTACCTCCGTGACACAATTGGCAAGCGCGTTCGGCTGTTGACCAAAAGTGTGGAGGTTCGAGCCCTCCCGAGAGCGGTGTGTCTGTTTCTTTTCTTTGCACTGACAGCTCTGGAGAAATGTTCCGACAGTGGTGAGAGTGGAGCAAGGCTGTCTCCGTGGCGCAATCTGCTAGTGCGTCGGCTGTTAGGAACAGGTTGGAGGTTCGAGCCCTCCCGAGAGCGGTGTGTCTCTTTTTTTTCTTTGCGCTGATAGCTTCAGAGAATTGTTCTGACGGTGGTGAGAGTGGAGCACGACTGTTTCCGTGGCATAATCGGCTAGCGCGATCAACTGTTATCAAAAGGTTGGAGGTTCGAGCCCTCCCGAGAGCGGTGTGTCTCTTTTTTTTCTTTGCGCTGATAGCTTTGGAGAATTGTTCTGACCGTGGTGAGAGTGGACCGCGGTTGGGTACGTGGTGCAATGGCTAGCGCGATCGGCTGTTAACGAAAAGGTTGGAGGTTCGAGCCCTCTCATGAGCGGTGTGTCGCTTTTTTTTTCTTTGCACTGATATCTTTGGAGAAGTGTAGTGACCGTGATGAGAGTGGAGCACGACTGTCTCCGTGGCGCAATTGGCTAGCGCGTTGGGCTGTTAACCAAAAGGTTGGAGGTTCGAACCCTCCCATGAGCGGTGTGTCTCTTTTTTTCTTTGCGCTGATACCTTTGGAAAAATGTTCTGATGGTGGTGAGAGTGGAGCACGACTACCTCCGTGAAGCAATTGGCTAGTGCTTCGGCTGTTAAGCAAAAGGTTGGAGGTTCGAGCCCTCCCGGGAGCAGTGTGAAGCTTTTTTCTTTGCGCTTATAGTTTAGAGAAACGTTCTGACGCTGGTGAGAGTGGAGCGTGGTTGGGTCCGTGGTGCAATGGCTAGCGCGATTGGCTGTTAACCAAAAGGTTGGAGGTTCGAGCCCTCCCATGAGCGGTGTGTCGCTTTTTTTTCTTTGCACTGATATCTTTGGAGAAGTGTTCTGACCATGGTGAGAGTGGAGCACGACTGTCTCCGTGGCGCGATTGTCTAGCGCGTTGGTCTGTTAACCAAAAGGATGGAGGCTCGAACCCTCCCAAGAACGGTGTGTCTCTTTTTTTTGCGCTGATACCTTTGGAAAAATGTTCTGATTGTGGTGGAAGCGGAGCATGACCACCTCCATGACGCTATAGGCTAGCGCGTTTGGCTGATCACCAAAAGGTTGGAGGTTCGAGCCCTCTCGAGAGCGGTGTGTCTTTTTTTTCTTTGCGCTGACAGCTATGGAGAAATGTTCCGACAGTGGTGAGAGTGGAGCACGACTGTCTCCGTGGCACAATCTGCTAGTTCGTCGGCTGTTAATCAAAAGGTTGGAGGTTCGAGCCCTCCCTGGAGCAGCGTGTCGCTTTTTTTCTTTGCGCTGATAGCTTTAGAGAAACGTTCTGACGCTGGTGAGAGTGGAGCACGACTACTTCCGTGACGCAACTGGCTAGCGCGTTCGGCTGTTAATCAGAAGGTTGGAGGTTCGAGCCCTCCCGAGAGCGGTGTGTCTATTTTTTTTCTTTGCGCTGATAGCTTTGGAGAAATGTTCTGACGGTGGTGAGAGTGGAGCGCGACTGTCTCCGTGGCGCCGTCAGATAGTGCGTCGGCTGTTAAGTAAAAGGTTGGAGGTTCGAGCCCTCCCGGGAGCAGTGTGTCGCTTTTTTTCTTTGCGCTGATAGCTTTGGAGAAACGTTCTGACGGTGGTGCGAGTGGAGCGCGGTTGGGTCCGTAGTGCAATGTCTAGCGCGATTGGCTGTTAACCAAAAGGTTGGAGGTTCGAGCCCTCCCATGAGTGGTGTGTCGCTTTTTTTTCTTTGCACTGATATCTTTGAAGAAGTGTTCTGACCATAGTGAGAGTGGAGCACGAACATTCTCCATGGCGCAATTGGCTAGCGCGTTGGGCTGTTAACCAAAAAGCTGGAGGTTCGAACCCTCCCATTAGTGGTGTGTCTCTTTTTTTCTTCGCGCTGATACCGTTGGGAAAATGTTCTGATGGTGGTGAGAGTGGAGCACGACTACCTCCGTGACGCAATTGGCTAGCGCGTTCGGCTCTTGACCAAAAGTGTGGAGGTTCGAGCCCTCCCGAGAGCGGTGTGTCTCTTTTTTTTTCTTTGCACTGATAGCTTTGGAGAAATGTTCTGACGGTGGTAAAAGTGGAGCAAGGCTGTCTCCGTGGCGCAATCTGCTAGTGCGTTGGCTGTTAACCAAAACGTTGGAGGTTCGAGCACTCCCGAAAGCGGTGTGTCTCTTTTTTTTTCTTTGCGCTGATAGCTTTCGAGAAATGTTCTGACGGTGGTGAGAGTGGAGTACGGCTGCCTCCGTGGCACAATTGGCTAGCGCGTTCGGCTGTTAACCAAAAGGTTGGAGGTTCGAGCCCTCTTACGAGTGGTGTGTCGCTTTTTTTTCTTTGCACTGATATCTTTGGAGAAGTGTTCTGACCGTGGTTAGAGTGGTGCACGACTGTCTCCGTGGGACGACTGGCTAGCGCGTTCGGCTGATAACCAAAAGGTTGGAGGTTCGAGCCCTCCCGAGAGCGGTGTGTCTCTTTTTTCTTTGTGCTGACAGCTATGGCGAAATGTTCCGACAGTGGTGAGAGTGGAGCACGACTGTCTCCGTGGCAACATCTGCTAGTTCGTCGGCTGTTAAGCAAAAGGTTGGAGGTTCGAACCCTCCCCGGGAGCAGCGTGTCGCTTTTTTTCTTTGCGCTGATAGCTTTGGAGAAACGTTCTTACGGTGGTGAGAGTGGACCGCGGTTGGGTACGTGGTGCAATGGCTAGCGCGATCGGCTGTTGACCAAAAGGTTGGAGGTTCTAGCCCTCTCATGAGCGGTGTGTCGCTTTTTTTTTTCTTTGCACTGATATCTTTGGAAAAATGTTCTGATGGTGGTGAGAGTGGAGCACGACTGTCTCCGTGGCGCAATTGGCTAGCACGTAGGGCTGTTAACCAAAAGGTTGGAGGTTTGAACCCTCCCATGAGCGGTGTGTTTTTTTTCTTTGCGCTGATGGCTTTAGAGAAACGTTCTGACGCTGGTGAGAGTGGAGCGCGGTTGGGTCCGTGGTGCAATGGCTAGCGCAATCGGCTGTTAACCAAAAGGTTGGAGGTTCGAGCTCTCCCATGAGCGGTGTGTCGGTTTTTTTTGCACTGATATCTTTGGAGAAGTGTTCTGACCATGGTGAGAGTGGAGCACGACTGTCTCCGTGGCGCGATATGCTAGCGCGTTGGTCTGTAACCCAAAAGGATGGAGGTTCGAACCCTCCCAAGAGCGGTGTGTCTCTTTTTTTCTTTGCGCTGATACCTTTGGAAAAATGTTCTGATTGTGGTGAAAGTGGAGCATGACTACCTCCGTGACGCAATAGGCTAGCGCGTTTGGCTGATAACCAAAAGGTTGGAGGTTCGAGCCCTCCCGAGAGCGGTGCGTCTTTTTTTTCTTTCCGCTGACAGCTATGGAGAAATGTTCCGACAGTGGTGAGAGTGGAGCACGACTGTCTCCGTGGCACAATCTGCTAGTTCGTCGGCTGTTAAGCAAAAGGTTTGAGGTTCGAGCCCTCCCCGGGAGCAGCGTGTCGCTTTTATTCTTTGCACTGATAGCTTTGGAGAAATGTTCTGATGGTGGTGAGAGTGGAGCACGACTGTTTCCGTGGCAGAATCGGCTAGCACGATCCACTGTTAACTGAAAGGTTGGAATTTCAAGCCCTCCCGGGAGCAGTGTGTCGCTTTTTTCTTTGCGCTTACAGCTGTGGAGAAACGTTCTGACGGTGGTGAGAGTAGAGCACGACTGTCTATGTGGCGCATTTGGCTAGCGCAATCGGCTGTTAACCAAAAGGTTGGAGGTTCGAGCCCTCCCATGAGCGGCATGTCGCTTTTTTTTCTTTGCACTGATATCTTCGGAGAAGTGTTCTGACGGTGGTGACAGTGGAGCGCGGTTGGGTCCATGGTGCAATGGCTAGCGCGTTGGTCTGTAACCCAAAAGGATGGAGGTTCGAACCCTCCCATGAGCGGTGTGTCGCTTTTTTTTCTTTGCACTGATATCTTTGGAGAAGTGTTCTGACCGTGGTGAGAGTGGAGCGCGGCTGACTCCGTGGCGCAATTGGCTAGCGCGTTGGGCTGTTAACCATAAGGTTGGAGGTTCGAACCCTCCCATAAGAGGTGGGCCTCTTTTTATGTTTGCGCTGATACCTCTGAAAAATTGTTCTGGTGGTAGTGAGAGTGGAGCACGTCTTCCTCCGTTACGCAATGGGCTAGCGCGTTCGGCATATGACCAAAAGTTTGGAGGTTCGAGCCCTCCCGAGGGCGGTGTGTCTCTTTTTTTTTCTTTGCGCTGATAGTTTTGGAGAAATGTTCCGACGGTGGTGAGAGTGGAGAACGACTGTCTCCGTGGCGCAATCTGCTAGTGCGTCGGCTGTTAAGCAAAAGGTTTGAGGTTCGAGCCCTCCCGAGAGCGGTGTGTCTCTTTTTTTGCGCTGATAGCTTTGGAGAAATGTACTGACAGTGGTGAGAGTGGCGCACGACTGTTTCCGTACCAGAATCGGCTAGCGCGTTCGGCTGTTAACCAAAAGGTTGGAGGTTCGAGCCTTCGCGAGAGCAGTGTGACTCTTTTTTTTTTGCGCTGATTGCTTCGGAGAAATGTTCTGATGGTGGTGAGAGTGAAGCACGACTACATCTGTGACGCAATTGGCTAGCACGTTCGGCTGTTAATCAAAAGTTTGGAGGTTCGAGCCCTCCCGAGAGCGGTGTGTTTCTTTTTTTTCTTTGCGTTGATAGCTTTGGAGAAATGTTCTGACGGTGGTGAGAGTGGAGCACGACTACTTCCTTGACGCAATTGGCTAGCGCGTTCGGCTGTTAATCAAAAGGTTGGAGGTTCGAGCCCTCCCGAGAGCGGTCTGTCTCTTTTTTTTCTTTGCGCTGATAGCTTTGGAGAAATGTTCTGACGGTGGTGAGAGTGGAGCACGACTGTCTCCGTGGCGCAGTCTTCTAGTGCGTCGGCTGTTAAGCAAAAGGTTGGAGGTTCGAGCCCTCCCGGGAGCAGTGTGTCGCTTTTTTTCTTTGCGCTGATAGCTTTGAAGAAACGTTCTGACGGTGGTGAGAGTGGAGCACGACTGTCTCTGTTGCGCAATTGGCTAGCGCGTTGGACTGTTAACGAAAAGGTTGGAGGTTCGAACCCTTCCATGAGCGGTGTGTCTCTTTTTTTGCGCTGATACCTTTGGAAAAATGTTCTGATGGTGGTGAGAGTGGAGCACGACTACTTCCGTGACGCAATTGGCTAGCGCGTTCGGCTGTTAATCAAAAGGTTGGAGGTTCGAGCCCTCCCGAGAGCGGTGTGTCTCTTTTTTTTTCTTTGCGCTGATAGCTTTGGAGAAATGTTCTGACGGTGGTGAGAGTGGAGCGCGACTGTCTCCGTGGCGCAGTCTGCGAGTGCGTCGGCTGTTAAGCAAAAGGTTGGAGGTTCGAGCCCTCCCGGGAGCAGTGTGTCGCTTTTTTTCTTTGCGCTGATAGCGTTGGAGAAACGTTCTGCCGGTGGTGCGAGTGGAGCGCGGTTGGGTCCGTGGTGAAATGGCTAGCGCGATTGGTTGTTAACCAAAATATTGGAGGTTCGAGCCCTCCCGTGAGCGGTGTGTCGCTTTTTTTTCTTTGCACTGATATCTTTGGAGAAGTGTTCTGACCATGGTGAGAGAGGAGCACGAACTGTCTCCATGGCGCAATTGGCTAGCGCGTTGGGCTGTTAACCAAAAGGCTGGAGATTCGAACCCTCTCATGAGCGGTGTGTCTCTTTTTTTCTTCGCGCTCATACCTTTGGAAAAATGTTCTGATGGTGGTGAGAGTGGAACACGACTACCTCCGTGACGCAATTGGCAAGCGCGTTCGGCTGTTGACCAAAAGTGTGGAGGTTCGAGCCCTCCCGAGAGCGGTGTGTCTCTTTTTTTTGTTTGCACTGATAGCTTTCGAGAAATGTTCTGACGGTGGTAAAAGTTGAGCAAGGCTGTCTCCGTGGCGCAATCTGCTAGTGCGTCGGCTGTTATTCAAAAGGTTGGAGGTTCGAGCCCTCCCGAGAGTGGTGTGTCTCTTTTTTTTCTTTGCGCTGATAGCTTTGTAGAAATGTTCTGACGGTGGTGAGAGTGGAGCACGACTGTTTCCGTGGCATAATCGGCTAGCGCGATCAACTGTTATCAAAAAGGTTGGAGGTTCGTGCCCTCCCGAGAGCGGTGTGTCTCTTTTTTTTCTTTGCGCTGATAGCTTTGGAGAAGTGTTCTGACCGTGGTGAGAGTGGAGCACGACTGTCTCTGTGGCAAAATTGGCTAGCGCGTTCGGCTGTTAACCAAAAGCTTGGAGGTTCGAGCCCTCCCACGAGCGGTGTGTCGCTTTTTTTTCTTTGCACTATCTTTCGAGAAGTGTTCTGACCGTGGTGAGAGTTGTGCACGACTGTCTCTGTGGGACGATTGGCTAGCGCGTTCAGCTGATAACCAAAAGGTTGGAGGTTCGAGCCCTCCCGAGAGCATTGTGTCTCTTTTTTCTTAGTGCTGACAGCTATAGAGAAATGTTCCAACAGTGGGGAGAGTGGAGCACGACTGTCTCCGTGGCACAATCTGCTAGTTCGTCGGCTGTTAAGCAAAAGGTTAGAGGTTCGAACCCTCCCCGGGAGCAGCGTGTCGCTTTTTTTCTTTGCGCTAATAGCTTTGGAGAAACGTTCTTACGGTGGTGAGAGTGGACCGCGGTTGGGTACGTGGTGCAATGGCAAGCGCGATCGGCTGTTAACCAAAAGGTTGGAGGTTCTAGCCCTCTCATGAGCGGTGTGTCGCTTTTTTTTCTTTGCACTGATATCTTTGGAGAAGTGTTGTGACCGTGATGAGAGTGGAGCACGACTGTCTCCGTGGCGCAATTGGCTAGCGCGTTGAGCTGTTGACCAAAAGGTTGGAGGTTCGAACCCTCCCATGAGCGGTGTGTATCTTTTTTTCTTTGCGCTGATACCTTTAGAAAAATGTTCTGATGGTGGTGAGAGTGGAGCACGACTACCTCCGTGAAGCAATTGGCTAGTGCGTCGGCTGTTAATCAAAAGGTTGGAGGTTCGAGCCCTCCCGGGAGCAGTGTGAAGCTTTTTTTCTTTGCGCTGATAGCCTTAGAGAAACGTTCTGACGCTGGTGAGAGTGGAGCGCGGTTGGGTCCGTGGTGCAAAGGCTAGCGCGATCGGCTGTTAACCAAAAGGTTGGAGGTTCGAGCCCTCCCATGAGCGGTGTGCTGCTTTTTTTTTCTTTGCACTGATATCTTTGGAGAAGTGTTCTGACCATGGTGAGAGTGGAGCACGACTGTCTTCGTGGCGCGATTGGCTAGCGCGTTGGTCTGTTAACCAAAAGGATTGAGGTTCGAACCCTCCGAAGAGCGGTGTGTCTCTTTTTTTCTTTGCGCTGATACCTTTGGAAAAATGTTCTGATTGTGGTGAAAGTGGAGCATGACTACCTCCGTGACGCAATAGGCTAGCGCGTTTGGCTGATAACCAAAAGTTTGGAGGTTCGAGCCCTCCCGAGAGTGGTGCGTCTTTTTTTACTTTGCGCTGACAGCTATGGAGAAATGTTCCGACAGTGGTGAGAGTGGAGCACGACTGTCTCCGTGGCACAATCTGCTAGTTCGTCGGCTGTTAAGCAAAAGGTTTGAGGTTCGAGCCCTCCCGAGAGCGGTGTGTCTCTTTTTTTTGCGCTGATAGCTTTGGAGAATTGTACTGACGGTGGTGAGAGTGGCGCACGACTGTTTCCGTGGGAGAATCGGCTAGTGCGATCAATTGTTATCCAAAAGTTTGGAGGTTCGTGCCCTCCCGAGAGCGATGTGTCTCTTTTTTTCTTTGCGCTGATAGCTTTGGAGAAATGTTCTGACGGTGGTGAGAGTGGAGCATGACTGTCTCCGTGGCGCGATCTGCTAGTGCGTCGGCTGTTAACCAAAAGGTTGGAGATTCGAGCCCTCCCATGAGCGGTGTGTCGCTTTTTTTTCTTTGCATTGATATCTTTGTAGAATTGTTCTGACCATGGTGAGAGTGGAGCTCGACTGCCTCCGTGGCGCAATTGGTTAGCGCGTTCGGCTGTTACCCAAAAGGTTGGAGGTTCGAGCACTCCCACGAGCGGTGTGTCGCTTTTGTTTCTTTGCACTGATATCTTTGGAGAAGTGTTCTGATGGTGGTGAGAGTGGAACACGACTGTCTCCATGGTGCAATTGGCTAGCGCGTTGGGCTGTTAACCAAAAGGTTGGAGGTTCGAACCCTCCCATGAGCGGTGTGTCCCTTTTTTTCTTTGCGCTGATACCTTTGGAAAAATGTTCTGATGGTGGTGAGAGTTGAGCACGACTACCTCCGTGACGCAATTGGCAAGCGCGTTCGGCTGTTGACCAAAAGTGTGGAGGTTCGAGCCCTCCCGAGAGCGGTGTGTCTCTTTTTTTTCTTTGCACTGATAGCTTTCGAGAAATGTTCTGACGGTGGTAAAAGTTGAGCAAGGCTGTCTCCGTGGCGCAATCTGCTAGTGCGTCGGCTGTTATTCAAAAGGTTGGAGGTTCGAGCCCTCCCGAGAGTGGTGTGTCTCTTTTTTTTCTTTGCGCTGATAGCTTTGGAGAAATGTTCTGATGGTGGTGAGAGTGGAGCACGACTGTTTCCGTGGCATAATCGGCTAGCGCGATCAACTGTTATCAAAAAGGTTGGAGGTTCGTGCCCTCCCGAGAGCGGTGTGTCTCTTTTTTTTCTTTGCGCTGATAGCTTTAGAGAAGTGTTCTGACCGTGGTGAGAGTGGAGCACGACTGTCTCTGTGGCAAAATTGGCTAGCGCGTTCGGCTGTTAACCAAAAGGTTGGAGGTTCGAGCCCTCCCACGAGCGGTGTGTCGCTTTTTTTTCTTTGCACTATCTTTCGAGAAGTGTTCTGACCGTGGTGAGAGTTGTGCACTACTGTCTCTGTGGGACGATTGGCTAGCGCGTTCAGCTGATAACCAAAAGGTTGGAGGTTCGAGCCCTCCCGAGAGCGTTGTGTCTCTTTTTTCTTAGTGCTGACAGCTATAGAGAAATGTTCCAACAGTGGGGAGAGTGGAGCACGACTGTCTCCGTGGCACAATCTGCTAGTTCGTCGGCTGTTAAGCAAAAGGTTAGAGGTTCGAACCCTCCCCGGGAGCAGCGTGTCGCTTTTTTTTTCTTTGCGCTGATAGCTTTGGAGAAACGTTCTTACGGTGGTGAGAGTGGACCGCGGTTGGGTACGTGGTGCAATGGCTAGCGCGATCGGCTGTTAACCAAAAGGTTGGAGGTTCTAGCCCTCTCATGAGCGGTGTGTCGCTTTTTTTTCTTTGCACTGATATCTTTGGAGAAGTGTTGTGACCGTGATGAGAGTGGAGCACGACTGTCTCCGTGGCGCAATTGGCTAGCGCGTTGGGCTGTTGACCAAAAGGTTGGAGGTTCGAACCCTCCCATGAGCGGTGTGTATCTTTTTTTCTTTGCGCTGATACCTTTGGAAAAATGTTCTGATGGTGGTGAGAGTGGAGCACGACTACCTCCGTGAAGCAATTGGCTAGTGCGTCGGCTGTTAAGCAAAAGGTTGGAGGTTCGAGCCCTCCCGGGAGCAGTGTGAAGCTTTTTTTCTTTGCGCTGATAGCCTTAGAGAAACGTTCTGACGCTGGTGAGAGTGGAGCGCGGTTGGGTCCGTGGTGCAAAGGCTAGCGCGATCGGCTGTTAACCAAAAGGTTGGAGGTTCGAGCCCTCCCATGAGCGGTGTGCTGCTTTTTTTTTCTTTGCACTGATATCTTTGGAGAAGTGTTCTGACCATGGTGAGAGTGGAGCACGACTGTCTTCGTGGCGCGATTGGCTAGCGCGTTGGTCTGTTAACCAAAAGGATTGAGGTTGGAACCCTCCGAAGAGCGGTGTGTCTCTTTTTTTCTTTGCGCTGATACCTTTGGAAAAATGTTCTGATTGTGGTGAAAGTGGAGCATGACTACCTCCGTGACGCAATAGGCTAGCGCGTTTGGCTGATAACCAAAAGTTTGGAGGTTCGAGCCCTCCCGAGAGTGGTGCGTCTTTTTTTTCTTTGCGCTGACAGCTATGGAGAAATGTTCCGACAGTGGTGAGAGTGGAGCACGACTGTCTCCGTGGCACAATAATCTAGTTCGTCGGCTCTTAAGCAAAAGGTTTGAGGTTCGAGCCCTCCCGAGAGCGGTGTGTCTCTTTTTTTTGCGCTGATAGCTTTGGAGAATTGTACTGACGGTGGTGAGAGTGGCGCACGACTGTTTCCGTGGGAGAATCGGCTAGTGCGATCAACTGTTATCCAAAAGTTTGGAGGTTCGAGCCCTCCCGAGAGCGATGTGTCTCTTTTTTTCTTTGCGCTGATAGCTTTGGAGAAATGTTCTGACGGTGGTGAGAGTGGAGCATGACTGTCTCCGTGGCGCGATCTGCTAGTGCGTCGGCTGTTAACCAAAAGGTTGCAGATTCGAGCCCTCCCATGAGCGGTGTGTCGCTTTTTTTTCTTTGCACTGATATCTTTGTAGAATTGTTCTGACCATGGTGAGAGTGGAGCACGACTGCCTCCGTGGCGCAATTGGTTAGCGCGTTCGGCTGTTAACCAAAAGGTTGGAGGTTCTAGCACTCCCACGAGCGGTGTGTCGCTTTTGTTTCTTTGCACTGATATCTTTGGAGAAGTGTTCTGATTGTGGTGAGAGTGGAACACGACTGTCTCCATGGTGCAATTGGCTAGCGCGTTGGGCTGTTAACCAAAAGGTTGGAGGTTCGAACCCTCCCATGAGCTGTGTGTCCCTTTTTTTCTTTGCGCTGATACCTTTGGAACAATGTTCTGATGGTGGTGAGAGTTGAGCACGAATACCTCCGTGACGCAATTGGCAAGCGCGTTCGGCTGTTAACCAAAAGGTTGGAGGTTCAAGCCCTCCCGAGAGCGGTGTGTCTCTTTTTTCTTTGCGATGACAGCTCTGGAGAAATGTTCCGAGAGTGGTGAGAGTGGAGCACGACTGTCTCCGTGGCATAATCTGCTAGTTCGTCGGCTGTTAAGCATAAGGTTGGAGGTTCGAGCCCTCCCCGGGGGCAGTGTGTCGCTTTTTTTCTTTGCGCTGATAGCTTTAGAGAAACGTTCTGACGGTGCTGAGAGTGGACCGCGGTTTGGTCCGTGGTGCAATGGCTAGCGCGATCGGCTGTTAACCAAAAGGTTGGAGGTTCTAGCTCTCCCTTGAGCGGTGTGTCGCTTTTTTTTCTTTGCACTGATATCTTCGGAGAAGTGTTGTGACCGTGATGAGAGTGGAGCACGACTGTCTCCATGACGCAATTGGCTAGCGCGTTCGGCTGTTAACCAAAAGGTTGGAGGTTCGAGCCCTCACAAGAGCGGTGTGTCTCTTTTTTTTTCTTTGCGCTGATCGCTTTGGAGAAATGTTCTGGCGGTGGTGAGAGTAGAGCACCACTATCTCCTTAACGCAATCGGCTAGCGCGATCGGCTGTTAGCCAGAAGGTTGGAGGTTCGAGCCCTCCCATGAGCGGTGTGTCGCTTTTTTTTCTTTGCACTGATATCTTTCAAAAAGTGTTCTGACCGTGTTGAGAGAGGAGCACGACTGTCTTCTTGGCGCAATTGGCTAGCGCGTTCGGCTGTTAAGCAAAAGGTTGGAGGTTCGAGCCCTCGCGAGAGCAGTGTGTCTCTTTTTTTTCTTTGCGCTGATTGCTTTGGAGAAATGTTCTGATGGTGGTGAGAGTGGAGCACGACTACTTCCGTGACGAATTGGCTAGCGCGTTCGGCTGTTAATCAATAGGTTGGAGGTTCGAGCCCTCCCGAGAGCAGTGTGTCTCTTTTTTTTCTTTGCGCTGGTAGCTTTGGAGAAATGTTCTGATGGTGGTGAGAGTGGAGCACGACTACTTTCTTGACGCAATTGGCTAGCGCGTTCGGCTGTTAATCAAAATGTCGGAGGTTCAAGCCCTCCCAAGTGCGGTGTGTCTCTTTTTTTTTCTTTGCGCTGATAGCTTTGGAGAAATGTTCTGACGGTGGTGAGAGTGGAGCGCGACTGTCTCCGTGGCACAGTCTGCTAGTGCGTCCGCTGTTAAGCAAAAGGTTGGAGGTTCGAACCCTCCCGGGAGCAGTGCGTCGCTTTTTTTCTTTGCGCTGATAGCTTTGGAGAAACGTTCTGACGGTGGTGCGAGTGGAGCGCGGTTGGGTCCGTGGTGCAATGGCTAGCGCGATTGGCTGTTAACCAAAAGGTTGGAGGTTCGAGCCCTCCCATGAGCGGTGTGTCGCTTTTTTTCTTTGCACTGATATCTTTGGAGAAGTGTTCTGACCATGGTGAGAGTGGAGCACGAACTGTCTCCATGGTGCAATTGGCTAGCGCGTTGGGCTGTTAACCAAAATGTTGGAGGTTCGAACCCTCCCATGAGCGGTGTGTCTCTTTTTTCTTTGCGCTGATACCTTTGGAAAAATGTTCTGATGGTGGTGAGAGTGCAGCACGACTACCTCCGTGACGCAATCTGCTAGTGCGTCGGCTGTTAAGCAAATATTGGAGGCTCGAGCCCTCCCAGGAGCAGTGTGTCGGTTTTTTTCTTTGCGCTGATAGCCTTGGAGAAACGTTCTGACGGTGGTGAGATTGGAGCACGACTGTCTCTGTTGCGCAATTGGCTAGCGCGTTGGGCTGTTAACGAAAAGGTTGGAGGTTCGAACCCTCCCATGAGCGGTGTGTCTCTTTTTTTTGCGCTGATACCTTTGGAAAAATGTTCTGATGGTGGTGAGAGTGGAGCACGACTACCTCCGTGATGCAATTGGCTAGCGCGTTTGGCTGGTAACCAAAAGGTTGGAGGTTCGAGCCCTCCCGAGAACGGTGTGCCTCTTTTTTTTCTTTGCGCTGATAGCTTTGCAAAAATGTTCTGATGGTGGTGAGAGTGGAGCACGACTACCTCCGTGACGCAAATGGCTAGCGCGTTGGGCTGTTAACGAAAAGGTTGGAGGTTCGAACCCTCCGATGAGCGGTGTGTCTCTTTTTTCCTTTGCCCTGATACCTTTGGAAAAATGTTCTGATGGTGGTGAGAGTGGAGCACGACTACCTCCGTGACGCAATTGGCTAGCGCGTTCTGCTGTTAACCAAAAGTTTGGAGGTTCGAGCCCTCCCGAGAGCGGTGTGTCTCTTTTTTTCTTTGCGCTGATAGCTTTGGAGAAATGTTCTGATGGTGGTGAGAGTAGAGCACGACTACTTCCGTGACGCAATTGGCTAGCGCGTTCTGCTGATAACCAAAAGGTTGGAGGTTCGAGCCCTCCCGAGAGCGGTGTGTCTCTTTTTTCTTTGTGCTGACAGCTATGGAGAAATGTTCCGACAGTGGTGAGAGTGGAGCACGACTGTCTCCGTGGCACAATCTGCTAGTTCGTCGGCTGTTAAGCAAAAGGTTGGAGGTTCGAACCCTCCCCGGGAGCAGCGTGTCGCTTTTTTTCTTTGCGCTGATAGCTTTGGAGAAACGTTCTGACGGTGGTGCGAGTGGAGCGCGGTTGGGTCCGTGGTGCAATGGCTAGCGCGGTTGGCTGTTAACCAAAAGGTTGGAGGTTCGAGCCCTCCCATGAGTGGTGTGTCGCTTTTTTTTCTTTGCACTGATATCTTTGGAGAAGTGTTCTGACCATGGTGAGAGTGGAGCACGAACATTCTCCATGGCGCAATTGGCTAGCGCGTTGGGCTGTTAACCAAAAGGCTGGAGGTTCGAACCCTCCCATGAGCGGTGTGTCTCTTTTTTTCATCGCGCTGATACCGTTGGAAAAATGTTCTGATGGTGATGAGAGTGGAGCACGACTACCTCCGTGACGCAATTGGCTAGCGCGTTCGGCTGTTAAGCAAATATTGGAGGTTCGAGCCCTCCCAGGAGCAGTGTGTCGCTTTTTTTCTTTGCTCTGATACCTTTGGAAAAATGTTCTGATGGTGGTGAGATTGGAGCACGACTGTCTCTGTTGCGCAATTGGCTAGCGCGTTGGGCTGTTAACGAAAAGGTTGGAGGTTCGAACCCTCCCATGAGCGGTGTGTCTCTTTTTTTTGCGCTGATACCTTTGGAAAAATGTTCTGATGGTGGTGAGAGTGGAGCACGACTACCTCCGTGATGCAATTGGCTAGCGCGTTTGGCTGGTAACCAAAAGGTTGGAGGTTCGAGCCCTCCCGAGAACGGTGTGTCTCTTTTTTTTTCTTTGCGCTGATAGCTTTGCAAAAATGTTCTGATGGTGGTGAGAGTGGAGCACGACTACCTCCGTGACGCAAATGGCTAGCGCGTTGGGCTGTTAACGAAAAGGTTGGAGGTTCGAACCCTCCGATGAGCGGTGTGTCTCTTTTTTCCTTTGCCCTGATACCTTTGGAAAAATGTTCTGATGGTGGTGAGAGTGGAGCACGACTACCTCCGTGACGCAATTGGCTAGCGCGTTCGGCTGTTAACCAAAAGTTTGGAGGTTCGAGCCCTCCCAAGAGCGGTGTGTCTCTTTTTTTCTTTGCGCTGATAGCTTTGGAGAAATGTTCTGATGGTGGTGAGAGTAGAGCACGACTACTTCCGTGACGCAATTGGCTAGCGCGTTCGGCTGATAACCAAAAGGTTGGAGGTTCGAGCCCTCCCGAGAGCGGTGTGTCTCTTTTTTCTTTGTGCTGACAGCTATGGAGAAATGTTCCGACAGTGGTGAGAGTGGAGCACGACTGTCTCCGTGGCACAATCTGCTAGTTCGTCGGCTGTTAAGCAAAAGGTTGGAGGTTCGAACCCTCCCCGGGAGCAGCGTGTCGCTTTTTTTCTTTGCGCTGATAGCTTTGGAGAAACGTTCTGACGGTGGTGCGAGTGGAGCGCGGTTGGGTCCGTGGTGCAATGGCTAGCGCGGTTGGCTGTTAACCAAAAGGTTGGAGGTTCGAGCCCTCCCATGAGTGGTGTGTCGCTTTTTTTTCTTTGCACTGATATCTTTGGAGAAGTGTTCTGACCATGGTGACAGTGGACCACGAACATTCTCCATGGCGCAATTGGCTAGCGCGTTGGGCTGTTAACCAAAAGGCTGGAGGTTCGAACCCTCCCATGAGCGGTGTGTCTCTTTTTTTCATCGCGCTGATACCGTTGGAAAAATGTTCTGATGGTGATGAGAGTGGAGCACGACTACCTCCGTGACGCAATTGGCTAGCGCGTTCGGCTGTTAAGCAAATATTGGAGGTTCGAGCCCTCCTGGAGCAGTGTGTCGCTTTTTTTCTTTGCTCTGATACCTTTGGAAAAATGTTCTGATGGTGGTGAGAGTGGAGCACGACTACCTCGGTGACGCAATGGGCTAGCGCGTTCGGCTGTTAACCAAAAGGTTGGAGGTTCGAGCCCTCCCAAGAGTGGTGTGTCTCTTTTTTTCTTTGCGCTGATAGCTTTGGAGAAATGTTCTGATGGTGGTGAGAGTAGAGCACGACTACTTCCGTGACGCAATTGGCTAGCGCGTTCGGCTGTTAATCAAAAGGTTGGAGGTTCGAGCCCTCCCGAGAGCGGTGTGTCTCTTCTTTTTTCTTTGCGCTAATAGCTATGGAGAAATGTTCTGACGGTGGTGAGAGTGGAGCGCGACTGTCTCCGTGGCGCAGTCAGCTAGTGCGTCGGCTGTTAGGCAAAAGGTTGAAGGTTCGAGCCCTCCCGGGAGCAGTGTGTCGCTTTTTTCTTTGCGCTGATAGCTTTGAAGAAACGTTCTGACAGTGGTGCGAGTAGAGCGCGGTTGGGTCCGTGGTGCAATGTCTAGCGCGATTGGCTGTTAACCAAAAGGTTGGAGGTTCGAGCCCTCCCATGAACGGTGTGTCGCTTTTTTTTCTTTGCACTGATATCTTTGGAGAAATGTTCTGACTATGGTGAGAGTGGAGCACGAACATTCTCCATGGCGCAATTGGCTAGCGCGTTGGGCTGTTAACCAAAAGGCTGGAGGTTCGAACCCTCCCATGAGCGGTGTGTCTCTTTTTTTCATCGCGCTGATACCGTTGGAAAAATGTTCTGATGGTGATGAGAGTGTAGCACGACTACCTCCGTGACGCATTTGGCTGGCGCGTTCGGCTCTTAAGCAAATATTGGAGGTTCGAGCCCTCCCAGGAGCAGTGTGTCGCTTTTTTTCTTTGCGCTGATAGCCTTGGAGAAACGTTCTGATGGTGGTGAGATTGGAGCACGACTGTCTCTGTTGCGCAACTGGCTAGCGCGTTGGGCTGTTAACGAAAAGGTTGGAGGTTCGAACCCTCCCATGAGCGGTGTGTCTCTTTTCTTTGCGCTGATACCTTTGGAAAAATGTTCTGATGGTGGTGAGAGTGGAGAACGACTACCTCCGTGACGCAATTGGCTAGCGCGTTTGGCTGGTAACCAAAAGGTTGGAGGTTCGAGCCCTCCCGAGAACGGTGTGTCACTTTTTTTTCTTTGCGCTGATAGCTTTGCAAAAATGTTCTGATGGTGGTGAGAGTGGAGCACGACTACCTCCGTGACGCAAATGGCTAGCGCGTTGGGCTGTTCTTAACGAAAAGGTTGGAGGTTCTAACCCTCCGATGAGTGGTTTGTCTCTTTTTTTCTTTGCTCTGATACCTTTGGAAAAATGTTCTGATGGTGGTGAGAGTGGAGCACGGCTACCTCCGTGACGCAATTGGCTAGTGCGTTCGGCTGTTAACCAAAAGGTTGGAGGTTCGAGCCCTCCCAAGAGTGGTGTGTCTCTTTTTTTTGCGCTGATAGCTTTGGAGAAATGTTCTGATGGTGGTGAGAGTAGAGCACGACTACTTCCGTGACGCAATTGGCTAGCGCGTTCGGCTGTTAATCAAAAGGTTGGAGGTTCGAGCCCTCCCGAGAGTGGTGTGTCTCTTTTTTTTCTTTGCGCTGATAGCTTTGGAGAAATGTTCTGACGGTGGTGAGAGTGGAGCGCAACTGTCGCCATGGCGCAGTCAGCTAGTGCGTCGGCTGTTAAGCAAAAGGTTGAAGGTTCGAGCCCTCCCGGGAGCAGTGTGTCGCTTTTTTCTTTGCGCTGATAGCTTTGGAGAAACGTTCTGACAGTGGTGCGAGTGGAGCACGAACATTCTCCATGGCGCAATTGGCTAGCGCGTTGGGCTGTTAACCAAAAGGCTGGAGGTTCGAACCCTCCCATGAGCGGTGTGTCTCTTTTTTTCATCGCGCTGATACCGTTGGAAAAATGTTCTGATGGTGATGAGAGTGGAGCACGACTACCTCCGTGACGCAATTGGCTAGCGCGTTCGGCTGTTGACAAAAAGTGTGGAGGTTCGAGCCCTCCCGAGAGCGGTGTGTCTCTTTTTTTTCTTTGCACTGATAGCTTTGGAGAAATGTTCTGACGGTGGTAAAAGTGGAGCAAGGCTGTCTCCGTGGCGCAATCTGCTAGTGCGTCGGCTGTTAGGCAAAAGGTTGGAGGTTCGAGCCCTCCCGATAGCGGTGTGTCTCTTTTTTTTGCGCTGCTAGCTTTGGAGAAATGTTCTGACGGTGGTGAGAGTGGAGCACGACTGTTTCCGTGGCATAATCGGCTAGCGCGATCAACTCTTATCAAAAAGGTTGGAGGTTCGAGCCCTCCCAAAGAGCGGTGTGTCTTTTTTTCTTTGCGCTGATAGCTTTGGAGAAATGTTCTGATGGTGGTGAGAGTAGAGCACGACTACTTCCGTGACGCAATTGGCTAGCGCGTTCGGCTGTTAATCAAAAAGTTGGAGGTTCGAGCCCTCCCGAGAGCGGTGTGTCTCTTTTTTTTTCTTTGCGCTTATAGCTTTGGAGAAATGTTCTGACGGTGGTGAGAGTGGAGCACGACTGTCTCCGTGGCGCAATCTGCTAGTGCGTCGGCTGTTAACCAAAAGGTTGGAGGTTCGACCCCTCCCATGAGCGGTGTGTCGCTTTTTTTTCTTTGCACTGATATCTTTGTAGAAGTGTTCTGACCGTGGTGAGAGTGGAGCACGACTGTCTCCGTGGCACAATTGGCTAGCGCGTTCGGCTGTTAACCAAAAGGTTGGAGGTTCGAGCCCTCCCACGAGCGGTGTGTCGCTTTTTTTTCTTTGCACTGATATCTTTGGAGAAGTGTTCTGACCGTGGTGAGAGTGGTGCACGACTGTCTCCGTGGGACGACTGGCTAGCGCGTTCGGCTGATAACCAAAATGTTGGACGTTCGAGCCCTCCCGAGAGCGGTGTGTCTCTTTTTTCTTTGTGCTGACAGCTATGGAGAAATGTTCCGACAGTGGTGAGAGTGGAGCACGACTGTCTCCGTGGCACAATCTGCTAGTTCGTCGGCTGTTAAGCAAAAGGTTGGAGGTTCGAACCCTCCCCGCGAGTAGCGTGTCGCTTTTCTTCTTTGCGCTGGTAGCTTTGGAGAAACGTTCTTACGGTGGTGACAGTGGACCGCGGTTGGGTACGTGGTGCAATGTCTAGCGCGATCGGCTGTTAACCAAAAGGTTGGAGGTTCTAGCCCTCCCATGAGCGGTGTGTCGCTTTTTTTTCTTTGCACTGATATCTTTTGAGAAGTGTTGTGACCGTGATGAGAGTGTAGCACGACTGTCTCCGTGGCGCACTTGGCTAGCGCGTTGAGCTGTTAACTAAAAGGTTGGAGGTTCGAACCCTCCCATAAGAGGTGTGTCTCTTTTTTTCTTTGCGCTGATACCTTTGAAAAATTGTTCTGATGGTGGTGAGAGTGGAGCACTACTTCCTCCGTGACACAATTGGCTAGCACGTTCGGCATTTGACCAAACGTTTGGAGGTTCGAGCCCTCCCGAGAGCGGTGTGTCTCTTTTTTTTCTTTGCGCTAATAGCTTTGGAGAAATGTTCTGACGGTGGTGAGAGTGGAGCACGACTGTCTCCGTGGCGCAATCTGCTAGTGCGTCGGCTGTTAACCAAAAGGTTGGAGGTTCGACCCCTCCCATGAGCGGTGTGTCGCTTTTTTTTCTTTGCACTGATATCTTTGTAGAAGTGTTCTGACCGTGGTGAGAGTGGAGCACGAACATTCTCCATGGCGCAATTGGCTAGCGCGTTGGGCTGTTAACCAAAAGGCTGGAGGTTCGAACCCTCCCATGAGCGGTGTGTCTGTTTTTTTCATCGCGCTGATACCGTTGGAAAAATGTTCTGATGGTGATGAGAGTGGAGCACGACTATCTCCGTGGCGCAATTGGCTAGCGCGTTCGGCTGTTGACAAAAAGTGTGGAGGTTCGAGCCCTCCCGAGAGCAGTGCGTCTCTTTTTTTTCTTTGCACTGATAGCTTTGGAGAAATGTTCTGACGGTGGTAAAAGTGGAGCAAGGCTGTCTCCGTGGCGCAATCTGCTAGTGCGTTGGCTGTTAGGCAAAAGGTTGGAGGTTCGAGCCCTCCCAAGAGTGGTGTGTCTCTTTTTTTCTTTGCGCTGATAGCTTTGGAGAAATGTTCTGATGGTGGTGAGAGTAGAGCACGACTACTTCCGTGACGCAATTGGCTAGCGCGTTCGGCTGTTAATCAAAAGGTTGGAGGTTCGAGCCCTCCCGAGAGCGGTGTGTCTTTTTTTCTTTGCGCTGATAGCTTTGGAGAAATGTTCTGACGGTGGTGAGAGTGGAGCGCGACTGTATCCGTGGCGCAGTCAGCTAGTGCGTCGGCTGTTAAGCAAAAGGTTGAAGGTTCGAGCCCTCCCGGGAGCAGTGTGTCGCTTTTTTCTTTGCGCTGATAGCTTTGGAGAAACGTTCTGACAGTGGTGCGAGTGGAGCGCGGTTGGGTCCGTGGTGCAATGTCTAGCGCGATTGGCTGTTAACCAAAAGGTTGGAGTTTCGAGCCCTCCCATGAGCGGTGTGTCGCTTTTTTTTTCTTTGCACTGATATCTTTGGAGAAGTGTTCTGACCATGGTGAGAGTGGAGCACGAACATTCTCCATGGCGCAATCGGCTAGCGCGATCAACTGTTATCAAAAAGGTTGGAGGTTCGAGCCCTCCCAAGAGCGGTGTGTCTTTTTTTCTTTGCGCTGATAGCTTTGGATAAATGTTCTGATGGTGGTGAGAGTAGAGCACGACTACTTCCGTGACGCAATTGGCTAGCGCGTTCGGCTGTTAATCAAAAAGTTGGAGGTTCGAGCCCTCCCGAGAGCGGTGTGTCTCTTTTTTTTTCTTTGCGCTGATAGCTTTGGAGAAATGTTCTGACGGTGGTGAGAGTGGAGCACGACTGTCTCCGTGGCGCAATCTGCTAGTGCGTCGGCTGTTAACCAAAAGGTTGGAGGTTCAACCCCTCCCATGAGCGGTGTGTCGCTTTTTTTTCTTTGCACTGATATCTCTGTAGAAGTGTTCTGACCGTGGTGAGAGTGGAGCACGACTGTCTCCGTGGCACAATTGGCTAGCGTTTTCGGCTGTTAACCAAAAGGTTGGAGGTTCGAGCCCTCCCACGAGCGGTGTGTCGCTTTTTTTCTTTGCACTGATATCTTTGGAGAAGTGTTCTGACCGTGGTGAGAGTGGTGCACTACTGTCTCCGTGGGACGACTGGCTAGCGCGTTCGGCTCATAACCAAAAGGTTGGACGTTCGAGCCCTCCCGAGAGCGGTGTGTCTCTTTTTTCTTTGTGCTGACAGCTATGGAGAAATGTTCCGACAGTGGTGAGAGTGGAGCACGACTGTCTCCGTGGCACAATCTGCTAGTTCGTCGGCTGTTAAGCAAAAGGTTGGAGGTTCGAACCCTCCCCGCGAGCAGCGTGTCGCTTTTTTTCTTTGCGCTGGTAGCTTTGGAGAAACGTTCTTACGGTGGTGACAGTGGACCGCGGTTGGGTACGTGGTGCAATGGCTAGCGCGATCGGCTGTTAACCAAAAGGTTGGAGGTTCTAGCCCTCCCATGAGCGGTGCGTCGCTTTTTTTTCTTTGCACTGATATCTTTTGAGAAGTGTTGTGACCGTGATGAGAGTGTAGCACGACTGTCTCCGTGGCGCACTTGGCTAGCGCGTTGAGGTGTTAACCAAAAGGTTGGAGGTTCGAACCCTCCCATAAGAGGTGTGTCTCTTTTTTTCTTTGCGCTGATACATTTGAAAAATTGATCTGATGGTGGTGAGAGTGGAGCACTACTTCCTCCGTGACACAATTGGCTAGCACGTTCGGCAATTGACCAAAAGTTTGAAGGTTCCAGCCCTCCCGAGAGCGGTGTGTCTCTTTTTTTCTTTGCTCTAATAGCTTTGAAGAAATGTTCTGACGGTGGTGAGAGTGGAGCACGACTGTCTCCGTGGCGCAATCTGCTAGTGCGTCGGCTGTTAAGCAAAAGGTTTGAGGTTCGAGCCCTCCCGAGAGCGGTGTGTCTCTTTTTTTGCGCTGATAGCTTTGGAGAAATGTACTGACGGTGAAGAGAGTGGCGCACGACTGTTTTCGTGGCAGAATCGGCAAGTGCGATCAACTGTTATCCAAAAGGTTGGAGGTTCGAGCCCTCCCGAGAGCGATGTGTCTCTTTTTTTTCTTTGCGCTGATAGCTTTGGAGAAATGTTCTGACGGTGGTGAGAGTGGAGCATGACTGTCTCCGTGGCGCGATCTGCTAGTGCGTCGGCTGTTAACCAAAAGGTTGGAGATTCGAGCCCTCCCACGAGAGGTGTGTCCCTTTTGTTTCTTTGCACTGATATCTTTGGAGAAGTGTTCTTATGGTGGTGAGAGTGGAACACGACTTTCTCCATGGTGCAATTGGCTAGCGCGTTCGGCTGTTAACCAAAAGGTTGGAGGTTCAAGCCCTCCCGAGAGCAGTGTGTCTCTTATTTCTTTGCGCTGACAGCTCTGGAGAAATGTTCCGACAGTGTTGAGAGTGGAGCAGGACTGTCTCCGTGGCATAATCTGCTAGTTTGTCGGCTGTTAAGCAAAAGGTTGGAGGTTCGAGCCCTCCCCGGGAGCAGCGTGTCGCTTTTTTTCTTTGCGCTGATAGCTTTGGAGAAACGTTCTGACGGTGGTGAGAGTGGACCGCGGTTGGGTCCGTGGTGCAATGGCTAGCGCGATCGGCTGTTAACCAAAAGGTTGGAGGTTCTAGCTCTCCCTTGAGCGGTGTGTCGCTTTTTTTTCTTTGCACTGATATCTTCGGAGAAGTGTTCTGACCATGGTGAGAGTGGAGCACGAAGTGTCTCCATGGCGCAATTGGCTAGCGCGTTGGGCTGTTAATCAAAATGTTGGAGGTTCAAACCCTCCCATGAGCGGTGTGTCTCTTTTTTTCTTTGCGCTGATGCCTTTGGAATAATGTTCTGATGGTGGTGAGAGTGGAGCACGACTACCTTCGTGACGCAATCTGCTAGTGCGTCGGCTGTTAAGAAAATATTGGAGGTTCGAGCCCTCCCAGGAGCAGTGTGTCGCTTTTTTTCTTTGCGCTGATAGCCTTGGAGAAACGTTCTGACGGTGGTGAGATTGGAGCACGACTGTCTCTGTTGCGCAATTGGCTAGCGCGTTGGGCTGTTAACGAAAAGGTTGGAGGTTCGAACCCTCCCATGAGCGGTGTGTCTCTTTTTTCTTTGTGCTGACAGCTATGGAGAAATGTTCCGACAGTGGTGAGACTGGAGCGCGACTGTCTCCATGGCAAAGTCTGCTAGTGCGTCGGCTGTTAAGCAAAAGGTTGAAGGTTCGAGCCCTCCCGGGAGCAGTGTGTCGCTTTTTTTCTTTGCGCTGATAGCTTTGGAGAAACGTTCTGACGGTGGTGCGGGTTGAGCGCGGTTGGGTCCGTGGTGCAATGTCTAGCGCGATTGGCTGTTAACCAAAAGGTTGGAGGTTCGAGCCCTCCCATGAGCGTTGTGTCGTTTTTTTTCTTTGCACTGATATCTTTGGAGAAGTGTTCTGACCATGGTGAGAGTGGAGCACGAACATTCTCCATGGCGCAATTGGCTAGCGCGTTGGGCTGTTAACCAAAAGGCTGGAGGTTCGAACCCTCCCATGAGCGGTGTGTCTCTTTTTTTCTTCGCGCTGATACCGTTGGAAAAATGTTCTGATGGTGATGAGAGTGGAGCACGACTACCTCCGTGAAGCAATTGGCTAGCGCGTTCGGCTGTTGACCAAAAGTGTGGAGGTTCGAGCCCTCCCGAGAGCAGTGTGTCTCTTTTTTTTCTTTGCACTGATAGCTTTGGAGAAATGTTCTGACGGTGGTGAGAGTGGAGCACGACTGTTTCCGTGGCATAATCGGCTAGCGCAATCAACCCTTATCAAAAAGGTTGGAGGTTCGAGCCCTACCGAGAGCGGTGGGTCTCTTTTTTTTCTTTGCGCTGATAGCTTTCGAAAAATGTTCTGACGATGGTGAGAGCGGAGCGCGACTGTCTCCGTGGCGCAATCTGCTAGTGCGTCGGCTGTTAACCAAAAGGTTGGAGGTTCGACCCCTCCCATGAGCGGTGTGTCGCTTTTTTTTCTTTGCACTGATATCTTTGTAGAAGTGTTCTGACCGTGGTGAGAGTGGAGCACGACTGTCTCCATGGCACAATAGGCTAGCGCGTTCGGCTGTTAACCAAAAGTTTGGAGGTTCGAGCCCTCCCACGAGCGGTGTGTCGCTTTTTTTTCTTTGCACTGATATCTTTGGAGAAGTGTTCTGACCGTGGTGAGAGTGGTGCACGACTGTCTCCGTGGGACGACTGGCTAGCGCGTTCGGCTGATAACCAAAAGGTTGGACGTTCGAGCCCTCCCGAGAGCGGTGTGTCTCTTTTTTTCTTTGCGCTGGTAGCTTTGGAGAAACGTTCTTACGGTGGTGAGAGTGGAGCACGACTACTTCCGTGACGCAATTTGCTAGCGCGTTCGGCTGTTAATCAAAAGGTTGGAGGTTCTAGCCCTCCCATGAGTGGTGTGTCGCTTTTTTTCTTTGCACTGATATCTTTGGAGAAGTGTTGTGACCGTGATGAGAGTGTAGCACGACTGTGTTCGTGGCGCAATCGGCTAGAGCGTTGAGCTGTTAACCAAAAGGTTGGAGGTTCGAACCCTCCCATTAGCGGTGTGTTTCTTTTTTTCTTTGCGCTGATGCCTTTGGAAAAATGTTCTGATGGTGGTGAGAGTGGAACACGACTACCTCCGTGACGCAATTGGCTAGTGCGTCGGCTGTTAAGCAAAAGGTTGGAGGTTCCGGCCCAACCGGGAGCAGTGTGAAGCTTTTTTTTCTTTGCGCTGATAGCTTTAGACAAACGTTTTGACGCTGGTGAGAGTGGAGCGCGGTTGGGTCTGTGGTGCAATGGCTAGCGCGATCGGCTGTTAACCAAAAGGTTGGAGGTTTGAGCTCTCCCATGAGCGGTGTGTCGCTTTTTTTTCTTTGCACTGATATCTTTGGAGAAGTGTTCTGACCATGGTGAGAGTGGAGCACGACTGTCTCCGTGGCGTGATTGGCTAGCGCGTTGGTCTGTAACCCAAAAGGATTGAGGTTCGAACCCTCCCAAGAGCGGTGTGTCTCTTTTTTTCTTTGCGCTGATACCTTTGGAAAAATGTTCCGACAGTGGTGAGAGTGGAGCACGACTGTCTCCGTGGCACAATCTGCTAGTTCGTCGGCTGTTAAGCAAAAGGTTGGTGGTTTGAGCCCTCCCCGGGAGCAGCGTGTTGCTTTTATTCTTTGCACTGATAGCTTTGGAGAAATGTTGTGATGGTGGTGAGAGTGGAGCACGACTGTTTCCGTGGCAGAATCGGCTAGCACGATCCACTGTTAACTGAAAGGTTGGAATTTCAAGCCCTCCCGGGAGCAGTGTGTCGCTTTTTTCTTTGCGCTGACAGCTGTGGAGAAACGTTCTGACGGTGGTGAGAGTAGAGCACGACTGTCTACGTGGCGCATTTGGCTAGCGCGATCGGCTGTTTACCGAAAGGTTGGAGGTTTGAGCCCTCCCGGGAGCAGCGTTTCGCTTTATTCTTGCGCTGACAGCTATGGAGAAATGTTCCGACAGTGGTGAGAGTGGAGCACGACTGTCTCCGTATCGCAATCTGCTAGTGCGTCGGCTGTTAAGCAAAAGGTTGGAGGTTCGAGCCCTCCCAGGAGCAGTGTGTCTCTTTTTTTTGCGCTGATAGCTTTGGAGAAACGTTCTGACGGTGGTGACAGTGGAACGCGGTTGGGTCCGTGGTGCAATGGCTAGCGCAATATGTTGTTAAACGAAAAGTTTGGAGGTTCGAGCCCTCCCATGAGCGGCGTGTCGCTTTTTTTCTTTGCACTGATATTTTTGGAGAAGTGTTCTGACAGTGTTGAGAGTGGAGCACGACTGTCTCCGTGGCGCAATTGGCTAGCGCGTTGGGCTGTTAACCATAAGGTTGGAGGTTCGAGCCCTCCCATGAGCGGTGTGTCGCTTTTTTTTCTTTGCACTGATATCTTTGGAGAAGTGTTCTGACCGTGGTGAGTGTGGAGCACGACTGTCTCCGTGGCGCAACTGGCTCGCGCGTTGGGCTGTTAACCATAAGGTT